>NC_133405.1:44634007-44937038 GCF_047511655.1 Castor canadensis | reverse complement strand
CCTATCAAAATTCCAATGACATTCTGCTCAGAAATAGAAAAACCAATCATGAAATACATATAGAAACACAAAACACCTCAAATAGCCAAAGCAATTCTGAGCAAAAAGTCCAATGCTGGAGGCATCACAATACCTGACTTCAAACTATACTACAGAACCATAACAATAAAAACAGTATGGTATTGGCACAAAAACAGACATGAAGACCAACAGATCAGAAAAGAAGATCCAGACTTAAACCCACACATCTACAGCCAATTGATCTTTGACAAAGGAGCCCAAAACACAAGATGGAGAAAAGACAGCCTTTTCAACAAATGCTGCTGGGAAAACTGGATATCCACATGTAGAAGACTGAAACTAGATCCCTGACTTTCATCCTGCACCAAAATCAACTCAAAGTGGATTAAAGACCTTAATATAAGGCCTGAAACGCTGAAACAACTCCAGGGAGTGGTAGGGGTACACTTGAAGAGATAGGTATAGGGAACAACTTCCTAAACAGAACTCAAAAGGCTCAGCATCTAAGAAAAACAATGAAGAAATGGGACTCCATCAAAATAAAGAGCTTCTACACTGCAAAGGAAACAGTCATAAGCCTCAAGACATAGCCCGCAGAATGGAACAAAATCTTTGACAGCTACTCATCTGATAAGGGACTGATATCCAGAATCTATAGGGAACTCAAAAAACTCAACCCCAAAAGAATCAACACCCCAGTGAAGAAATGGGTATATGAATTAAACAGGGAATTCTCCAAGGAAGAGGTACACACGACCAGAAAATACATGAAAAGGTGTTCAACTTCCCTGATAAAAGAGATAAAAGAGATGCAAATCAAAACAACACTTAGATTTCATCTCACCCCAGTTAGAATTGCCATAATCAATGGTAGTAACAACAACAAATGCTGGTGAGGATGTGGTGAAACAGGAACCCTTATACACTGCTGGTGGGAATACAAGTTAGTACAACCACTATGGAAAACAGTATGGAGATTCCTCAAAAAACTAGAGATAGAACTGCCATATGATCCAGTGATACCACTCCTGGGCATCTACCCAAAGGAAAGTAAGATGGGATACAATAGAGACACCTGTACACCAATGTTCATCATAGCACTACCCACAATAGCCAAGCTCTGGAAACAACACAGATACCCTACAACTGATGAATGGATCAAGAAAATGTGGAATATATACACAATGGAGTATTACTCAGCCATAAGGAATAATGACATGTGGTGTGAAGGTAAATGGATGCAATTGGAGGACATTATGTTAAGTGAAGTAAGCCAGGCCCAGAAACACAAAAGACACATTTTCTCTCTTATGTCAAAGATAGATCCAAAGGTAAACATAGACATTAAAATCAAGCATGACCACATACAAACTCAGATGCAGAACATGTTTGTAACAGTGGAACTACTCTATGGAACTCAGGGAAAGAGAGAAAGGAAAGAGAACGATAGAGCATCAGTAATTTCACATACCATAATTATGTGAAGGTAGAGGATATAAGGATGTGTACTGAAAGCCGTTGAAAAACAGGGGTTGGGAGGTAAAGGGGTAAGAGAGAGTAATGGAAGGGGCTGAACAGATCAAAGTGAAGTACACCCACAGTGGGCATACACTGAGAAACCCCTTTGAACAACAACTTAAATATTAATAATGAAAGCCAGGACTGTGAAATAGGTATAGTGTGGGAGGTAACAGTGGGAGGGGAAGGGTGAAGGAAGGAGAGTAAGGTGACAGTATAAGGCAGATGGACTTCATATACCTATATGAAACAGAACGAAATAACCTCTTGCAATTGCTTTAAGTGGGTGGAGAGGGGGTTGAGGGGGAGAGACGATGGGGCAATGTAACTAATGTACAATGTAAGTCTAATCGGAATTGTCACTACGAATCACCCCCTGGATAATGAATACATCCTAATAAAAACACAAACAAAATTTTTTAAAAAAGCAAAACGGGCTGGTGGTGTGGCTCACAAGGTAGATCAACTGCCTACTAAGTGCAAGGCCCTGAGTTCCAACTCCTGTATCACCAAAATCAAGTTTATAATACTGGCTACCCTCTGCCATTATCCAGTTATACCTGTTACTGCTTAGGTATTAGCTGGCTTGCCTAAGAGTGAATTTTTGAAGTTTCCTTCAGCTGGGCACGCGTGGCTCACACCT
Source organism: Castor canadensis (assembly GCF_047511655.1). NCBI lineage: Eukaryota > Metazoa > Chordata > Mammalia > Rodentia > Castoridae > Castor > Castor canadensis. The sequence continues at coordinate 44,934,856 of NC_133405.1, read as the reverse complement.
ATAATCCTACCTACGAAGGAGGCAGAGATCAGGACGATTGCAGTCCAAAGCCAGCCCAGGCAAATAGTTCACAAAACCCTACCTCAAAAAAAAAAACATCACACAAAACGACTGGTGGAGTAGTTCAAGGCATAGGCCCTGAGTTCAAACTCCAGTACTGCAAAAATAGATAAATAAATGAAATAAAGTTTCCTTCAGTGAAACTGGTGGAGTGTCTCAAGCAGTAAGAGCGCCTGTCTAGCAAGTGTGAACCCTGAGTTCAAACCCCAATGCCACCAAAGAAAAGTTTCCTTCAAATATTTGAGCATGAAAAGATATACGGGGCAAAGGATGAAAATGAGATTTTAAGAGAGATTAGAGGGGGAAAATACAGTGTCAAAAACACAAACAAAACTTAAAAGGTATTGATCAAGTTCATCTACTGACTAGCTAGCTGTTACAAACAACACTCCTGCTGGTTATATTATTCCAGCAAGGGTAAAATTTAGAATAGGTGAGTCCCACCATGGAACACAGTCAATGAAAGTTTCATTACCTAAGCATTTCAAATGCCTTAATATAAGGTACTTCTACAGAGTGCCAAAGCAAGAATTCTGGGCTGAGGGTGGTACAACATTTGCCTAGCATCCTCACAGCCCTGGACTTAATCCTCAAAACTACAGAATAAAATAAAATAAAAATAAGAACAGATTGCAAGAGAATCACTAGAGTACTAAAAGATCCTGAGCAATGAAACGCTATGTAAGGAAGAGGAGTTAGAGATCCCCATACAAAGGTCAGCCAACAAACCTGCTGTAATTTCAAATGCTGGTATTTCCTACTACTAGATATTACCTATAAATCCCTGATGCATTGAGCTTCTGCTGCACTGGCAATGTAAAGTGCCTTTAAGACAACCCTTTGCAGTTACTTCTCTGATTATTTAATCTCAAATATATCATCTTTAAACTAGGCAGTAATTGAATCCTCTCTGAGGCATCTACAACTAATGTCAACAGCAGTAAAAAGATAAGAAGATAGTTTGCTTTTTCACGTATATGGAACAATGTGCTGCTTACTCTTCTTCAAAAGCAAAACTAAGGTCAACACAGGATGGTTGTGAAATTCTCTCTGACCACACATCATCTTAAGCTCTGCTGATTATAAACACAGTGTCTTTCGGGCCAGCTGTATTTTTGTAAAAAATAAGAAAAAGTATTACCAAAATGCTTTCAAACCCTTATCTTGTGGTTTCCAGGGACACTATACTTGAGGTTCAGAGTCTTGTGCTAAGTTCAGGCAACATCCTGATCTTTCAGCAGCAATGGGACCCAAACGGTAAAATCAGGGCAGATGGGAGTAGAGGCCGAGTCTAGCAATAGCATGGCAAGGCTGCATACCTGGTCAAGGACCAAACTCCAAATGCTTAGAGAGTCATTCCACAGCGCAGTATTGTGCAACCCAAACAGGTAACTGTGCAACCTTAAATTTATTTTGTTTAACTCCAGAGTCCAATCTCAGCACTCAGGAGACTAAGGCAGGAGGATGCCAATTTGACTCAAAAAACAAGAAAGTAGAGGTGGTCATCATTAGAGTTCACAAATTCAAGAACTAATTTTCAATCTTAAATTTCTAGTCACTCCTCCCAATCCAAAAGAAACATTTTTCCATGTTTTTGTGACGAACTGTTATAACATCCAGAAAAGACTAGACAGATAAAAAGACCTTAAATGTTTGTTCCTTAGCAAGGAACGAGGAAAAGTAAGAGAAATCTAGGTTGAAAAACAGTCTTTGTAACCAAAGTCAACTACCTATTTTATGAGCTGTTCACATTTAATTAATGTAGCACATAAGTGTTAAAACCAATAATCTCACCTTTGAAAAAGAATGACAGAGTTTTGACTCGATTTTACAGATTGTCACTGGAGACTGTGATCATCACACATGGCAGAGTTTCTCAATACTTAGCTTAAGGAACTCCTAGGCCCCAACTTACTTTTTAAAATATGTCTTTTAAGTACAAACTGGATTTCAGATTCCTGGTTCTCAAAACCCAAGGTACACTCTGCCTATAGACCATATTCACTGTCACTTTCCCCTCATTTTTGGGAACACCCTAGTACAGTATCTACCTCCTCTTTTCTGTTGGCAGTGCCCTATGCAAGGTGCTCCTTCAATCAAAGGTGGGTAGGTAGGCAGTAGTCACCAGTCTTCCCCAGTAGAGAAAAACTGGAAACAAGATATAAGGAAATACTTTATCCTTGAAGCTAAAACACAAACATACATACACAATATACATACATACATATATACATACAAAAGCATGGTATCTAGGATTAGGGTTTTTCTTTTTAAATTTTTTAGAAAAACATCAGTTATCTAAAACTTGTGTTCAGAACAAATCTCCCAGCCTGGCCAGTTGACTCAAACATGGCGGAGATCAGGAGTATGGTGGTTCCAGGCCAGTCAGGGCAAAAAGTCTTAAGACCCAAGTTCAACCAATACCTAGGCATGGTGGCATGTGCCGGTCATCCCAGCTATGGCATGAAGCACAACTAGGAGGATCACAGTCCAGGCTGGCCTAGGCAAAAAGCAAGATACTATCTCCAAAATAACCTGAGTAAAAAAAGGGTTGGAGGTGTGGCTAAATGGTAAAATGCCTGCCTAGCAGGACTGAATCTGTGAGTCAAACCCCAGTACAACCAAAAACAAAAATGCCAATTTTATTAAATATTATTGTAATCACAAGCCTATCACCCCACAGAAATATTTCATGTAACCAAACAAGAATGGCATAAATGCACAGTAACCACAAAATGAGACAGGGGTTGGGGAGCTACCCCACCACTGGGAGCTGCCACCTTTGAGGAGCTCTTATGTCTGTATATACCCCACTATTACACCCCAACTGAGCTAGGGTTCAAGAGAGCTGGCAGGGCTGGAGCCAATGCCTTTTTAACCCTACTAGTTTGTACTCCTGAGTCTGAGAGTAACCAGTCATGCAGTTCTAGCCAAGCAAGTCCCAAAAGAAATGCAAAGACATGGCTATGCTATAAAAATGATACTAGGGAAGTCCATTTAAAACAGGAATTAAAAAAAGAGGTAGGGGATTCACCATGAAAGTATTCATCTTTCATGTGTCTCTTCTAAAAAAGCCTGTACTTTCAGGGACACCACCTTTCATAAAATAGAGTGCCCCCCCCCCACTTTATCCATGGCTGATAGGTTTGAAGACATTCCTCAGATGGTACTACTGTGAATAGTACCAAACTGTAGATATACTATGCCTTTTCCTAAACATATATACCAATGATAAAGTTTAATTTACACAGCAGGCACAGTAAGAAATTAGCAATAACAATTAATAAAATAGAACAATTCAAACATTAAGCTGTAATAAAGGGTATTTAAAACTTATGAATTGTTTGTTTCTGGAATTTTCCATTTAATATTTTCAGACTGTGGTTGACCGCGGGTAACTGAAACTGTGGAAAGTGAAACTGCAGATAAGAGGAAACTACTGAATTCTTTGGGGACTGTTTCCTAAAGAAAGTTCGTTCCCCACAAATAATATTTTAATTTTTAATCTCTTGGTTATCAATGAAATGTTAAAATTTAATGTAAATATGTATATAAATGAAAAACCTGCTTTGCTACCACATAAAAATACTGATCTTTATATCTGACATTAAAAACACGATCTAAGTGGTTTTAAGCAGTCCAAAAATTTCTGGAGGGAAATTCTGAGTCATATAACATCCTCAGGAGGTAGTCATTTTGCTTAAAAATGTGTAACACGTAACCATATTTGAATGAGTATGCAAATACTGACATTTCTATTTGGGAAAATAGACACTACATAGCTTCCCAATTAAAGGTAGCATAATTCATCAAAGGTACACCTGAATCCTACCTTTTCTAGTTTCCAGGTTATAGAAACTAACTTCACAAAATTCTACCACATAAGTAATTGTCTGGGCACAGAAGACCTTTTTGGTCTTGCCTTGGTACCTGATTCCTTCCCCACCTCAAATATTCTGAAACCATGAAGTCTCTGGTTCCAGCTATATAGTAATATCATTACCCCTGGCCTGCTTTTCCCTTTTCTGTTCTACTTGTCTAAAACAAATTCATGTGACAATAGTTATGACTACTTCTGTCCTGTTCTATCCTTCTGTAAATTTTTTCCAACTATTCTCTTAGGCTATTTCTCAACGTAATATCTTTGAGACCATGTGGCACACAACCTCATTTACTTGGATTCAACCCATGCAATATTAGTGTGTGTCCTCTCTTCTCTTCTCAAAGCCATGACTGAATTTTAAGCTCATTCACCAAGTTCCTGTTTCCTGTCTGACAGAACTTTTCAGCTTTCGGTTCATTTGAGAAGCAGCAATGACTAACATATTCTGAGCACAATGAACAATCACTACCTTCTCAGCAGTAACAGCTCTGTCCGTTTCTCTGGGTTTTCTTTATGACACATCATTCAGGTACCCCCAGGGAAGTGGTCCTTCAAAACTCTATCATTACATTTTTATAGTATTAAAATAGTTTGAGCACACATTAAAGGTAATAAACAGAATACTTAAAACAGATATTTCACCATGTCTCCCCCACTGCATTAACCTCAAAACAACCACTAGAATCCACCTTTAACATTTTGAACACCTTTTTAATAGTCTAATTTCATATGCCCTTCTCATTAATCAAGTGAGAAATAGAGAATCTTTAGTCTGACTCCCCTGTAAAGTCTGCTAATTTGACAGTTTCTATGAAAAGAAAATCCTCCAGCTATTAAATCAATTTCAAAAAGGTCAAGATGCAGACAGTCTTAGTCTTGAAAAAGAGGGACTGTTTCAGTCATCACAACAAAAATGTGAATAGATATGCAAGGCCTTCACATTAACATAATTGTCCACAAGGTATAGTCTTCTTTTATAAAATTTGTGAAAAATGATCAAAGGAACAAAAAGTCTTCATAAAAAATAACATTTTAGCAAGGCATGGTGGCATATACCTGTAATCCCAGCATTTGGAAGGCTGAATTTTTACAGGAAGATTATGAGCTTGAGGCCAGTCTGGGCTATACTATGAGACCCTGGCTCAAAAACAACAAAATTAACTAACATATTTCTGCCTCTAAATCCCACAATATAAGCTCAGTGATAATAATGAACCTTCAGTGGATTTGCTTAATACATACCTCTAAAATGATTCAAGGAAGCAGCATACAAACATACTTGCCCAAATCAAACTTGATCCTCCAACACAGTCCTCCTAATACTCAAATTTATATGCTGTATACTCAGGGATATCTTAGACAAAGATACCTAGATTTTTTTTTTACATTTCTAAGTTGCAAAATAAAGAACTTCACCATGCACACCTTTAGCCAAACAGTGGACAAAGAAACTGGTTTTTCTTTAAACAAAAATAATCATTCAGGTTCAGTTTTTATAATCTTCATTAAAACCCAAGTTCACATAAAAAAGCTTCCTTGTGACATTTCAATATATTGCACTTACACATCATCACTTTAACTGCAACTTAAATATAGTCAAGAACCACGTAATGACATTTTCATTAATGACAGGAAATACAATGGAGCTCACAAATTCCTATCACCTAGCAAGGCTGTTTTCAACACATTACTCTTGTTTATGGTGATGCTGATGTAAACAAAATTATCAAGCTATCATAGGAAAGCAGAGGTATGGACATAGTAGGCTATACCATCTAGGTTTGTGTAAATACAACCTGTGATGTTCACATAATGACAAAATCAACTTGCATAAATACAACCTGCTCTCTTTGCACAACGACAAAATCAACTAATGACACATTTCTCATAATATATCCTAACTATTGACACATAACTGTAGCATGTTCATAGTTAAATTCAAAACAGAACTGAACTGGCTCAACACTGGAAACTTAAAACTTCTTTGCTTATTTACTTTTGGCGACCATAGCATTTTTCCCCAAGAGTATAATTTGTCCTAGAAACAAATTATTTTAACTAAAACACTATATTTACATGACACAATGTTCTTTTCTCACCAGATGTCTTTTTCACTAATTCAGAATTACTGATCTTGAAAGATACACAGTATAGTGTCAAGTTAAAGAAACCAAGTTACAAATCAAGGACCCATTTCTGTACAAAGATTATATATATGTGTGTGTGTTTGCACCTGTGCATAGAAATGTCCACACATACACGTGCATATATATAACCATATGTAACAGAAAGTTAACAATGCATCTATGTATGAGATTCTGGTGATTTTATTCTTCCTCATATTTTCCATGTAGAAAATTTAGAAAATATAAATAGTATTTCAACAACGGGAGGAAAAGTTTTGTTTTTTGTTAAAAATCTGAGTACTTACTGGGTGCAAACCATTCCATATCTAGCACAGTGTTGCTATAAAATAACGGAATCATATTGTAAGTATGCTCCAGTGTGCAAATGTTTCTTATTAATCTGTATAAGAACTAACAAAATAGCAACTGTAAATTGTTAAATATACTAAGGAATTGTAAAAAGTAAAAGTATCCCTATACTGCCTTCCATAAGGAAGCCTTTTCCTCTGGGGATAACTACTCTTAGTGTGTTATCAATCAGACCTTTTTTATTATCTATATACATAATAAAGTTTGTTTGGTTTTAGATAAGTGGAATCCTGGTGTAAAACTGTTGTATGACTCCATTCCACCTCTCTTTCACTTACCATACTCTGGAACTCCTATGTCAGTCCATATAGGTCTGTCTGAAGAGTTTTTCTTTAATTACTCTACAGTATTCTATAGTAAGCTTATTATCAAAATCATTCCCCTAATAGTGGATATATAGGTTGCTCCCAAATTTTCACTGATGAACAGTTTCACTACAGTGAAACCTTACATAGCTCTCTATACATGTGCAGATATTTCCCTAGAAATGTTTTCTAACAGAACTGTTGGATTAAAATACATGTACATTTTTAAATGAGAGAATGTAGGCATTCTTTATAAAAAAACAGGTTTATAGCATATGAGTACCCATTTGCTAAAAGTATTACATTTACTTTATACCAACCAAACTATTTGGTTAAAAAATGGCTTACAATTCCCTAATTGAGGGACTTTGAGCATCTTCTCTTTTTTTATTCATCATTTTTATTTCTTCTTCTGGGAAATGCCCATTCATAATCCTACACCCCTTTTTCTAATGGGCACCTTTTTCCTTTGGGTCTGTAGACCCTCATTAGATTATGCAGATTATAAAGTGAAAGGCCCTTTATCTAATGTGATTTGGAACAGTTGGTTATTTCTTTTAAAAGGTCAATTCGGGTGAAAAATTAGTTTTAAAATGTTATGACAAACATTTAATTTTATCTTCATTTTATCAGTGGTAAAGGTACACTCATTCACCAAACACTTGATATAGGGCCAAAAAGTCATAACCTTTTTCTTTAACCCAGGCCTATGGATTGTAAAGAAATTTAATCTGAATCCTTAGGGCAAAGCTTCAAAGAACTGAAAATACTTGCAAAGCAATGTGAGTGCAGAACATTTTTATATTTATTTTACATAAATCTTTTACAGTCGATTTACCCATACCTAATTAAACAGTATTTTTCTTTTTCTTTTTTTAATTGTTGTGCTGGGTGGGGGTACATTGTGGCATTTACAAAAGTTCTTACCTCTATCAAATACATCATACTTGAATTCACCCCTTTTCCCTCTCTCCCCCCATTCCTGGAATAGTTTCCACAGGTCTCGTTTTTCCATTTACATACACATGTACACAGTGTTTGCACCACATTCACCCTCCTACGTCCTTTCCCCACCTCCTCCCCCCTCCCACTGGTACCAACTCCCCAGAGACAGGATGTGTTCTGCCTTCCTTCAACAGTATTTTTCTTAGCAACTTTCAGTAACTCTTCCTAACTCAATTTCTTTCATTATAATGAACTCACTAACCTTCACCTAGCTTCAAAAGTTATCCATATGTGCTGAGCTGCATTTTCTTTAACAACTGCCCATTCCTCACCTCCACTGTCCACCCCCATAAAATATGCAGCAAATTCCAGACATCATATCATTTTATCTGAAAGTTTTCAGTAAGAACTCCAATTCTCCCCAGTCATATTTTATAAGGTTATTAAAATATTTTTTAAATTATATGTTTAAAAATCATGGGCTGAGAATGTAGCTCAGTGGTAGAGTACTTGCCTAGCATACACAGGTCCTGGGTTCTGTTCCCAGCACCACAAAATCAAAAACAAACAAACAAAAAAGCATGTACAACCAACCTATACAGGTTTATTAATAAAAACATCTTCCCTATTGGTGGGTCCACAAGCACACTGGAATAATGAGGCCAACCTACTAAGAGCACACAGTATATTTTACAAAGGAAAGGAAGATCGCCATTTAATATGGTGAGTCAGGTAAGCGGAAGTCAATTAAAGTTTCTACAGCATATGCAGAAGCTATTTTCCCTTAGTCTGCCACTTGTGTTTTTAACTTTGTTGTGGTATCTTATGCTTCCCAGAAGTTTTAAAAAATATACTTATGCTTTAAAAATATTTCCTTTATTTCTGTGCATGAGGGGAGGTGAGGATCCATTTCCTTGCAAAGGTAAAGCCAACTGTCCTAACTCCATTTCCATTTTTAACATCCCACATAGGGCATTTAAAAAACTATAGTATGACCTTAACTTAGAAGGAAGCTGTGCAAACAATATAATAAACAACAGTGTAAATTCAGTTTGATAGCTTTATCCTACTATGTATTTAAAGTTCATATAGCAGTTTCAGGAGCAAAAGGGCTGCCATAACTGGCTTACTCATTTCCACTCTGGCTCACAGTAAGATCTCTAAAGGGCATCATGACTACATAGGCCTCTGTCTAAATTTTACTTGTTGCCACACATGTAAATTTACATTCACATTGAAATAGCCCACTTTGAACAACAACAACAAAAATCAACCTTCCCAGCTCTCTTTGCATGCTTTAATACAGCTGCCAGGCTTAGCCAGGAAAATGAAGACAATCTTCTGAAGCACAATGTCCCCTGGAAATATAACCAAAAGTCTATTAAATTTCCTTTAGAATATACAAAAATGGTAATTTATAAGGTTGCCTTGTCTCTGGATTCATCAAATTTGTTCTATGAAGGCCCAGAAGTGTAAATAGGCTTAGCAGGCCATAAGGTTGCACTGTGAATACAACCAGACAATACATAAATGAATGGATGTGGCTGTGTTCCAATAGAAGTTTATTTACAAAAACAGGTGGTAGGCAGGTTTCGGCCACAGGGAGTATTTTGCAAGTCCCTGCCTTATAACAAAGTTTGATCTTTTTCAAATAAGAATCCATTTCCCTAGCTGCAAATATAGCAACAACAAAAGGCCAAGTGATAATTCCAGTAGTACCTTGCAAAAATGAATATTCTCAAAATTAATCACTAACCTTTTGCTATAAGTTCTCATAATATGAACACATAAATTTTAAATATAAAATTATAAGCATAATTTAAACCTAATATTTATTTCAAAAACAGTTAAAATGAATGTTAAGTAGCTATTATGAAAAGGAAAATATGCAGCCTAAACAGTCAAATTCAATAATCTTTTATTTATTATTCTGATAAAGTAACTAGAGAAAGCCTATTAAGTATACAGTCATGATTTGTAACTTCACTACTTAAAATGCAGAAACAGACTTTCAAAGGTATGTTTAAATGAGATCACACATTTGTTCTTTGGATTAGGTAACAAGATATGTGATGGAAAACTATAGTTTTGCCAAAATATTTTTAATTTAGAAAGTGAAACCAAAAACCTCCTTGGCATATCAGGTTTCCATTTAGTTTTAAAGCACAATTTTTTACATTGCATTTGACAGCCTGGTGATGTAAACATCATAGTTTTAAGGCAGAAAAAGGAGGATGGCAGCCATTTTAATATGTGAGAGTATGTGTGAGTATGTATACACATGATAAACTCTAGGCCACTTGTTACAGAACATATTTCAGCTCCAGCATTGTTGAGAAAGAATATGCTCACACTGATTGCAGAAAAGTAATTGATACTACACAGAATAGAAGGGAATAAAATTAAATAACAAAACTCTAAGATCTCTTGACCACAAAAGCTGTCCATAAAAGGAAAAATTAATAAACTGGACCTTATCTGAATTAAAGCCTTTTGTTCTACAAAATTCCCTGTGAAGAGGCTGGAAAGACAAGATACAGACTGAAAGAACATACTGTCGAACCACACACCCAACAAAGGATTAGTATTTAAGACATATAAAGAACCTCCAACACCCAACAGTTTAAAAAATCCATAGACAAAGATGTGAACAAATATTTCACTGAAGAAGATGGCAAATGGGCACATGAAAAGACATTCAACATCATTAGCTGTCAGGAAACTGAAAATTAAAACTATGAGTAGATATTGCCACATGCCTATTGGAATGGCTAACATACAAAATACGACAACATCAAGTACGGACAAGAATGAGGAACATTTGCACATTGTGATAGGAATGTGAAATGGTACAGACACTGTGGAAAACAGTCTGGCAGTTCTTCAGTAAACTAAACATGAAACTATCATACGTCCCAGCAATTGTACTGAAAAATAGAAATTTATGCTCACACAAAAACCTGTACATAACTGTTCATGACAGCTCTGTTTATAACAGACCAGAAACAAAACAAATAAAACCTTGGAAACACCAGCTATCCTTTCACAGGTGAATGGTTAAAAAGCATGGGATGGCAGAGTGGTTCAAGTGGTACAGCGCTTGCCTAGCAAGCATGAGGCCCTGAGTTCAAACCCCAGAGCCACCAAAATACAAAAAGAAATCACACCATGGAACACTATTTAATAATGAAAAGCAACAAATTATTGATAAAGGATACATTCCCTGCCTTAATCTCCAAGGAACTGTGCCAAGTGAAAAAAAAAAAAGCTAATATCAAAAGGTTACTACCTAGTTCTTGAACTATATATATATATATATATATATATATATAGTTCTTGAAATGTCAAGATAACAGACATGGAAGACAGGTCACTGGTGGCCAGGAGTCAGGGAGAGAGAGAGGGAGAGGGCTATGAATATAAAAGGGTAACACAAAGGATGCTTGTGGTGATAGAACTGCTTAGTAGCTTGCCTGTGGTGGTCACATGCACATAACATTGCATAGAACTGTATACACACAAATGAATGCATGCGAAAACCGGTGAAATCTGAATAAGATGGATAGATTGTACCTATTTCAATTACTTGGTATTGGGGGAAATCAGATAATGGGTATTGTTTCTCACAACTGTATGATAATCTAAAAGTATGTCAACGTTCAAAGGCAAAAGGAAAAAATGAAAAAGTATATGTAAAATTAGTCAAAGGAGTAAACAAAGAAATGTTTTATTTTTGATAAAGGTTCAGCAACTGAAAATCAAGGAAGCAAACAAGTCACGCTGAAAAGAGTCCAAGGGCTGCAATTAATGCAAACATCTCCTCTTCCTCTATGAAGCCTTAATTTCCCCAGGATTTTATTTATGCCCCTAATTTTGGCCCTTGCTATTCTTAATAAATAAACTGCACATATATCTGTCTCTCTACAACCCCACAACCATCCCAACCTATAAACTCATAGGGTAGGGGCTGTCCTCTTACCCATCATATCCTGAGGGCCTGGCACAAAGTAAGTGACAGATAAGGAACAAAAAGAATTGAATGAATTAATAAACAGAATAAATGAAATGTCTGCATATTTTTTTAAAGTTTCCAGCTAATTACATTTATAAGGCAGTATATATACATTCCCTTACAAGGTTCTAAAAGCTATGAATGTTTCAAACTCATTTTGGTATATATACATTTCATTTGTAAGTGGAATGTATAATAATATATAATGTATATTATGTATATTACATATGTAATATATATTATAAACTATATACAACATATAATACTTGCCTTTTGTAAAACTACTTCCTAATGTATAGACTTCCATACGTAGTAATTCATAAAGTTAGAATAAATTAATAACTAAGTATATCCAGATTTAAGCTAATATATGCAGATCTTTCAGAAAAATTTTTTTTGTTGTTGATTTATTCACATGTGCATACATTGTTTGGGTCATTTCTCCCCACTGCCCCCATTCCCCACCCTCTCCCTTCACCCTACCCCACCCTTCCCCCCTCCCCGCCTCAGTTCCAGGCAGAACCTGTTCTGCCCTTATCTCTAATTTTGTTGAAGAAAAGACATAAGCATAATAAGGAAGACAAAGCGATTTTGTTAGTTGAGTTAAGGATAGCTACACAGAAAGATTCCTACTATTGCTTTCATGTACCCATGTGTCATGACCCATGTTGATTCATCTCCAAATCAATGATCTTTACATTGGTTTCTGATCCCCTGCTTATGATAACCTGTCATTTTAAGGATTCTGTATTAGTTCCTCTGGAGTGACAGAAAAATGTTTTAAACAGCTGGTATGGGCTGGTGGAGTGGCTCAAGTGGTAGGGTGTCTGCCTAGCAAGCATGAGGCCCTGAGTTCAAATCCCAATACAGCCAAAAAACCCTCACTAAACAGCTAGTGTAACTGGATTTATGTCATAGCCTTAATGTAAAGTACATTAACTATATACATATATCATATTTATACAGCATAAGAATACAGAGTTCAAATCAAGATGCTTACTTTATAGATGTGAAAACTAAGAAAGGTAAGTGGCTTGACCAAGGTTCCACATGTAGCTACAGTTGGGACTGAATTCTGAGCTTCTCCAGAGTCCCAATTCATTTCTCTTCTCACTAAAATGGGCAAAAATCTTCTTTCTCCATCCATCTCATCTATACCCAAGACACTCAAGCAAAAATCTTAATCTGAATCAATTTTGTGCTTTTCAAAAAAAAAAAAAAAAAGCACAAAAACGAGTTTACTCAAGACTTTTCACGGCTGCATTACACCTTCCATGGATTTTCATTGCTTCTCATATCAGGACCAAAAGGTACTTTATTCTAATGTGAAAGCAAACCTGTAATTTAATATTTCAGCCCCCACTTAAAGGGCACGGTGTTAATTCTAAGAGAAGTCTAACAGGTCTTCTGCTCTAGCAGCTAAAATTGAAAAGATGAGCTATTTTACAATTTAAAGAAGAGGCCTCACAGTACTAAAAATCTTGATTGATATGCTCATGGCAGTACTATAATTGAATCTCCACTTGCTACTTTATGTATCAACATTGAAAACTCTTTCTTGTCAGAAGCAAAATAAAACAAAAACTGAAATAACAAGTAAGAATGGAAAATAGGAATTTCATCAGGTTAACTGTCTGTTATTCAGCAACATGTTACTAAGCATGAGTTCAGAGGTCCAAGAGTCAAACCACGAGAGGAAACCTTCATTATGCTCGAGTGCAACTGTACGATAGCTGGACTTCTTTTTTTTTTTCCAGAAGAGGAAACTAAGCAGTTGATTAAGTCACTCACAATAAAGCAAAGTGCTCACTTTATCAACAGGATTCATTTCAATGCCATTTTACACTGATTCAGCATCTCACCTTCGTTTCTCAAAGGGAGCACTGACTTTTCTTTAAGGTGAAAAGAGCGAATGAAGCAAATTAATTTCAAGACGGTGAAAACTCGCCTTCGAAAGAGGAGATGCTGGAGTAAAACGGAGAAATGACGTCTTATTTCAAATATGTAACCCCTTGATGGGGTTAGGCAATGAATCATATTCTCCTAGGTTTTTCTATATCTATAGACATCAGCCACAGTTCTTTCGGGCACTCAAATGAGAGGAAGAGGAAGTGAATAGAGCCAATACTAAATATACAGCGCCCACTGAAAGCAGGGATGTAGACAGAAAGAACAGGGGGTGCATGCTTCTGCTAGAACCCAGCTGTTTTCTAACATTCATCAAGGTATGGATGCTAAAAGGAAAAGGGAAGCCAAGGCATCCCTCAAATTCGAGAGGGCGGATGCGTGTAAAGCCAGAGAGATCCCCTGATCCTCAGACACAGAGCGACTGGGAGGGGTCACAATGAAACTGAGGTCTAGGGGAGCCCTAAAGGTCGTTTGGAGGTCTAACAGGCACTTGATGTGCTCCTCTCAATAGGGTCATGACAAACCCTAGCACCCGATCAGGAAGATGACTTGTGGACCTCCGGGTACCTGGAGCGACAGGAAGAAGCAGGCCAGGTTCTCGAGGACCCCAGATTCTATCAAAGGAGAAGATAGTGACCGTGGGGATCTTCCCGGCGTCGGGGGAGGCGGGCAGATAGATGTGCAGGGCTCCACCAGAAAGCAGCCCCTTCTGGGAAGTGGAATGCCCACCCCACCTCCTCCCGGCTCAGGTAATGTGCGCTTACCCCGCGACAGCTGGGACCCCAAGACCCACGGGGCAGGGGTCCCGGGGGCCGCAAGCCTCCCCAGCCAGGGGTACTTACCCAAGGCGCTGCCCACCACGTCTTCGCAGCAGCCGGCACCCGGCCCTCGGGAAGCTCACGGAGAGGAGCCGCGTGCCCGCTAGCGCTGGGGCGAGGAGAGGAGCTTCGCGGAGGCCGGAGAAAAAGCCGCAGCAGCCGCGCGCGCACCCGGACAGCCTGCGGGGGCGGGGCGCGGCGCGAGCCCGGAAAAGACGCGCCCGGAGGGGCGGGCGGAGCGGGGGCGCGCGGTGGTGTGGCTGAGCCGGCCGAATCGCAGGCGGCAGACTGCTCGGCCCACCCACGCGCCCGCCCCCGCTTGCCCAGGACGTCAGCCGAAGAGGCGGAGCCCAGCGCGCTTCCAGCTGAGAAGGAGGGGTGCTGCCGGGGCGCGGAGGCGGCTAACGGCTCCCCGCGGGTTGCCACTGCCGCCTGGCTTGCTGGCAGTGCCGCTGAGTGTGTTTCCGCAGGGCCTTGCACCTAATTGCCGAGAGGAGCCGAATGGGCCCACGCCCCCACCTGCTTCCTAGCGCTTCACCCAGGATGAAAGTTCCCCTGAGGTCATCATCCAGCTGCCCTTTCAAGATACTCATCTTTGGATTTTATCGCTCTTCCTTTAGAGAGCGATGTTAACACTCTTGACGGAAAACAGCCTGCTCCTGGAAGCCTGAGCTAATGCCTCTCATCCGTTTATCTTGCCTCTCACCTCCCTAAGACCCTTACTCCCTCCCGCTCATGAACTATCTCAAGGATGCAGGGTTTTCACGTTATGCCTTCCGTTTGCATGATGGTGTGATGGCAAAAAGTCCCCACGACTAATCACAAAAGTCAGCACGGCACTGTGACATCTTACTGGCCCTGATCGTTGCTTATCCAGACCTACAAATGGTTTCCCCAAGAGATCTGAGAAATTACTGTTAAAAATAAAATTCCAATGAACTGTCTCAGGACTTCAGAAAGGACAGACTGTAATTGCAAATGACTGCCAAGAATATATCACCCAAAGAAATAAATGTCAAGTAGTCTTCCAGTTCCCTGATGCATAATGGTGGACTAACTTCCTCTTTCTGCCAGTAATGGGCATTTCATTTCACTTGCTATTTTGCATTTTCTCATAGACTCAACAGATGCATATATGCACATATATGTTTATATTTCTCACCATCTCAGCATAAGGGCTACAATAGTGCTTACACCTTAGTATGCATCAGAATCATCTAGGGTACTTGTTCAAATGTGGGTACCTAGAGGTATCACCTCCAGATATTTTGATGTGAATCTGAGTGAGGCTGAGAAATGTCAATTTTTAATAAGCATCTCAGATGACTATATGTGGCTCATTGAGAGTACAGACTTACAGCTTTTGTGTGTTGCTCCTCTGAAGCCATATTAACTCATTTAATTTCCAACAGACCCACCCACTTACATATAATATGCCTATAAACATTGCTAAGACAGTCGTGTACTTTCTTTTTTCAAGATTGACCTAGAAAGTTCAGGACTTCAAACAACAAGCTTAATTGCTGTGTTTATTTTTATGAGATTTTGTTGCAATACCAGAAATAGGTAATCATTTGTCAACTATATAATCCACCAGGTACCTAGGGTTTACAGTGAACTGTCATTTATAATAGGATTAACACAAAAGAACTCAGAGGAACATCCTCCCTGCCCTCAACAAACTTAGTGTCTATTTGTGGAATTAAAACACAGGCACGATACAAGTCCATTGTAGCACGTAAACCAATCTGTTAGACCAAGATGAAAAGGAGATTGCAATTAAAGAGCACTTTTGCCAGTTTCTTTTATCAGTTTCTTAACCCAAACAGCTTCAATTAGGTAATTTCTCTAAACTCAGTAGTCCTCAATTTAGTGAAGTTCCTCCAACTTTATGAGATATAAAGATTTTATATATATATATGTGTGTGTATGTATGTGTGTGAGTGTGTGTGTATATATATATATATATATATATATCACAAAGGGGTTTCATTATGATATTTCCATACATGCATATAATATACTTAGACCAAGAAATTTCTTGTATTTTCAAGATCTTCATCATTTGAACTATTTATTAGTGCACAGTTCTGGACATCTTTATTACCTACCATATCTCGCCTTTTCCTCCACATTTATACGCATCCAGGATGAAGAGGAAACAAAAGCTACATCTCCAAAAAGGAAACCAAATATATCCATACTATTGCCAGCTCCTCCTTTTTCAGAATCAAAACAAACCTTTAATTTCTTTCCATCAGAAACCCTCCAAGAACCTAGGAACAAAACACTCCCCAAGCAGCTGTCTGACATTTTAGAAAGAACATTTGCACCATTGTTTACTAGTTAGGAACATGGGAGATTATTATCCTTGTTTGAAAGATGAAGAAACAGATGCAATTGAAATGACTTCTCCATTCATATAACTAACTAGTAACAGAGCCTGGATTTCCTACCACACCACGGTGCTTGCCGCTAGGTCAGCCTCACTCGGGAATATCTCCTACCCAGAACTGTCAATCCAATTAGAAACAGAATAAGTATATGGAAATGGAATAGTTGAGAAAATGCACAATGCGATCAACAAATTCAAAATACAACATAAAAACACTGAAAGCATAGACATTAAACCTTTCAAAGCTAAACAGAATTTAACAAGACCTCTCTGTTAGCAGGCACTGATATTTAGGACTTGCCCATTTTGCTGGTGTGTAACAAGAAGCTGAAACAGATAGCCAGGCTGCTCTTGGCATTAGTTATTTATGGAAGGACAGAAAACAACTGTTCTTCATTGACTGTATAACACGTATTTGCATTTTAAACTTACTTCACAGGTTAGTGGAATAATAATTTCCTCCCATGGTCTAATTACAATGGCAGGATTTTATAATAATACTTGCATAGACAAGTTATGTTAGATTTTGCCACTAACAAACCTTATTTTCTGCAGACCTAATAACCAGGCCAAATGTTTTCTTTAGTGGTGTGTCTGAACGAACTTGTGAAATCAGAAACCTAGGCAGAAGACTCACTGTGAACTAAGTGATGACCTAAGCTGCTCCTTTCAAAAATGATCAAAGGCAGAGCTAAAGGTGTAGCTCAGGGATAGAGTACTTTCCTAGCATGTGTGCAAGAAGACCTGAGTTCAATCCCCTGCACCAAATAAAAACAATAGGAAAATAGCCAGAGGCATAATAGTTAGATTTAAATATTTTTGAGAAATGACTCATCTTTTCAAATAACCATTTCTTTTCATTTCCATGCTTTTTACCAGTTTTTAAATTAATTGAGGAACCAAAACAAGTGCAAAGACATCTAATGCCCCTGAATGGGAAGATCCAACATTATGAGAAGTCAGGTCTTCCCAAATAAATCTATAAAGTCAGTGTAGTCCACATCAAAATCCCAATATGGTTCTAGTGGGACTTAATTTCAGTTTCTCTTGTGAAACTTATTTAGTGTCCTTTTAAAAAGCTAACTCCTGTTCCCTCTAAATAAAATCCTTGGCAGTTATCTTTGAAAATTGCTTCAGCAGCTATCCCTCCCCCAGAAAAAAAAATCTTGTTATCCATAAGGCCAGGGTGGAGTGAAATGTACTGTGATTATCACCAAATCTGTAAGAAATTTACCTTTGGTACTTTTTTTTAGTGGTTTTAGGGTTTGAACTCAGGACTTGGCACTTGTGAGGTAGGCACTCTACTTGAGCCATGTCTCCAGGCCGTTTTGCTCTGGTATCCTCGAGATAGGGTGTAGCTTTTTGGCTACATCAGCCTGGACTGTGATCCTCCTATTTTAGGATTCCCACTCTAGCTGGAATGACAGGCACATGCTATTGGTTGAAATGGGTCTCACAAGCTTTTTGCCTGGATTGGCCTAGAACCATATTCTCAAACTCCCAAGTAGCTAAGATTACAGGTGTCCTCCCAGTTACCTTTTTTGGCATACTCTATTAGTAATTCTAGCTGAGTAATGTTAGAAAAAGATAGATCATCAACCTCATAACTCACCCAAATCTCTCTTACAAGAGAGATTTGCTCTTTCACATACAAGAAAATTTCAACACGTCCTAGTCATTAGTCTTTGTTAAAAGAAATCATAAAATGACAATTTTTTAAAAAATGTTTCTTACTCAGAATCATTGGCCATTATAGCTGGGAGGTCACTGGGAGGCAGGTAGTAGGAGGGAAACCATATGGGTTTTGGACCTTGGTAAGTCACCCTGGACCAAGTTACATAACCTCTGTCTTAGTCTCCGCATCTTCATCTGTAAGTTGGGGGTGATAAAGGTACCTTACTTATAAGGTTCATCTGAGAGAGGATTAAATGAAATTATGCTCATAAAATGCCTGATTCATGGCAAGTGTGTGGAAAATGGTGGTTATTAATTACTGTAATGGTTTTAATATGAAATGTCTCCTATAGGCCCATGTGTGGAATTCTTGGTCCTAAGCTGGTGGCACAATTTTGGGAGGTTCTGAAAACTTTAGGAGAAAGTAGGTTTCTGAGGATGCTTTGAAGTTTACACCTGGTCCCCTGTCCCTTCCTCTTTGTCTCCTTCCTGTCCACAATGAGGTAAACTGGTTTGTTCTGCTACATGTTCCCTGCCATGATGTTCTGCCTCACCACAGCCCAGAAACAATGGACAACCACTGTGGACTGAAACTTCTGAAACCATGAGCCAAAATAAATCCTTCCTCCCTTAAGTTGTTTATGTCAGGTATTTTGACACAACAAGGAAAAGCCTAACACAATTATCAAGTTCAACCTCCTCATTTTACAGATGAGAAAAAAAAGTAAACTACTTGGTGGAAAAATTGGATATCTGCCTGCAGAAAACTGAAACCAGATCCATATCTGTCTGTCATCCTGTACAAGTATCAACTCAAAGTGGATTAAGGACCTTAATATAAGACCAGAAACTTTGAAACTGGTGCAGGAAAGAGTAGTAAATACACTGGAACATATAGGCATAGGCAATAATTTCCTAAATAGAACTCCAATAGCTCAGCAACTAAGAGAAATAGTTGACAGATGGGACTATATGAAACTAAAAAGTTTCTGCACAGCAAAGGAAACAGTCACCAGGCTGAAGAGGCAGCCCATTGAATGGGAGAAAAGTCTATCTGGTCTACATCTGACAAGAAATAAATAACCAGTATATATAAGGGGCTCAAAAAATTAAACTCCCAAAGAATAATGACCCAATGAAGACATGGGCAAATGAACTGAACAGAATGTTTTCAAAGGGAGAAGTACAAATGGCTAAAAAACACATGAAGAAATGCTCACCATCTCTGGCCATAAAGGAAATGCAAATCAAAACCACATTAAGATGCCACCTCACTCCTGTTAGAATGGCTATCATCAAGAACACAAACAACAAACGTTGGCAAGGATGTAGGAAAAAAGAACCCTCATACACTGCTGGTGGGAATGTAAATTAGTACAACGACTATGGAAAACAGTATGGAGGCTTCTCAAAAAACTAAAAACAGAACTGCCATATGATACAGCAATTCCACTCCTAGGCATATACTTGAAGGAATGTAAGTCAGCTTACAATAAAGACACCTGCACACACATGCTTATTGCATCATTATTCTCAATAGCCAAGCTGTGGAAACAACCCTACAACTGATGAATGAATTAAGAAAATGTGATATTTATGTACAATAGAATTTTATGCAGCCATGAAGAATAACGAAATTTTGTTGTTTGCAGGTAAATGGACAGAACTGGAGAACATCATCTTAAGTGAAGTTAGCCAGGTTCAGATAAACAAAGGTTGCATGCTTTCTCTCATATGTAAAGATAGATCCAATGCAAATACAAGCATTATCACATATACATATAAATATATACAGAACTTGTTTCCAAATGTGACTGTTAGAGGAGACAAGGGAGAAGGAAAAAAAGAAAAGAATGATAGAATGAATGCTAATGAAATGTAGCCCATCTGTGTAGGAACAAGCACAATGAAGCACTCTAAAAATTGTTGAACAACACAGGGTAGGGGGAAAAGGATGAGGAAGAGTAGTGGAGGGGGTTAGACTGACTTAAGCACAGTATATATACAAGTAAAACATCAAAGCAAAATCCCCACTGAACAAGGAACAGACACTTAAACAATGAAGGACAGGAATGTAAAATAGATCATGATAAGGGGAGGGTAAATGAAGAGGGTAAAGGAGGGTGAATGTGGTTGATGTACTTCCTACACGTGTATGAATAGGGAACATTGAAACCTGTTCAAGTCACCTTAAGAAAGGGAATGGGGTAGGAGGGAGAATAATGGAGGAGATGAACCAAAGCAGGGTAATACATGTATCTATGGAAATGTCACAATGAAACCCCCTGTATAAGTGTCATATACTAATAAAATGTTTTTTAAAAAGTAAACCTCAACCAGAACAGTCTCTCCAGTTTCCCCTGCTCCTGAGTGACTTTCATTAAGGCTGGGAGTTTAAGTCTTGAGAAGTGTCTACAGCTACTTCATTCACCAAATCACTGTCTGATCTCCAAGTTCATCCCCATTCCCTTCAACCCTTCAACCTTGAGAGCTTGTTTGGAGGTTCTAGCAGGGAAGCGCAGCTACTCGTACACCCTTGACCGAAGAACGGTCCTCCTCTATCGGGGATGGTCGTCCTCTTCGACCGAGCGCGCTGCTTCAGGAGGGACGCACATGGAGCGGTGAGGGAGGAAGGGGACACCCGCCTAGCCAGCCAGATCAGCCGAATCAACCCTGGCGATCAATGGGGTGACAGATGTCGAAGCCAGATCGCCCTCACATCCCTTCAACCCTTCAAATACTCACTTTGTCTATGCCTTCTATGAAATGCACAAACCTTATAATTATATGTAAATATTCACTCTGCTTAAATCTTTAGAAATTTATTCAAAGCAAACTTTCTTCAAACTATAATACCACAATAAACTGTCTGCTTCACTTGAACCCTATATGACACCTGGTATAAGCCAAGTTATTGTTATTCAAATAGAAAATATTTAGCAATATGTTTGACTATAAGAGCTACCATTTATTGAGCACTTACTATGAGCCAGCCACTGCACCAAGCACATTGCATGCTTTAGTTCATCTAACCGTCACAACAAGCCTATAAGTTAGATACTATTATTTATAATAGTGGAAAATTAGGCAAAAAATACTGAATGTTAACCAATTTTCAGAGGAAAATATGAATATGGATGAATAAATATATTTTATATGCTTATCTCATTGTCACATAATTCTACCTAAAGGGAAGTAGTCTCAATTAGAAATACCCTACTTCTATATTAGACCCCAAGAAGAACCCTTTTCATGAGAAGACGTTTGTAGCAAATACTATGAAAGTGGACTCATAAGTTTTAAGAAAGTCATTTCTAATCCAAACTCTGTGTGTGTGTAGATTTCAGAATCTGTGGGTAACCTCAACTTTCTGCAAGCTCATTTGAAAAGGATTTATGAAATAGTTCAACAAAGCTTATTTTATTGCTGTCGGGCAAAGATTTAAGTGTGGAGATCTGAATCGGCTTATGATTCAGTTCTTCCCTGTGACTATATTTATTGAGTCATGGTGAAAATTGGCCCTATGTGAAGGTGTCCAAATTCTTTATAGGTGTATATCACTGTACTTGGACCAAATACATCCTGAAAGCCTATTTATAAACCAAATTTTCATTCAGGGAGCCCCACTTTTCCACTTATAATAGCAATTATTATTATTATAGAGAAGTGCAGTTCACTTCTTTTGCTCAAATAGAAATAAATAAAGGAATTTCTGATGTCCCTCCACAGAGACAAAAACTCTTAATTATCTGGTATAGATCATTTCTGATGTTTGCTGTGCACATATATGGTCACATATATTTCTTTTATAAAAAATGAGGATACTAGCTCCCCAAAATAAAAAACTTAAATAAAAACAAGACTATATTATGTTATATATTGTTTATTCACTTATCACAAACTACATTCCCTGTCATTATATTTGTATCAAGATATCTAAATAATTATACCCTATTCTTTTCTGTTGCACAGTATTCCATAGTATGGATATACCATAAAATATTAACCTTACCCCTATTGATGAACATTCAGGATTTTTGCCTAATTTTAGACTATTAGAAATAATTCTCCAGTTAACATTCCTGTTCATCTATCTTTGTGTATTTAGTTAAGCTTTTCCATACATGTTGGGGACGTACCTCAGTGGTAGAGCTCTAGCTTAACATGCACAAGACCCTGAGTTTAATCTGCAGTACCACAAAAAGAAAAAAAAGCTTTCTTAGAGCCTTATCAATGAGAATGATGTTGAAAAAGGATGTACATTCTAAATTGTAAAAGATACTGTCAAATTACCTCTAAAAGAGTCTCCTACTCAGTGTATGACTTCCAGTTTCTTCATATCCTTGTCAAAATTAAATATTATCTATCTAAAAATCTTGCCATTCTGATAGGCAAAAAAGTTCATTGTTGTGTAAGTCACTTTCACTAAACGTGTTTAATTATGTCAGGCATGGTAGTGCATGTCCATAATTCCAGTACTTTGGAGACCAAGCTAGGAGAATTGTGAGTTTCAAGCCACTCTGTACTACAAAGAGAGACCCTGTCACAACCTCACCAAATGTCTAATAACAATTTTATAACTTTCTAAAAGCAGTAGTTGTAGAAAATATACATTGTACGAATTGTAGGAGAAACCAAAAATGTATGAAAAATACTTTTTAGATGAGGCCAGGCATGTTCAGGGTGGTATGGCTGTAGACTAAAGAATACTTTTTATATGTGTAAGTCTACTACCCTGAGAGAGCCAGTGTTAATATTCTGATAAATTACCATTTCTTCTTACAGATTTTTTTCCCAAAATTCAAGGCATTTTATATATAGTATTGTGTTGTTTCTCAATTAACATTGAACATGAACTCTCCTACACATTTCTAAAAAGTCATTAAAGACATGATATGTATGGCTGCATAATAGTATGTACATGCCACATAATTTATCCAATCCATCCCACATTGTTTGTGAGGTATTTGGATCGGCCCCTAAATTTTTCCAGGAATATAAATAGTGTGTTATGAACATAAATCTGTGTTCCCTTCTAGTTTATTATAACTGCTCTATGTCAACTTGCCAAATCAAATGATAAATTTAAAGATGATTGATTCATATCAAAACACTCTTCTCTGATCTTCTAAAGAAAATGAAAAAAAGAATCTGTAGTAATAGTCCTAATGATAAGCAAACTGCTAATAAAAGAACATATTCATAACCTGATGCATTAAAGTCACAAATGAAATTTTAAATTAAATTTAATATAATGATTCTTGAAAAAAGCCACCAACCCCAAATAAACAATGTTTGATTCAGGGTAAAGAAAGGTCATTTCTTTTCTTTAGGACTTGAGTTTGGGGAGAATTTTTCAGGGGTACACTGTTTTAACATTCTACTGCAAAAAAAAGTGATAGGAGAGAAAGCTTAATTGAATAAAACACACTCACCTTAAAAGATCACTCAGCTTCAATTATACCTCCCTCCCCATATTCTACCCTGTTTTCCCACATTTTGTAGAAGTTGCTGCTTTTTTTTAAATAAACAAGCTGACCAAGGGCTAAAAGAAACACTAACCACAGAAAATACAAAGAGCACTGGTGCAAAGAATACCGGCAAATTAACAAAAAAAGAAATAGCCAAGACATAATAAAAATACCCAGAACAGATGTTTAGATAATGCCAGTAAGATAAGCTCCCTGATAATGGTATCTGAGAGTGAATTTTGATAGAGCCTTTATCTGCTTCAATGTTCAGGATGAGAACACCTCATTGGGAGTGAGCAGTACTAATGTAATGAGCATGTCAGCTGTTTTCATCACACATGACCCTGATGAGGACTCCAGAGTATAAGATCTACTGGGGACGGGCTATGTTACATTTGGGGACAGCACAGCATAGCTTGTTTATAATCTTGGGATTAAAATAAAAGGCCAACGGCAATGAGTTCATCCCAAGCTCATTGGTACCTATGAGAGAAAGACTCAGATGATAGCTTCAGCATTTATTGTGACTTTTCCTACAAATGAGGGGCAGAGAAAGGAAAGCATTTCAAAACCCAGTACTTTTCCTGTAAAAAAACAGAACTGATGATCAGATTAAATAAAAGTCAAAGTGCCCTCACTTTAGGTCACAGAAATTATAAAATGAAAGACTGGAAAAAATCAGAAGATGAGAAATATTTTATCCACTGACTAGGAAATAGAGCTATAGCCTGTCTCTACCAGTGAGCTGTGTTTGATAAAGAAACATCTATGACACACATTGCAAAATGTAGATTAAGAAGCCTTGAGGCAGAGGGCAGATCACCACATGTTCAAGTGGGCGAAGGCTCTTGGCCAGTCCACAACGCCAACAATGGCTTCAGGACTTGAAAGTCTGTGTCTCTAGGCCTGAATTCTGTTGATACAGGTTTGACTGAGGCAACACTTTTACTTGTGTACGTGTAAACAACAAAGAATATGCATTTCGTTTGAAATTTAAAGTACTGAACATAACTTTTCAAATGGAATCTTAGTGATCATCTAGAGACTAGTCATTTACTTATTTACAAATGAGGAAACGGGCTCCAAAGGTTAGGTAATTTATGCAAGGTTACAAACCTAGCTATTTCAGAACTGGGGAATAGAACACAGATCCCCTGACTCTCAGTTCAACATTATCCCACTTGACCACATTGCCTGCCTCATACCAATTTCCCAGAGGCTTTACAATTTAACTGTAAGCAAAATTACTATAACCACACTTGTTAAAGGGCCCTGGTTTGCTTGAATAAAAAAGCATCATGAATATCTAAGAAGAACAGGAAAATATGATCTGTTCAATTTATGTGGACTGTGGCTGAGGTAGCAAGTGGAATTTTTGAAGGGAAAGATGATTTCTTCTCCTTTACATAATTTGTTAAGGAAAAAAATCACCAATGTTTTCCAATTTATCTATCCATTATTTCCCTATTGTCAATCTACTTCTTTATAGGTTCACTCCTGGTTGCAACCTCCTTTGTAATCAGTGGATTCATGGAGTTCATAGGTTGTCCCATCTGCCATGGCATTTCTTATTTTCCATCTACCACTTTTATGATACTCTTTCTATTTCATTTAATGGTATCTGGAAAAATTCCAGGTCTGTGTACTTGATATCAGAAAGGAATTTCCAAATGTTATGGAAAATGTGGCATGTCAGGTAGGGGACAGGAAGATATTTGGCACCTGCCAAATACAGTTTTGTAATATTACCTTTGTCATTCTTGTTTGCTTCTAATTTTTCCATCCTCTGCAGTATATAAAAGAAACTGTGGAATTTCAGAAATACTCTAAAGTGAGAAATAATCTACATTGAAAATGACCAAGAAACATATGAAAAGATCCTCAGTATCTCTAGTCATTAGGGAAAGGCAAATAAAAAGCACAATGAAGCACTTGACACCCACTAGGATGGCTGTAATAATACAAAAAGATCATCAAAAAATAGTAAATGTTGGCAAAAACTGTAATCTTCCTACACTACGACTATTAGTGCTAGAAAAATTGAAATTTTCCTACATTCTGACTAGGAATGAAAAATGGTGCAGTTGCTTTGGAAAACAGTTCAGCAATTCCTCAAAAAGTTAAACCTAGAGTTACTATATAATCCAACAATTCCACTCCTGTCCTCAAAAAGTTAAACCTGGAGTTCTATATAATCCAATAATTCCACTCCTAAGTATTTACCCAAAATAACTGAAAACAGTACACACTTGTTTATAACAACACTATTTACAACAGCTTAAAGGTAGAAACAGTCCAAATTCCTATCAATAGACACTGTACAAGCAAATTTATTATATCCATAAATGGAATGGTTTTCATCCATAAAAAGGAATGAAGTACTGATACGTGCTATAACATGGATGGACCTTGAAAATAGTATGCTAAGTGAAAGAAGCCCAACACAAAAGATCTCACATTGTGTTGCCCAAAATAAATTTCTATTGACCAAATGAAAATGGTACGTGCAGGAGCTCAGGGAAGGAGAGACATTGCTTAATAGATAGTTTTACATTGGACTAATGGAAAGGTTTTAGAAACAGATAGGAATGGTGGTTGCACAACATTGGGAATGTACTGAATGTCACTTAGTTATTTACTTTAAAACGTCTCATTTTGGTTGGGCACTGATGGCTCATGCTTGTAATTCTAGCTACTTCAGAGGCTGAGATTGTAAGGATCATGGTTAGAGGCCAGCCCAGGCAAATAGTTTCCAAGACTCCCATCTCAGTTCATAGCTGGGTGCAATGGCACACACCTGTCATCCCAAACTGTGCAGGAGACTGAGATTGGGAGTATCAAGATTTCAGGCCAGCCAACACAAAAAAAGTGTGTGAAACCCCATCTACAATGGAAAAAAAAAATCTGGACATGATGATGTGACATGCGCCTGTCATTCTAGCTACAACAGAAAGCTTAAACTAGGTGAATCACAGTCCAGCCAACCTGGGCAAAAAGTTAAGACCCTACTTCAAAATAATCAGAGCAAAAAGGGCTGGAGGCATGGCTCAAGCAGTAGAGCACCTGCCTAGCAAGTACAAAGCCCTGAGTTCAAACCCCAGGATAGCCAAAAAATGTTTAACTTGTATTATTTAAATTTGATCTCAGTAAATTATTTATGAAATAAATCTGCACTGTAAGCATGAAGCAAAAGATTGCAAGCTTTCACTTTTTAAAAGTTCATGAAAAGTATCTGAGAAGACACTGCTGATAGAGTACCTCAGGAAGCAAAACTGGTTAGATCAAGTTCCCTTGGGGTAAAATGTGTGTTCAATGAATTATGGGTGATTATCATGATCATTTCTGTTGGCTTATTTTCTAAGAATGAATGTTTCCTATATCTGTTTAGAGCCTAAGTCCAACAATGTAACAGCTTTGTTTGCTTTATTATAGCATTAACATTTGTATCTGTCCTAAAGGTTTTTTCCTTCTCTTAAATACACAAAAACTAGGAACAAATTTTTAATTATTCTTTTAAAAAATTCAACACTAAATTTACAGTGACTTGAATGATTTTTTTCATTTATATGCAATAACAAGTACAATCATTTTAGGATCTAACCAAATTAGGATATTATGTAGTATGCTCCTAAATGATGTAGCATGAAAACCATAAGTGGTTCTTTGAAAATAATCCATATATATTGAAATTTTACTCCAATTTTTTTCATTTTAAGAGGTAGCCAACAACTAATGTTTCTGGGAAAAGTGGTTATCTGCCTGCAGAAAACTGAAACTAAATCCATGCCTATCACCCTGCACTAGTATCAACTCAAAGGACCTTAATGTCAGATCCAAAACTCTGAAGTTAGTACAGAAAAGAGCAGGGAATACTCTGGAAGCAACAGGTATAGGCAAAGAATTCCTCAGTAGAACTCCAGCAGC
Source organism: Castor canadensis (assembly GCF_047511655.1). Lineage (NCBI taxonomy): Eukaryota > Metazoa > Chordata > Mammalia > Rodentia > Castoridae > Castor > Castor canadensis. Next base: position 44,906,966 of record NC_133405.1, on the reverse strand, counting down.
CCAGCAACTAAGAGAAAGGATGTACAAATGGGATTACATGAAAGTAAAAGCTTCTAAACAACAAAAGAAATGGTCTCTAAACTGACGAGACTACCCACAGAGTGGAAGAAAATATTCCCTCATTGAGGACTGATACCCAGAATATACAGAGGGCTCAAAAAACCAAACTCCCCCCAAATCAGTGAACCAAAAAAGAAGTGGGCAACTGAACTAAACAGAACTTTTTCAAAGGAAGAAGTCCAAATGGCCAAAAAACACATGAAAAAATGCTCACCATCCCTGGCCATGAAGGAAATGCAAATCAAAAGCACACTAAGATTCCACCTCACTCCTGTTATAATAGCTACCATCAAGAACACCAACAACAACAAATGTTGGCGAGGATGCAGGGAAAAAGGAACCCTCATATGCTGCTGGTGGGAATGCAAGCTAGTACAACCACTTTGGAAAACAATATGGAGGCTTCTTAAAAAAACTAAACATTGATCTGCTATATGATCCAGCAATTCCACTCCTAGGGATATACCCAAAGGAATGTGACTATGTTTATTGCAGCACTATTCACAATAACCAAGCTATGGAAACAGCCAAGATGTCCCACTACTGACGAATGGATTAAGAAAATGTGGTATTTACACACAAGGAAATTTTATTCAGCCACAAAGAAGAATGAAATTTTGTCATTCACAAGTAAATGGATGGAACTGGAGAACAACATCTTAAGTGAAGTTAGCCAGGCTCAGAAGGCCACAAATCATATGGTCTCCCTCATATGAGGTTTACAGACCTAAAACAAATGCAGTAATATTATTGGACATGGGTCACACGCTAAGGGGAGAACGCACACACAAGGGATAGGGAAAAGGAAGGAAACCTAAAACTTGAAAGTGATGTGCCCACTGTAGAGAAGCAAGTAAAGTAATCTTAAACTGGCAGAGGCCACTATGGGAAGGTGACTGGGAAGTAGTGAAGAGGTCTGGTAGAGATGAACCAATGTGGGTTGTAATACACAAGTGCATGGAAGCAATGCAAGGAATCTCTCTGTATAGCTATCTTTAGCTCAAGATAGCAAAAATACTTTCTTATTATCTGTTATGTTTTCTCTTCAACAAAATTGAAGAAGAGGGCAGAACAGGTTCTGCCTGGAAGCGAGCAGGGTGGAGGGAGAGGGTGGGGGGAGGGTGATGGGGGAGAGATGGCCCAAACAATGTATGCACATATGAATAAATGTATAAACAATTTTTTAAATAAATAAAATTTTTTAAAAAGAGGCAGCCAAAGGTATTTTCTGCCGGGCTGAGGGTATAGTTCAGTGGTAGAGCATATGCTTAGCCTACTTAAGCCCTGGGTTCAACCCTAGCACTAAAAAATGTGTTTTCTGCTGAATTACAGAGTTTTTTTTGTTTTGTTTTTGCTTTTGTTTTGCAGTACTGGGGTTTGAACTCAGGGCCTTGCACTTGCTTGTCAGGTGCTCTACTTGAGCAACTCCCACAGGCTTTGTTGCAATGGTTATTTTTGAGATAGGATCTCACTTTACGCCCAAGCCAGCCTGGATCATGATCCTCCTATTTGTGTGTCCCTGCACTTCTGGGATGACAGGCATGTACCACCACACCCAGCCATTGGTTGAGATGGGGTCTCGCAGACTTTAGCCTGGGCAGGACTCAAATCACCATCCTCTGTATCTCCACTTCCCAAGTAACCACCATGCCCAGCCAATTTACAGAAATTTTAATTCTTTACTGCAAATTAATTCATCCATTCATTCAATCATTCAACGAATACTTACTTAACTCCAACCTTGTGCCAGACTGGAAATGAGACATACAGCTTTGTGCTGAACTAAAGGGACATGACCGCAGCTCTTAAGGAAATTATATGTTAATGTAGAGTACAAGCAATGAGATGACTTTAGAAGGTGGTGTGTCATGGACAACATAAAATGCATCTATGAGACCAAAATGTACCTTTTGTGTAGAGATGAAGTTTAATTTAGATAGGGTAATTTGGGAAGGGCTTGCTGAGAATGTGACATTTGACCTGAGATATGAATGATGAAAGTGACACAGCTATGCCCAGGTCAGAACAAAGGCTGGTCCAGGCAGAAGGATCACCAAGAGCAAAGGCTGTACGGCCCCTGTGGGCTTGGGCCATGTATAGTTGATTGGATCGCAGAAAACCAAGGCTAGACAGACATGGAAAGAAACCAGAGAGGTAGGGAAGTGCCAGTTTTTCAGGGTAATATAGTCCAGGGTAAGAAGTCTGATTTATTCAAGTATACCTATGCCTTGAAAATTCTTTCAGTATCAACAATAATCTATAACAGCAGCAGCAAAAAGGGATTGGCTCTACACACATGCATAATTTAAAAGGGAATGTGCAAGCTGGATGTAGTAACAAATGCCTGTAATCCCAGTACTCTGGAGGCTGAGATAGAAGGGTCACAAATTTGAGGTCAGTCTGGGCTATATAGTGAGCCCATATCTCAGAAATAAGAAAAAGGTAAATAAAAGAAGAGGGGTATGCCAAGACATATACCTTCCTCTTGCAAAAAACTAATATGAACATCTGAAAGATTCTTTTCCTTTCCTCTAGTCCAGGGATTTTTCAACCTCAGCACTATTGACATCTGAGCTAGATTATTACTGGGGAGCTTCCCTGTGCATTGTAGCAAGTTTAACAGCGTTCCTGATCTCTACCAACAAGATGCTTGTAGCACTCCTTCCACCTCAGGTTGTGACCACCGAAACCATGCCTAGATTTTGCCAAATACATTCCAGGGGAAGGGCAAAATTGGTCTTTGTGGACTGCCACTGTTCTAGTTCAAGAAAAGGAAGTAAAAAATGCCATGTAGAGAAGGTAAGCTGTGAAGGAAATTGCATTTTCTTTTTAATTTCACCTTTCCCATCTCCAGACTCATTCCAAAGCATCTCTTGATTCCCCCGCCTTTGGAACACATATACTGTTAAATTCATCCAATTCATACTACCAATCTGTTACATGCCGAGTCAATTGTTCTTCAATAACAGTGTAGGCAGATTATATGACTGCATTAGAATAGCCTGGATAGATGCCTCAACTTTCCAGCTCATTTTATACATACAGAGCCTTCAAGAAATTAAAACCCCTGTATATCTTCAGAATGCCAAAAGAATTATTCATTTTAGATATTCCAACAACATTTCCTGAAAACACAACTTTTACTCAGTGACTTCAATGATAAGGTCAGAGCTGTATTTCCATATGTGGCAGCTCCTAGCAGAGAGAACATAGGAAACTCTGGAGCAGGGTTTCTCAACCTTCATGCCATTGGTATTTGGGGCCAGAGAGCTCTCGGCCTATATCTGCCCTCTACACTGTAGGATATTGAACAGCATCCCTGGTCTCTTCCCACCAGACGCCAAAAGTGTCCTTCACAGTTCACTCAAAAAGTAAAGAAATGTTTGTAATAAATATCCAGGACTCCACATTAATGGATAAATAAGTAAATATGAGATAAATGTCAAATCTCTCACACAGAAAAATTCTAAATAATTGATGTCGATACACTCTTTTTAAGGGGGTAGAGAATAACTCTTCATCCTTCAAGTGAAGGCTGCACAAAGTGGCTTACTTCCTAACAGTAGCGTATGGAAAGGAAGAAAATAGTTTTATAATGGAGAAATTTCACAAACACTATCTTTGACAGGTGGTCAAGTTTACTGTCATCAGGGATGTTATTCTGATAGCTCCAGATATAATATGATATGATATGATATAGAATATGATGTGATATGATAAGAATGGCAGTTCACCTCTATGGCCTTTCCCCCCAGATCTCATAATCACAGTCTAATCATGAAAGTGATTTTAGGCAAATCCCATTCGAGGGACATTCCACAAAATGCTTAATCAATACTCCTCAAAACTAAAGAAAGTCTGAGAAACGGTTTACAGTCAAGGAAAGTCTAAGGAAACATGACAATTACAAACAATGTGGTTTCTTAAGACAGAAAAAGAACATTTGGTACTAACTAAAGAAGTCTGAATAAAGTATAACCTTCAGTTAATAATAACATGTCAATATTAATCCCTGTTGTAACAATATATCATACTAATATAGGTTGTGAACAATAGGAGAAAATTCAGTGGAGGTATACAGTAGTTTTTGACTATGTTGTCAACATGTTTTTAACTCTAAAACCATTCCAAAATTTTTAACTATTTTTAAAATGTCTTCAGACATGATGGCACACACTTGTGAGCCTAGAACTGGGTAAGTTGAGGCAGTAGGATCACAAATTTGATGACCTCAAAAAATTAGAAAATTTTGAGATCCTGTCTCAAAAAAATTAAAACATGAAAAAATTATTTTTAAAAAAACACTTAAACAAAAATGTCCCCTAGAGGGCAAAATCTCCCTCAATTGAGACTCACTGTTCTAGGTCAAAATAATCATTTGCCTTTTCATTATAGCACTCTCTACCCTTGACAATATTTTTAGTCCAGGTTTTGCCTGTTGTCAGAAACTCTTGACAACTTTAAATCTTCTTACAACTTTAAAATCTCCTGTGTCTTCATCCACAGCTTCCAGAACTTTCCTCCTCTCCACTTTTGTCTGGTTATTCACAGAATACCAATTGAAGTAGGTTTGTGTTCATTTCGCTTATGGGTAACACCATCTAAAAAATCAAGTCTATACATTTTTCTACTTCAAGACATGAGGTAATAGTTCAATATGTTTTTCAGTTTGGAAATCTGCACATTGAGATGACCGATTCAGAAGGACTACTTGTACTTCATCATTGTTGCAATTGCTGTAGTTTGAGAATGATACTGTCTTTACAGTAATGCTGCTTTGTCCTGGAAAGATATTCCACTGATTTATGGAACAAAAGGCTTCAACTGCAGGTATGAAATTAGAATGATTTTAAGCCAAAGGAATCATCCAAACCCAACATTAGTCAGTTTTGATAGCATTTTATGTTAAAAGAAAAACTTCTCAAGTAGTAGTTGTTCAACCATGAATATTAATTTCTGTTGTCTTCTAGAGATAAATATGAAGGAACCAAAGAGTTTGACCCTTTATTGAAATTAAACCTGAAGAAATGAAAGATAGCAGTAAGAAAGAAAGTCACCAAAACTTTCTCAGTAAGAAGGGCAGTCACCAACTCTTTCAAGGTTTAATCGTTTTTCTGATGTGTCAAGGGTGCAGTGTGCACAATGAACATGAGCAGCAGAGACAGTGTTGAGTAGCAGGCTACAGAGAGTGAACTTGTTACTAGCACATGTGGTAAACCAACCTGCTGAGGATGGTGGGAAAGAACTGGAGAGTCTTTGGGAGGGGGTTAATTTCCTTTGTTAACAAATGGCAGCTTATAGCTAATGAAATTTGGATAGTAGCATTCATGTGATCTCATTTCACCAGCTGGAAAAATCTAGGATATTTGGGTTATATACTACTGTTGGGCTGGGGCTATAGCTCAGTAGTAGGGTGCTTGCCTAGCATGTGCAAGGCCTTGAGTTCTAGACACAGGACTACAAAAAAAAAGTTATACTTCTTGTTTTCTAAGTGTCAGTTTTAATAAGAACTGAGACTTCTGAAACCCGTCTTGATCTTACACCCAAGCCATCACATGCCTCCAAGATCTAAGGGGACCCTATTGTTTCCATTGAGAGTCCTTCAAGTTATCTTGTGTAACACAGTAAGTGGTTATACCTCTGATCCTGTGTAAATTCCCTAGTGTTCCTCAGATAGTTTCCTACCTAACAAGTACACTCCTCCTTCGAAAAAGTCATCAAGCTTATATTTACTTTATACTTCTTAGTAAGCTCCAAATATCCTTTTATAAACACTTCCCGTTGAGAGCCAACCCTTCTTTCAATGGGTAGTATTTCTTTTGTGAGAGTTGGTTTCTTCACATCATTACTCCATTGAAAATCCCAACTTTTCTGCTTTTAAGTAACTACACCCATTATTTTGCCCCCTATCTCATTTTCTTTGAACTGTTTAGTCAATGTGGAAAAACAAGCATTCACACTTTTTGCATGTGGCAAGTACAGATAAAAATTCAGTGAACGCCAAGACTTTTGGAATATATTATCAATTGACAAATAGTTTAAGAACACAATTTTCTTGGGCTATAACCACATGTCTTCTTTCCTGAGATTTTAAAGTTTCATATAAAATCCATTTAATATTTCATAGCTATATGGTTAGTTATAATGTAGACATCGGAATCCTGACCTTCCCCTCTACACTTGAGATGAAGTAAGGTTATGTGGTAGGTCCATTTTTATCATTGGCAGCTTTGTTGGATAATAATCCAACAAGGAACTGGGAAGGTTTTCTTTAGATTAAGCTTCTAATTTGCTTCTGAATTAACATATGAGGTGCAAGTAGTGTGCTCTTGTAGTGTGAATGTGTGCCATGGAAAAATATCTACAGCATAGTGTGCAAAGGATCAAGAAAGTAAATATGAATAGTACTGAACTTACATACAAGAGTACATCATGGATGTTTAATACAGCACCCTAAAATATTTACAGAAACAGGCAAGTGAATATTAGTGCCAAATCCTACTGAGATAAAGCAGAAAATCATACTTATAAAATTGAGTTATCAGGAGATTTGAGTAAGCAGAAGTAGTGTTAAAGCAACCTCAGTCCAAAGGTTGCCAGACTTGTGCCTTTGTATTTTTTTCTTTCTTCCTTTTATTTTCTTTTTCTTTTTTTTTTTCCTTTTTGCTGTGCTGGGAATTGAATCTAGGGCCTTGCACATGCTAGGAAAGTGCTCTACCACTGAGTCACACTCCCAGAATACTCTGGTTTCTTCGATAACTATGTCACCATTGCTTTTAAGAAATCTTTAAAACCATATGGCAAACCAGCATCACCAAAAAGAAGTCTCTGAATGAAGGTGAGTGGAATTGTACTAGATCTGACACATTCCAACAGTTTCCACACAGCAAGTACAGGTTGGGTAACTATGTTTATAGTTACCTCTTTCCCCAAGGAAATGCTGTAAAGTCAAAGTGAAGCAATGCTTTAAGGATTTTTTTTCACATAACTATTGAATTTCAGACATTCATAACAGTAAACACTCCAATGTGGCATATATCAATCAAGCAAGTCATCAACATGCAGAAGTTGCTATGTGCCTTCCACTGTACTAGATGCTGTGGGCCATATGAAAGAGATGTATTATCTCATCTTGAGGAGACAAGATTTGAACACATAAAACAAAAGAAGTTATCAAATAAAACCATCAGGCTAACTGCTGTGACATAGACTAGAAACATCAGAACAAGTTCAATAGGGCTAGTATAGTGGATGATTTCACAGTGTGGACTTTAGATGGACTGCAGAGAGAACAACAGAGCACTTCCTTGGAAGAGACAATATGAGCAAGAGCAGAGACTGGGAATGAATAGAGTGTCTTGGGAAGAGCACAGAAATTGGCCTGACAGGAACAGAACATTCATGGTGGGGAAGAGTGAGCAGGTAGTTTGGGAAATACAGGCTACATCTTGGAAAAGAACTTTAGAGATACAAACCATGAAAGGCCACACAAATGGTAGCTAGATTTTCTTGTACATACCAGTGTGGAGAAGATGGCATCACCATGACTGTGTCCAACCACTCTTTTGCATGTGGAGGCCTCTGCAAATAGTGTTTTCTTTCAACAATATAGGAGGAAGAGATGGTGTAGAAATTGAGCAAAGTAAAATTTTTTAAAAGAATAGACTGGGATATAGCCTCTGTCTCCTGAAAGCAAACCATGATTGTGCCCCCACTGAAGTTAATACTCTTTTCTTACAGAAAAATTAAATTTTTCCTAGGGAAAAATAATAGCTCTTTGATCAACTGTACAGTTACTGTACAATGAAGTCCACTTTACAACCTGCCAATATTTCATCCTTAATATAGATTAGATCATTTTCTTTTTTTTTCTAATTTTATCTAAGAGTTGCAGAGCTAATATCTATACTCATGTTATCAAAAAAACACAACTGACATTTCTGGTTTCCTGTCCAGCATGTAAGGAGTTTGGACATTGCCACTCAATCCTATTAGCAAATAAAAAACTAACAAACTGAAAAGTCAACAGCTCTCCTTAGATAGGTCAGAGAAACAAGGTCAAAGGGGAAACCACTACCCTCCCTTCTCCTCCCCCCCAAAAAAAAACCTGGAGATACAGGTAGATCTGGAGAATCATAGCTTACCTATGCAGAAACCATGAGCAGAGATCTCCACAGAAACCAGTACAGGGCAAAAATACCTAAATTGTAATTGATGCATTGCTGTATACTCAGTGTGGACAAGTCTGAAAGCTAAATACTCCTCTGTGAGATTTAATTCTCACAGTGAAGGTCAGAGAAAAATTCCCCCGAGCTTCCAATAAAGGGAAGGAAATCATCATTCTGTTCTTAACAAGCACTGTTCTCAAGAGAATGTATTTACCAGAGCCTTAACCATTGGGATTTTATCAGAATCTAACTGATGTGGGGGAAGAGAAACAGAGAATGGATCCAACTCCAGCCATTCTGTCCCACCTAATGTTGGAGGAGGGAAGACACTAAGAAGCACCTGTGAAGTTTATAGCTCAGAGAAACAGAATCACTAAAAGACTGAGACTTAATCATAGATTTAGAGAATGCTTCCTCTCCCCTCTACCACACTTTACCAGAACATCAAACAGGCATGTTTAACAGAGTTACATTCATGTTTGGTTTTCAATAATGTTACCAGGCATACTAAAAAGCATACAAAATGCAATCTGGAAGAACAATAATCAGAACAATACATGACAGGGATGTTGGAATTATCAGAGTATGAACTTAAAACAACTATGATTAATATGCTAAGCAACCTAGTCGGAAAAAGTATACAACATATAAGAACAGATGCATAAAGCTGGAAATGTAAGTATGCTTACCTGGCATGCAGAAGGCTCTAAGGTTCCATACCCAACACCAGAAAACAAAACCAAAAATGAATAGATTAATGATGCAAACAAGAAAAAAATTAAGAAGAAATACTATAGATTGAAATAATATAGAATAAATGAAGTATGCTATTGATAGGCTTATTAGTAGACTGGACATAGCTGAGAAAAGAATCACTATGTTTGAACATATGTCAATAGTTACTTTCAACACTGAAAAGCAATGAGAAAAAACACTGAAAAAATAAAACAGAATGTCCAAAAACTGTGAGACAACTACAAAAGATATAACATATACATAATAGAAATACCAAAGAAAGTAAAAAAGGAAAGAACAGAAAAATTTGGAAATAATAATGACTAAGAATTTGCCCTAGCTCAGAATGTTGGTGTACACCTTTAATCCCAGCACTCAAGAGGTTAAGACAGGAGGATTGTGAGTTCAAAGACAGCCTGGGATACACAATGAAAGTCTATCTCAAAAAAATAGAATTTAGCCTGGGATACACAATGAAAGTTTATCTCAAAAAAATAGAATTTGGCCAAATTAACGTCAGACACCAAATCACAGACTCGAGAACCTTAAAGAACGTTAGGCAAAACCCATACCAAACAATCAAAAACAATGCACTACACCTAGGCATATCATATTACAAAATCAAAGATAAAGAAAAATCTGAAAGAAGATAGAGGAAAAACTATAAGGAAGTAAAGGCAAGACTTATGTCTGCCAAAAGAAACTATACATAATAAGAGAGTGGAGTAAAATATTTAAAGTGGTGAGTGAAAAATAATACCAACCTAGAATTATGTACCCTACAAAACTTCCTATCAAGACTGAAGGTGAGGACTGCTCAAGTAGTAGAGCACCTGCTTAGCACACACAAGGCCCTGAGTTCAAACCCCAATACCACCACAAAAAAGAAAAATACTGAAAGTGAAATAATGGCTTTCTAAGATAAGCAAACATTAAAGAAATTTGTTAACAGTGACTTGCTTGCAAAATGTTAAGTTCTTCAGAGAGAAAGAAAATGATGTATATCAGAAATTTGGATCTACATAAAGAAAGGGAAAAAAGGATTAGATAAAGAATAAATGAAAGTAAATAAAAACTTTTTTCTTAATCTTAATTGATCTAGCAGATGAGTTTGTTCAAAATAATAATAGCAATGATGTCTTAGATTATGTCTATATATGTATACTTATGTATAAATGAAGTAACAGCGATGATAAAAGGGACAAGAGGGAATAATCAAGAATATGTTGTCATTGAAAGGTATTTGTACTCCACATGAAGTACTGCAGTGTTATTTGAAAGGACTTGAGCCAGGCATGGTGTTGCACATCTGTAATCCCAACACTCAGGAGGCTGAGGCAGTATTAGTGTGAGTTCCAGACCAGCCTGGGATACATAGAAAGAAAATGACTTGAATTGTTTGTAAAAGTATATTAAGAACTCTAGGGCAACCATTAAAAAGTTTACAAAAAGTATAATTGATATGCTAAGAACAGAGAAAATTAAATCATATAAAATAAAAAATTAAAACCAAATATGACAGAACAAGAGTGGAAGGCAAAATTAGGAACAAAGAATAAGGGTAATGAATAGAAAACAGTAAGAAATATGGTAGATATTAATCCAACTATATTAATAATCATTTTAAATATCAACGGTCTAAATACACCAATTTAAAGACAAAGATTACAAGAGTGGATAACAAAAAAAGAACCAACTGTATTTAGTCTATAGTAAGTCTACTTTAAATATACAGACACACATAAGTTAAAAATGAAGGGAAGGCAAAAGAAGGTGAATATGGTTGAGGTACTTTCTATACATATATGAATATGGAACATTGAAACCAGTCAAAGCTATTTTAAGGAGAGTGGTGGAAGAGGGAGAATAATGGAGGAGATGGACTAAACCAGGGTGCAATATATGTATATATAGAAATGTCACAACAAAACCCCCATTTAACTATCATATACTAATAAAAAAATTTTAAATATAAAAATAAAGTAAAACTTTAAAAAGTGAGGAGACTGTGAAAAATATATCAAACTAACATTAATTTTAAAAAAACCTTGAGGAGCTATATTAATTTCAGAGAGAGCATACCTTAAAGAAAGTATCATTATCATGGATAAAGGAGACCATTACCTAATAATAAGAGAGTCAATTCTCCAAGAAGACATAACAATACTTAATGTGTATATACCTTACAACAGATCATCAAAATATATGAGGCAAAACTGACAAATAGAAAAAATAGATGAATATGCTATTATAGTTGACTTCAACACCCTTCCACCAGAAATGAACAGATCCAGCAGGCAATCAGTAAGGATACAGCTGAACTCAACACCATCGTTAATAATTGGATATAATTGGCATCTCTAAGCTAGGTATTATGGGTCACACCTCTAATTCCAGCACTCTGGAAGGTGAGGACAGAGGACCACAATTTCAAGGCCAGTCTGGTCTACATAGTGAGTTCAGGTCAGCTTGAACTATGTAGTGACACCTTGTCTTTTAAAAATTGACTTCTATACACTATTTTGGCCAACAAAGGCAGAATATGTATTTTTTTCAATCTCACATGGAGCATACACCATAATAGACACCATCCTGGTCCATAAAACACACCTGAACAAATTTAAAAGAATAGAAATTACACAAAGTATGCTTTCAGACCATGATGGAATTAAAGTAGGCATCAACAACTGAAAGATCACCAGAAAACCCAAGATACTTGGAGATTAAACAACACACTTCTCAATAATAAATGGGGCAAAGAAGAAATATTGAGAGAAATTTACAAATACTTTAACTCAATGAAAATGAAAATACAACTATTGAAATTTGTAAGATCCAATGAAAACAGTGTGCTTAGAGAGAAATTTATAGCAGTGAATGCATATTTTAGAAAAGAAGAAAAATCTAAACACAATAAACTTTCATTTTGGAACACTGGAAAAACAAAATCAATTTAAATTCAAAGTGAGCTAAATAAAAGTAATAAATATTAGAGCAGAAATCAATAAAATTAAAATAGTAAATCAATAGAGAAAAATAAACAAAGCCAAAAACTGGCTCTTTGGGAAGGTGGATAAAACTGATAAGCCTTCTGATATGCTAAGAAACAAAGATGACACAAATTACTAATATCAAAAATGAAAGCAAGAGCATCACTATTGAGCCTGTAGACATAAAAAGTATAACAAAGGAATACTATAAAAATGTGATAACCTAGATGAAATGAACCAATTCATAGATCTCTGCCAAAACGTGCACAAGAAGAAATATACACTTGAATAGAAATAGAACATTTTTAATATAATAAAGAAATTGAATCAATAATTAATAATCTTCCAAAACAGAAAACACCAGGGCCAAAATGAGTTTAGTGATGAACTGTACCAAACATTTGAGGAAGAAATTATAATAATTCTCCATAATCACTTTCAGAAGATAGGAGCAAAGGGAAAGATTCCTACTTCATTTTATGAGCCTAACTTTACACTAATACCAAAATCACACAAACATTATATGAATATAAAACTACAAACCAACATCTCATATGAACATAGATACAAAAACCTTCAACAAGATCTCAGCAACTAGAGTTTAATGACGTTTAAAAGAATTTTATACCACAACCAGATAAGATATATTAGATATGTAATCTGTTTCAACATTTGCAAAGCAATTGGTGCAGTTTATTACTTCAAAAACTAAAGAGGAAAAATCACATGATCATACAATCACATGAATAGATGCACAGAAAGCAATTAATAAAGTACAACCTTATTCATGATAAAATTCTCCGCACACTAGGAATAGGAGGAAGCTTCCTCAACTTGATAAAAGAATTTTACAAAAACTCTGCAGGTAACATCATATTTAATGGTGAGAAACTAGACAAAGATAGCCTAGTCATCACTTCTTTTCAAACGTTGTTCTGGAAGATCTCACTAATGCAATAATACAAGAGCAAGAAATAAAAAGTATACAGATTGAGAAGGAAGAAATTAAACAGATTTTGTTTGTATATGACATGACTATCTATGAAAGAATTGACCAAAAAAATCCTAGAACTAATAAGCAATTATAGTAGGGTTGTAGGATATAAGGTTGATATAAAAAATTCAACTGTTTCCTATATTACCAACAATAAACAAGTGGAACTTGAAAAAAAATCCCAAAATACCATTTAAATTAGTATCCTAGGTATAATAAGTATAAATCTAACAAAATATGTACATGATCTATACGAAGAAAACCATAAAACTCTGATGAAATAAATACAAGAACTAAATAAGAGAGATAGTCTGTGTTCATGGATAGGAAGACTGAATATTGTAAAGATGTCAGTTCTTCCTAAGTTGATACATAGATTCAATGCAATTCCAACCAAACTCTCATAAAGTTATGTTGTGGATATCAAAAATGATTCGCAAGTCTATTAGGAGACACATACGTTTGTCCAGACCCATAGATTGCATATCAAGAGTGAACCCTAATGTAAATAATGGACTTTGGGTGATAATGTTGTAGGATGGTGACTTGTAACAAAGCAGCACTCTGGAGCAGGACGCTGGTAGGGAGGAAGCTGTGCATGTGTAGGGTCAGAGTGTATAGGAAAACTATCCTTTCTGTTTAATTTTTCTGTGAACCTCAAACTGCTCTAAAAACATAAAGTCTAGCAAAAGTAGAAGCGAGTCTCTTTGGGAAGAGGAAGGCAAACAGCAGAAGTGTCAAGGGGGGTCAAGAGAGGGTGATGGGGATGAATATGATCAAAGTACATTATATACGTGCACAGAAATGTTATAACAAAGTCTGTTACTTTGTACAATATGAAAGAAAAAATAATGTCTAATAAGTAGACATAAGAAAAGGGGAAACAATGAAAAATTAATCTAACGGCACCATTAGATGACATTATTTGTAATGATTTACATCAGAAATTCCAGTTGTAAGGCTGTATTTATTCCTTTCATCACACTGGCATTTTAATTAACAGGAGCCATGCTTAGGTCTATTTTTTTCCATCCTAGAACATACTATTAGAAACTTAGGAAACTATCTGAACTTGGGCATAGATGTGAATCCAGTCAGTAGTTTAATAAAGGTTTAAAACACTGAACATGCTCACTACTTAGTCCTCGGGGAGGAAGAGGACTGGCCCAATCTGCTTAGACATATTCACCATTTGCTCCAGTATTTATCAAGAGTGTGCTATGCCTGGCGCTAGTGGCTCACACCTGTAATCCTAGTTACCCAGGAGATAGAGATGAGGAAGACGAGCCCACTGAAGCAAAAAGTGAGACTCTATCTCAAAAATAAAATAAGGAACACAAAAAAGGGCTAGCAGATTGGCTCAAGTGATAGAGTGCCAGCCTAGCAAGTGTGAGGCCTTGAGTTCAAACTGCCAAAAAAAAAAAAAAAGAAAGAAAGAAAAAGAGTGTGCTATATGCTTGGCGCTCTGGTAAGCACTAGGAATCCCATGGTGAGTTTTTGCTCACAAAGAACTCATGTCTAGTGAGTGGACACTGATGATAATCAAGTAATCAAGACCCAGGATGCCAGTTTCTGAGGTCTATGCTTGGAAGGGCAGCCCTCCTAGAGGACGGATAGCCAAGGAGCCCTGGGTGGTAATGCAGCTCACATATACTAGAGGGGGTCCTCAGAACAAAGAAACCTTTTCCCTTTGCTCCATTCTTTGGCAGAGCCCAGAAGCTTGCCTTGTTGTTTTCAAAGAGAAGGTCCACAAATGTTTTACAGAAAGAAGGGCTTTGGTGAGGTGTGGTGATTCATGCCTATAATCCCAGCACTCAGGAGGCTGAGGCAGAAGGATTGGAAGTTGGAGGCCATCTTGGACTATACAGTGAGACCCTGTTTCAAAAAATAAGAAATAAGCCAGGTGCCAGTGTCTCACACCTGTAATCATAGCTACTCAGGAGGCAGAGATCAGGAGGATCACTGTTCGAAGCCTATCTCGAAAAACCTTTCACAAAAATAGGGCTGATGGAGTGGCTGAAGGGGAAGGCCATGAGTTCAAGCCCCAGCACAGCAATAACAATAATAAATAAATATTTAAAGAAAAATGGACTGTAATGTGGATATTGAGGAGTTCTAGATGAGGCTGAAAAATAAGTATGTGCCAGATCAAGCAGAGCCTCAGAGCCACAATAAGGAGTTTTTTGTTTATTGTAGGAATAACAGGAACTCATGAAGGTTTTAACATGACAATGATATGGCATTCTTCATCAAAGACCCAATGTAGGCTTGGGTAGGTTAGCAGGTACTGCAGAGACCTAGATGAGAGGTCATGCTACAATGGTGGTATGGAGATGGAAAGAAGAAAATGATTCTTAATATTTTTAGGAAGTAAAGAATTTAATGAACACAAGTTTGGGGGTGGAGACAAGGACAGGGAGAGGTCAAAAGATTTTTGAATATAGTTATTTTAAATGGTGGGACAAACCGTGGAGACAGAGAAACCTGGAAAAGGATCAGGTTTGGGAAGCAAGTTGAGTTTGAGGAGCTTTTGTGACATCCTATAGAAGTGGTCAAGTAGGCAGTTGGATATACTGTTCTGAAATATAGATTGGGGAATTTGCTGCTGTGCAAGTGGTAATTAAGCTGTAGATATTGGTGAGCTTAACTAGGAAGAATGCGTAAGTGAGATGACAGAGAAGTGAAGACTGGGCCTTAGGAAAAGACAATATTTGAAAGGGTAAAGATGTTATAATGATGCATGGATGATTTCTCCAATTCCATAATTCAGAAATCCTGATTTTTTTCTTTTCCTTGGCCACCCAATTACTTGGAACTGTCCAGAAAAACAACTTTTCCCTGTTTAAATCAGCATTCCATTTGTTGAAGGGAGTGCCATTTTGTGGGGGTGCTTTCACTTTGTATAAAATATCATGAGGAAAATGCTAGTAAGTATAGTGTAAGTTGAGAATATCATGACAGACATACTTGTTAAAATAATGAGCAAAAAATTGGGGCTCAGAGAAAGCTGCTATACTCTTACTAGTGTGGTTTCATCCAGGGTGGGAAAAGGGATGGCCCCTCTATTGTGGGTGGTCAATGACCTACATGCCTATCATTCTCTGAGAATAGGGCTATACTTTTAAAGTATACAGGCTTCAGGACAATGACCTCGCTCTGGGAAAAAGGGAATAAGAAAAAAAGGGAGGGGGAAGGGGGGAAGCAAGGACTCTTACTCTTTATTGGCTCACTTCTATAGTTCATATTTTCTATGCCCTTGAGAGCTGGGAGCAACAAGTTAATAATTTGGTCGACTCAGCATTTTGACCTCTGAATTAAGAAGTTACCCAATAATTCTTTTCTCAGACAATAAGTACATTCAGAGTCAGGAGTCTGTGCGTCTGATGAGTCATATGCTGGATGATCATGGGGTACACCATACAAACTCTCTCTGTTTCCATATCAGTAATACCACCTGTCCTCCCTATCTCTTGGGGTTGTTACGAGAGCCTGATGATATCACAGATCTGAAAGCATTTTTAAGATGTCTGATATGATCATGCCAAAAAGTAAGCCATCCACTCAGAGTTAGTCTGCCTTAATGATAACCTTTTTACATGATATATGTGTCAATTCCTGTTTTTATTTTATTTCTAAATCATGTTTCTTTTTAAAACAAAGGTTGCTGAGCTATCAATATACATGCTAGCTGCTTCTACCACCACAACTAAATATCAAAAGATCTAAATAAAATGTTATATTAATGAATGGTCTAATTCACAAATGGAAACTATAAAAAATATAAACTAGAGATTAGTTTTTAATCATAATAAGAATTCGAAAGTCTTGACTTAGCCCACTGGGCCACACAGTAGGAATTTGCCAACTATCTGTTGTTGCTACTCACTTAAAATGCAATTCCTCTGACATCCAGACTTCACTCTGATTCAGCAAGTGCTATGTGATACACTAAACGAAGACTTTCCCTAACTACTGTTTAACTGTCCTAAATGCCTTATCTAAAGTGGCACCCATCCTTCACCCTTGCCACCTATGTCTCTGTCTCCCTCCTCATAGATTTGCTTATGGCACTTATCACCACCTGCCATCATTTTTTTTCAGTGATAGGGATAGAATCAGGCCCTTATACCTCCTAGGCAAGTACTCTGCCACTGAGTATACCTCCAGCCCCTTATATTTGTGTTTCTCTTTTCCTCCCAGCAAGAATGCAAGCTCCATGAGAGCAGATTTTTGTCTGCTTAGCACTTACAATATAGGATGGCACACAGGCACACAATAAATAGCTATCAAATGAAAAAATGAGGAACATATTCCTACTGTTCCTTTAGCTGGCAAAATCCATCTTCAAACAGCACTGTGTAACCATGAACCTGAAGAATGAGAATGGGACATGAAGCAGTAAAATGATTCTCTGTGTGTGGTCATTTGGTAAATTTTGCAAAAATGGGACTAGCATCAGGATTTCACCTGGTATTTTGACCTAGCAAAAGCACATAATGCCCGCAATTGATCTGGGCTATAGCAACCTTTGAATAAGTCTGACTGCTTTGAAAATTCCTTCAGGTTTGCAAGTTCCTCCATCATTAAAATGGTATGAGGTTGTTGTGGAAAGTGAACAAATCATATACATGCTCCTTGCATTGGTTACCTGACCAAATCAAGTGTGTTAATTGTCAGCATGGTTTCACCAATAACCAAGTCACAGACTCTAATCAGACTGCAAACATTGAAAAAATGTTAGTTCACTGCAACACAAACCATAACATACAGGACATGCTTCCCCCAAATGGTTCAGTTATCACCACAAAAGACAGAGACAAGGCTTTATGCACAAATTGAAACAATATAGTTTATCTGTTGATGAAGGGAATCTTAATTTTGTTAGAGTTTGAACATATTAAACAATGTTCCTTTGTCTGAGACCATACTTGGCAACTTTGTAGAAAGATGAGATGGTCTACCAGAGTATACCACTCAACTAACCAGTCCCCATAAGAACTATGAATAAAAGATAGGGAGAAACAAGAGAGCTAACCAGTGGTTGTGGATGTAGTCATGACAAAACTGTCCTGATGAAGTCTGTTAAAATTATATTAGAAAATTGAATAAAACAGGTTAGATTTTATAGTCACATTTCAAACTGTGTTTTCATTATTTTTAAGCTTTCTAGAGTATGACTTTCTGATTTAGTTATACAGTTAATTAATTACTGACTACTTCTACTTTCCATTTTGTTTGTAAAGAAGAAGTTATCAAAGCACTGAGATATTTATACTTCCTCTTAAGTACTCCAAAGTACCCAGATTCCCAGGCACTGAAACCAATTACCTAGAAACTATTTCCTCACTCATTGGCAATGACCTGGGATTAAGAAACACTCCTGATGAGGATTTCTTTGTCTTCATCCTCTTTATACTCAATGTCATCTCACTGCCAACAATGTAAAGACATTTATGGACTGATTTTTGTATATCTTGCACTCTGCTGAGCAATGGGATTTTCAAACCCTTCTACATCTTACCTCTAAACCTCAAAACTCTAAATAGCCCACTTGGAAATAAGAGCACGTAAATTGTCTTAGTATTTAGAAACTGAAAATAATGTGGCTCTTTTAGAGTAAATGCTTCAAACAGACAGGATCACAGAGTAGTTAAGAGCATGGGATCTTGTCGTGAGTCAGAGTTCACAAACCAAATTCCTTCTGAATTACAGCCATAAGCTGTGTGACATTGGTATGCTGCATAACCTTTCTGTGCCATACTATCTTCATCTGTTAAGCAATAATCATAATAATAACAATAATCTGTGTACCACAGAATTGTCATGAGGAATAAATAGATAATCTGTATAAGGAACACATTGAACTTGCTGAATACATGCTCAGTAGTAGCACTGTTGCTAGAGTCTGTCCCAGCACTGAAGAAAAGCAAGAGAAGGGAAGGGAAGAAAGAAAAGAGAGGAAGGAAGGAAGGAAGAAGAGAGAAAGAGAGAGGGAGAGAGAGTGAAGGAGGAAGGGAAAGAGAAAGAGAGCAATAGGAATGGAGGGAGGGAAGGAGAAAAAAAGAAAGAGAAAGAAAGAGAGAGAGAGAAAGAAAGAAAGGAGGAAGTAGGGAAGGAAGGAAGGAAGGAGCAAGGGAAGGAAGGAAGGAAGGAAGGAAGGAAGGAAGGAATTCTGGGTAAACGTTAGCTATTTTCCGCAAGAGACTCAAAATTTTCAGTGCTATACAGGGCAACTTTGACTTACTGATCAAAAAAACATCTTTTGTCAAGATTGTATGGGAAAACTGCCAGCTACCCAATATCATTTTGTGTCAATCCCTCACACACAGTGATAATTATAAGTCTGTAACTAGGAAGTCCAGTGATATGTTGGAAGTTAAATACAGATACAGGGCTTCAAAAAACCCATACATTTCTGCAAATCAGGGATTGATAAACCTTTTCTGTAAATGGCCTGATGGGAGATTGTTTTAGGCTTTACAGGCCAGACAGTCTGTGTTGCAACTACTCAGCTGTGCTGCTGTGGGTCAAAAGCAGTGGTTGGCAGTATGTAAATGAATGCACATACTTATTCCAATAAAACTTTATTTACAAAAACAAGCTATGATCTACCTCATGGGTCATTGTTTACCCACCTGTGCTGTAAATAATTATTCTAGACTATCAGAGTGCTAATGGCCACTTCAGCTAGGTAACCACAGAACACAAATGAACTGCAGAGGGGGAAAAGGAGGTGAGAAGAATTTAAGAAATGGAAGGATAAGTGATGGCTCCTCCAGTGCCATCCCAAATGGTATCAGAGGTTTTAGATGACAAGGGAGCAGCATACCCCATTTATTCTCTCCATTTAACAAAGAATTATGAAGCAATTACCATGTCCAGGCACCATGCTGTGGTCTGTAATGCTAAGTGAAAACAGCTAGTATCTACCTTTATGTAAATTAGAAGCTAGTAAGGTGAGGATAGTGAGAAACACTGTTCAAATAACCACACAAACAAATGTAAATCGTACCCATACTAGGTACTATGAAAGTTTGTTGGAGGATTGTTCTAGTTATAGATCCCATGGTAGGCTTCCCTGAAGAACCTGAATCTAAACCTGGAACTGGTACCACTACTGGGTATAAAGTCAGCATACAGTAGAGATACTTGCACACCCATATTTATTATAGCACTGTTCACAACTGCCAAACTATCTAATCAGCCTAGGTGCCCATCAACAGATGAATGGATATAGAAAATGTAGTACATGTATTCAGTCATAAAAAACAAAATTATGACATTTGCATGAAAATGGATGGAACTGCAGATCCTCATGTTAAGCAAAATTAACCAGGCACAGGAAGATAAGTACCACATATTTTCTTTCATGTGTGGAAACTAAAAAGAAGGTGACCTGAAAATAAAGAGTGTACTATCGGGGAAGTTGAAGGGGACTGGGGAGAAGAAGGGAGGGCAAGAGAGGGTGGAAGGGAAGGTAAACACAATCAAAGTATGATATATATGTATGTATGGAAATGTCACAGTGAAACACATTAATTTGTATATTTAATATAATTGAATAATTATAACAAAAAAGAAAAAGAAATCTGGAACTGAAATTGGACAAATGAGCTACTCTATTAGGCAATATGGTAAGGAATCAGTATAAGCACAAGGAAGGGCATAGGTTCTTTGACCCTAGAAAGTATGGTGCATTCAGTAGATGAAAACAAGCTATGATTGGAGCCCAGAGAGCCAGATGGAGCATGATGGGGGATGGGGCAGGAAAGATAGGTAGCGAACAACCATGTAGTAGCAATCAATTCTTTATTTATTCAGCAAATATTTACTGAACAGTACTCTACAATCAGGCTATGTGATTGTATGAGAAGGGCAGATGTTAAACAAATAAACATTCAAATTTATAATTACAAAGTTCTGCCTCTAGAAGTTCTATGCCCTGAAACTTTGTCTAGTGGCCTGATAGGTTAATAAATATTACCTGGCATGCTCCCAGGATGCAGTCTCAATTTAATCAAGTATCCAAGGTAGAACAATATATAAGTATATTACTTCAGCAATCTTTTTGGAGTCATAGGTGGATTTATACACCATTCCCAGAATTTAGTCTATGAAATATACCACATCGGGCATCCTTTCCAGGTTAATAATGAGCCACTGACACTCTCTTATTTTAGTATGGACTTCCAGACAGACATAGTCCTTCATGTCTTATGCATTGACAAGTATTTACCACTTACCATTGAGTATGGTATCATGGACAAGACTATGACATTAAATGAGATCTTAGTATTTAATATATTAATTAAATTGTTTAAAACTGAGCTTGTTTATTTTTTATTTTGCTACTTGCTATTCTTACATATGTATTCCTATGATGAACTCTGTTGATGTATTCTGGCTTACATTATAATCCCTTAGAAGCAAAAGAGATCTGTTCTAGGGAATTGCAAGATCAACAAATGCCTTTTGATGTTGATGACTGTGAAAACCTAACATGACTTTTAAACAATTTCAAAATGATTTCATTACAATGGTACTGTTTCCCTCATTGGCCTAACTTTTCTCGCAAAGAAGGAAATTAAAATGTAAATGTCATAGAATGGATTTGTTCTATATAAAGCTGGGCTGATTACTTGATGATCTCAATGGGCAAATGAATTATTTGGGGATCTCCTCTACTAGAGCAGGTTTGATTCTCAATATGTAGTCTACAGATGCATAGGCATTTATATGATCCTTTTAGAGTGTTGGAGAAGTCAAAATTGTTTTCATAAAGACACCTAATTATGATTTGCTTTTCCAGAATGTTGGCATTTGTAATGATGGTAAACAAACAACGATGGGTAAAAGTGCTGGTAGTAGCATACATCCAGGCAAGGGCACCAAAATATACTACTAGTCACATGTACTAGCAGAAAAAGAGATGCACTTCACCTAAGAGCATCCCTGACAAAGTGATAGAAAATTATCACTGTTTTTCATTAAAATGTTATCTTTTTGCAGTACTAGGGATTAAACTGAGGACCCTGTGCTTGCTGGGCAAACACTCTACCACTTGAGCCACATCCCAGCTTTAAAATGCTATCTTTACACTCAAATGGGTTATTTTTATTTTTCCACTCCACCAGTCTGAAAAATAAACTAATAGATATTTGTAAATTTCTTAGTTTAATTTTCACTTTGATAATCTAGATAGCTATAACTTACATAAACACAAGATCGTTGGAGTCCCCAATAATTTTTGAAAATATAATGGGCTCCTCAGACCAAAATGTTTGAAAACTACTTCTCTCTTAGCTTCCCAATCTCATTAAGACAATTTTCCTCTTTTCAATTATGGGTTGAATATAAACAGTTCATTTCTCCAGGTCTAGATTTCGTGGCTTCCCAAAAATAATGACTAAGAGCTATAAAATAACTTTTAAAATTCTTCCAACACTTTTCTGTATGTTCAACCAGTTTGTTTCTCCTCACTCTCTTAGAACTTAGAACTTAGAATGTTTTAGGGTAAACGAACTGGACTTTTCAGAATTTTCACGTAGTAGGCTGTGTAAGTTGTTTTTATCTACCCTGCATGCTTTATCATTTCCTTTGGAGACCTTTCTCTCAATTGATCCCTTGCCAAGAGAGTGAAGCTGGCAACCAGGTTGTTGCCATCCTGCCTGAATACAAGAGTAAGTACGTGACCCAGGTCTTATCCAACCATAGCATAGCATTTCCTGGGAAAGGGGGATTGGTCTAAGGAAGAGGTCACATGGCCTAAGCTAAGTGAATTGACAACCTTACATAAAGGTAGCTCTCAATTTGATCATGACTTATAAGAGTATATGAGTGGAGATAGGCTCCACCATATTTCCCACATATAGAGAGAGCCTCTACAGAATGAATCCAAGCAAAGACAAGAAGAAATGAAGTTGAGTGGAAAGAAAGTTCTCGTAATGTTAAGTTCTTATTTCAATCTCTAAGCACCTAGTTCTTGGCAACTCTTTCTCCCTTCAATTCTGCTAGGTACCAAGCAGGTATGTGAACAAATAAATTCCCTTTTGTGAAAAGTGATCCTTCCAGTTGAAGAGTTTGGAATAATACATTTGAAGAAGTCATTTAATCTTCTGATTTCAGTTTCCCTATGGGAATATTACTAAGCCCCTTGCCTCACAAGTGGAACAATCTAATGAAACAACATTGAAAACTGTAAGGCATTATATATGTGTTGAGTACAAACAAATGTTTTCTCTCTATACCGAAGTAACAAGCTGGCTAGCCACTCCTGCCCCCAAATTATTTTTAGACCACTAAGTAAACATTCATTCCAAATCTTTGGGTACAAGAGTGGCTTAAGAGACCCTTGAATTTCCTCTGGAAGTCAAGTGAAGTTTAGAAACATTTTCTACCACAGTTACCCTATCTAGAAGGCTCACCCTGCAATTAAGCTAGTTCAAGAATCACGAGAATCCAGGAAAGCAATGACTTCAAGGACCTGGTTGGATGCCTGGAATTAGCTCTCAGAACACTCAGAATGTCCAGACCAAACAAAGGGAAGGGAGGATAGGGGATAAGGGAGGAAGAAAGAAAGGAAGAGAGGAGAGAGAGAGAGAGAGAGAGAGAGAGAGAGAGAGAGAGAGAGAGAGAGAGAGAGATTGGATGATTGGATTAAATCATTGACTCTTTCTGGATCAGAAGTTTTAGTTAGCTGAAAATAAAGGCTAGAAAGGCTTCAGGGAATTATCACATGTTAACCAAAGAGGACTCCCACACAACTAAATGCCACTTAATAAGAAGCATAAGTGAACAGACCTCCTTACTCTACCCATCCCCCGAAAAAGTATAAGTAGTGAAGGAACAAAGCAAAGTGAATCACCAATGGCATATGGAATTAGGGGTGTAGATGGGGGCTAAATGCTACAGGAGTATTAGTGACTTCCACAATGTGCTTAGTGGCTCTAATTTTCAAAGGTATTTTAACCTAAGCTATCTGAGGACTCTACTGAATCAGAATCAAGGTAATCTCATTCACTAGTGGCTGCTTTATTTTGTGCCATTTTAGAAAATGACACAAGGAAATGTGATGCCTCCTGGGAGATACTCTTTGATGCCATCTTATCAAAAGACTGACTTCTCCTTAAATGACTCTGCTAATATTTCTCATTGTCTCATAACTATATTTGAATATGTGGCCAGAGAGCTTGATGATTTTTCAAGGTGAGGTTTCCCACCAGGAAGTGGATCATTTCAATATGAATGCATAATAAACCACACAGCAAGAAGGTGGCAGCTGCAGGAGAGTTATTTTGTTTCAATTGTTAAAATAGCAATCCTCCCCACTCATCTCAAAACATCCAAGGACAGTGAGACAGACATTTGCAGTTTATACTCTAGGTAAGTATGTACCATTTTTCTCATTAGATGAGAAATAAGAATGGCTTTTGATTTTGAAAAGGATTTCACAAGTAATTTTCTTTGTTTCATGTTTAATTCTGCCAAGAACCTGCCAGATGGCCTTGCTTCTGGAGGGAATGGCTTACTCATTGCTCAGCTTTCTTTATAATATAACAATTTAATAAACCTTCCATTATGACTGTCCTTATGCCCTCTTCCCTTCCTCTTATCCACCCACCAACAGTGAGAAATCATGGGGCTTTATAATCTCTGATTTTTAAAATTAGAGATGCGTATAACTATTACCTGTTGAAACTCTGAATTTACACCCCCATCAGAGGCCAAATGTCATTAAGCCTATTTCCACTGTTAGAAACCAAACTTTATCTCTGAGAAATTTTTATTCACCTGTCTCCATAGACAATGTTTTTTATAACCATATGGGAGTTAACTTTGGTGCCTTTAAGTAAATGTGGAACATGAAATTTGTAGCTTTACCAGACCAAACTGGAAAAGGTGAAGTCAGCTCAGTTCACCACAGAAAAGGAAACTCTGCACCCTATGAGGCCAGAAGCATACTTTAAACTGCCCCTCACCAACCTAAACTGCCTCTGTTTTGGCCCTACAGACACAGCAGACCAGAAGAGTGAGAGTAAATCAGATTTTTACTAGCTCTGCCTTACTGAAAATCATGTTTGTTTGAAACTGGGAAGTAATCAGTTAAGGTTTTCTGTTATTCAGGTGTAGTTTTATTATTACCTTTTTTTAATAATTAAAAGAAGTAGATTTAGCTAGAACCGGAAAACTGCAGAATAGGAAATGCCAAGGGGGATGGAGATTGAAACAGCCACTTCTCTGTAACAAGGCCATTTGGCACACTGCTTCCTGATCCAACTCAGCGGGAACATTCTAAGCTCCAGGGCACTCTCAACCCATTCTCTCAATTCCAAGTTGTGGTACTTTAAATGACTTCTAAACCTTCTTCTCTTGTAGGAAATAGAAACAATATTTCAAGAAACAATATTTAGCAGCACTAACAAACATGAGAGACATACTCAGTGATCTACTGAGGCTAGCTAGACCTTTGACTATGACTAGCCTATGTGGGATCTACAATTATGTGGGAGAGTCACATTTGGATTTCAAGGATGAACTAATGCAGCCTTGAGTTCCAAAGTCCTCAGGCCCTTTGGTTCACTTGTGCAGGTTTGTTTGGCCTCTGGGTGAAAGAAAGCACAAAGACCCAATTATCTCAATTACTAGAAGAGAATGCGATCTGACTCATTCCAAGGACCAGTTATGGGAATATATATTGATACCCATTTAGGCCTCTTCTGAAACATTAAGCAGAACCATACCACCCAACATGGATATTTGGACCAGAATATTGATAAAGTTCATTGAATACTGGAAAGGGCCTCAACACAGTCAAGTACTTTACACAAATTCCCATTTAATCCTCTTCCAATCCTATGAGGGAGATATTGACTCCATCACTCATTCACTGGGAGTTGGAAGGATGTCACAAGACACTGTACTCTTATCCACTATATTATTCTGTGTCCCAGTTTTAGAGGATGAGAATGAGGATTCTGTGAATCAACGTGGACTATCTTACTAAAAACTGTGTGCTGCAGATTAACACTGACCCATGACTTGCTTGCTACTAGCTTGTAACATAAATCAGAAATTGAAACAATATTTTGTAAACATTTATAGCAATGTGAAAAAGTATTTTTGTCTGTTGAACCTAATTATTTTTAAAAATAGGGTTGTGCTTTCTATGTGTTTGTTTCTTATTTGATATCATTTTACAGGAATTTATTGTTATTGCATTTTCTTTTGAGATAGAGTCTTATCATGTAACCCAGACTGGACTGGAACTCCCCTTGTATCCCAGGATGGCCTTGAGCTTGTCATCCTCTTATCTCAGCCTCTTGCATTTTGGGATTACAGGCATGCACCATCATACCCAGCTGCATTTTTTTTAAAAGTATCTGTCTAGGATTCCAGAGTAAAATGATAGAACAGAAAGCTTCCTTCATACAACTCTGTAAGTAAGAAGAATCAGGGCAGGAAAAGAAGCTATTTAGAGGAGGGGAAAAAAAGAGAAGAGCTCAGAGAATCAAGAAAGTGGTGACGGGAAAGCTAAAAAGCATAGGGAAGCCGAAAGGCAACTCAGTGAAAAGTACAGTATGAAGCAGGTCACAACACCAGTCCTGGTTGGGGAAAGGGAACCCCAAACTGCAAGCATAAGGTAAGCTTGGAAAGTGCCAGCAGCCCAGGTGACAGCAAGGTGGCTTTAAATGTGGTGTGGGGATTTGGTCTGAAAGTGACTCCTCCTACATAACAAGCTAACTTAAGAAATCCAGTAGAATCCTCACCATCTCTCAGAGTGCTCTAACCAGGAGCCATCTTGAGAAGGGGCCTATTGTTAGGGACTAAACTACTCCAGGGATCAGAAAATGGAATGATCACAATTCAAGTTCCCTAAGACACACTGCTAGAGTGACCCAGTGGCAGAGAGCCAGGAGAGATAGTCATGGAGAAGTGGAGGGTCTGTTACAGACCTGCTGAGAAGTATAAGCAGAGGGGGGATGGGCTATGGTCGACAGAGTGGTAAGTGTCCTCTGGTGAGGAGTGAGATCACTCTGGTGAGGAGCTCCCTTTCTCCAGTGCAGAA
The DNA here is from genome assembly GCF_047511655.1 of Castor canadensis. NCBI lineage: Eukaryota > Metazoa > Chordata > Mammalia > Rodentia > Castoridae > Castor > Castor canadensis. The sequence continues at coordinate 44,879,954 of NC_133405.1, read as the reverse complement.
CTCAGTGGTCTGTTTGCTTCCCGCACTCTCCAAGGCATTTGGGGTTATGCTGAAGCTTGGACATTTGCACAGAGCAGGGGCCTTTGGAGCAAGTGAGCGCCTGTCTGGCCCACACATGTCAAAGCTCATTGGGGCTACCAGCAACTCCAGATTGATTTTTTTAAAAAAGCCTTTGGAGTGAAAGCAGCCCTGTCATGAACAACATTCCTTTAAACTGCCTAGCCCAGTGGAAAACACAGGGTAGGGCTCAGCCTACATACAAACAATCTGTTTGGTGGGAGCAGAGAGGAACTACAACTGGTGACAGCTGCAACCCACTACCTTGCCATGTTTGACAGAGTCCAATATTAGAGGATCCAGAAAGAAGCTTCTCTAATGCAAGTAAGGCATGTTAGGAAAAACACTGCTCACAAAGAAAGCTCATGAGAAAAGTCTCACGTCCATAGAGAAAGTTTAATGGCAGACCCAAACTGCCAGGCTGGCCAGGGAAAAGATGGCGCAGCAGCGAATCTGGGCCAGGCGTGGCTTTTATAGAAGGGGGAGGGTAAGGAAGTTAGCGCATGCGCGGTAGTCTCTGGTAGGGGTGGGGCTGTCTAAGAGTGCTGGAATTTCTGTTAAGGGTGGGGCTGTCCTTGGAAATTTCTCAAGTGAAGTCTGAGGATAAAATGGCCACCGATTTACAAATGATGACATTATTGTTCTACCAAGGCAGGCTAAGATAGGGAAAGTTCCAGACTCTTAAAAAATATGATTTAATATTGTATTTCAGATTGAACATTTTTCTCTGTCTCTGAGCCTTCTTTTCAGTTGCAAATATGTGCAGATTACTCATGTCCTAACCGGGGACAACTCAAACCACCACCACCCTGGCCCAGGGACCACCTAAACTCCTCCCCACTCATCAGTTATTGGTGATCAAAAATCACCCAGGTTTTTTCTCCTCCCATAGGTCAGTGCAGGTTTTTAAAGCACCTGGAAACCGGAAGAGCTTTCTTTCCTCTGCTTCCACATCATACCTGGCCCATCATGGCTGTTTGAAACTTTTCCCAAACCTTTAATAAACCGAATTACCTCCCTTACTATATTCACATGTCCTGCCTGGATGCTTCAACGTAGAACACAAAGAATTTGGGACTCTTCTGATCAGAGACTACAGGAACCTACAACAAATTCAAAAGATTGATTTGTAAAATGTTCAATGACTTCAAAGAGGATTCAAAAAACTAGCTGAGTGAATTAATGAAAACAATACAGAACATGAAAAAGGCATTCAATAAAGACACAAAGATTCTGAAAAAGAACTTAACATAAATCTTGAAAAAAGCTCAATAAATTAAATAAACTCAGTGGAAGGTTGGGCATAGTGGCACACAGCTCTAATCCCAGCTATTCTGGAGGCAGAGACAAAAGGATCACAATTTAAGGCCACTCTACACAAAAAGACCCTGTCTCAAAAATGAATTAGGCATGGTGGTATACACTTGTGGTCTCAACTACTCAGAAGGCAGAGGTAGGAGAACCACACTTTGAGGGTAGCCTAGACAAAGTTACTGTGAGACTGTATTAAAAAACAAACTAAAACCAAAAGGACTGGGGGGGGGTGGCTCACAAGTCCAGCAATCACTAGACCCTGAGTTGAATTATCCAGTACTCAAAAACAAAAACAAAATAAAGAACCTCAGTGGACTCCTCATCAATAGACTAGATAAAACAGAAGAAAGAGTATCACAGCTTGAAGATAAGGTGGATGAGTTGGAACATTCAGAAAATATAAAGGAAAAAAGAAGTTATGAACAGAGAGTACAAAATCTATGAGACAAGATTTAAAAAACAAACCTATAAATAATCAGTATAGATGAAAAAAAGCAAAGGAGAAAGGTGTAGACAACCTAGTCAATGAAATTACAGCAGAAAATTTCTCAAATCTAGGGAAATAAGTGGGCAGCCAAGTCCTGAAAGCATTTAGAACCCCAAATAGACAGGACCGAAAAGAACCTTTTGATGTCATATTACACTTAAAATACCAGATTAAAAAAAACTGACCGACAAATAGAAGGTAAGCAGACTGGGGAGAAAGAGGAGGGTCAGAGAGAAAATAGAGAGGATGGATACAACCAATGCATGATACCGGCATGTGTGAAAATGTCCCAGTGAAACCCATTAATATGTATACTTAATATGCATTTTAATTATAATTTTAAAACATATCAGTCTATGATAGACTGGAATTTTTTACAAAGACTGAAGAACTGTTCCTTCACTATGGTTTGAGAAGCCCTGGAGTAAGTAGCATATTTTAGTGATCACCGTTGTAAAAAGGAAATTAGAAGAGTGAAGTTTGAGTTTCTTCATGAGGCTTGTGGTAGTTTTCTGCCTGGCTTTCTTATCAGCTGTCTCCACTTTTCCCTGATAAATCTACCCATCGCTCTGTTGTGTTTTAGAACAACCATTAACATCCCCTTTTCTCTTCCTCAGATGAAAGCAAGTGAGTCATAAATAACAGAGTCATATAGGTGATGAAAACATCAGTTATAAAACTGGACTGGAGGACATAGCTGAGGTGTCTAACCTCAACTGGCTTTCTGAAACCTTGCCTCAGCCCTAAATTAGGGAGCCTCACTCACCTAGTCTCTGGTACAGAGGGACAAGCTCAGGCCTGCCCCACAAGCTAAGAGTAGACCACAATAAAAGCCTTAGATAAATACCTGGAAATGGCAGCACAGAGAATTCTCAATCTCTTCTCAAAAATCCATTACTCAGACAAGTCTGTCTTCACTTGGTAGGGAATAAGGAAGGGGCAAGGCAGAAGCCATGGATGTTGCTCTAGTGTATGTTCCATCAAGGAAATGTGAGGCATACCATCCATGTAGGTGGTTGCCTATATGGATGGCCAAGTCTGTGTATTAATATTTGTATTACCTCATATAAATAAATAATTATATTTTAAAGGATAAGCCACATGTTCACATATTTGGATATAAAGTTGACTTTCGTAAGTACATGTCTGAACAAACCATCCATTAGAACCTCAATAAAATGTCTTCTCTGCTTACCTAGTGCCCCTAGTTTCTATTGGTAAGGAAAGCATATCCATGTTGATCTCATAAAAATAATTACTACTTTCTTTCTTAAAAAGCTGTGCTAGATACAAGCTTTATTAACTGGTGATCTGAATCTCTGAATCTGGGTGTATAAATGGATTAGAAGTTTACCTCTGGTGTATCATTTACCCTTTTTCCTTTAGAAGCGGGGTACTGGGTTTGAATTCGGGACCTTGCACTTGCTAGGCAGATGCTCTACCACTTATGCCACACCCCAGTCCTTGTGTATCATTTATCCATTCATTACTTCCCATCTCTGAATATCCTACTAAAATGTACCCAAGCTAATTCTATAAGCACCCCCAAGTTCTTGAAAGTCTATCACCACCAGACAAGTCCTGAGAAAGTGATAATAACTGCATATTCTAGCTCCTTTGCTGAATTCTCTGGTAAATGCACTTACCTTCTTATTTGTATCCAATGAAAATATGTAATTTACTAAATTAACATAGTTATCAACTTTTCAAATCCTACATGTGGTTCCAGTATTTCCACCATGGAATTATCTAGGCCATTACTAATGCCATGTGGTCAGGGGATTGTGCACATTCTTAGGTATTTGCTACAGCTCAGTGCACCAATACATATTTAATGACTGCTTTCATCCCCAAAATGATGACGGTACAAATGGCAATAAAGATGGTTCTCTCAGCTATTTGCATTTAAGTCCTTAATCCTGGATAATAAACCAGTTTTCCGGCTTCTCTTGTTTTCTGGTAATACCTGATTTGCAGCTTTGGTTCTAAAGTATCAATTTTCAACCAAATACTTTTCAACAGCATATTAATCTTAGGAAAATTAGATGCCCCTTATATAATACGTGTGGATAAATTGGCTTTTTGAAACTCAATTCTTCTACAGAGTAATTCCTTTCTTCCCTTTTGGGAGAGGGTCTCCCTATGGTGCTCAGGCTGGCTTTGAACTCATCTGCTCAAGTGATCCATGTGCCTCAACTTCCCAAATAGCTGGCAACACAGTGTGTGTGCCACAGTGCCTGGCTCAGGGTAATTCTTTCTCTTTTTTAGATTAAAAATGTAAATTTAATAATTTACATGCATATTACTAATTATTATTCAAATTAAAACTATTTTTGAAGACAAAGGTAATTGTAAATCTTCCAGATACACTAATATTTTGTATTTAAAGGCAATTATCTTTACATAAAATTTTGTTTTGATTTTGTAAGTGAGTTATATTAGAATTTTTTAACATTTTTATTTCAGGGTAATTCTTTGTGTACTCATATCATTGCATACTGTCACCAGTTCATCGCAACTCTGCGGAACAGTCAACTTTGTTCCTTTCATTCCCTCCTTGTCACTGACCCTTCTTCCAGGTGTCTAGGGATCCCCATGGCCCTTTGAGAGGGCCTACAGGGCATTCTGCACAGGCCTGCCATCTCTGCCTGCATTCTAGACCTTTTTGTCCCATTTTTTTTTGTTAGTCCTCTTTAAAAGACCACGTTGCATTTAACAAGTATGATCTGGAGCAAACTTTTTTCTCAGAGAAGTAACATTAATGGCGGGAGTGTCATAACCAGTGGTAGATCACTAAGGGACATCTGAGAGCAGGGAAGCCTTTGACCAGATCACACCATGTGGGTGGCTGCCTACATGGATGGCCAAGTCTGAGTATTGATGCTTGTATCACCTTAGATAAGTATGTAATTATATTTTAAAGGATGACCATGTTCCCATATTTGGATATAAATGGGACTTTCGTAAGTGTATGTCTGTACAAACCCTCCATTATGACCTTAATAAAATGTCTTCTCTGCTCTCCTAGTGCCCCTAGTTTCTGGCCCTAAGAAAGATGTATCCACGTTGGTCTCATAAAATTAATTATTATTTTCTTTCTTTAAAAAAAAAAAGCTATGCTAAGTATGAGGTCAAATAAATGGCAATCTGAACCTCTGAATTTAGTTCCTATAAAATTGGTCAGCCTGAAACTTAACACTTAGTGACTTTGAAACCTCACATTTGAGCCTCCTTTGAACTCAACACTGGCCTTCTTACAGAAGATCTTTCTGAATGACTTTATTATATAAAACTGTTTCCAAGGAGCTCCAGACTAGTGTAGGAGCAAATAGTGTATTGCTAGGTATCTGTGAAGCTTACCTTCAAGCCTATGGCCTTATATCACTTGTATTCTGTTTATGTCTGTAACTCATTATATAGCTGTCCTAGTCTAATGCTGTAACACAATACCACAGACTGATATTCCGGGTAAGTTAAAAATAATGTACATTTATTTGGCTGGTTGTTCTGAAGGGTGGGAAGTCTAGCCACATCTGGTGAGGGCCTTCTTGGTGTATTGTAACATGGTAGAAGGCATCATTTGATGGAATAGCATGTAGGAAATAGGAAAAGGAAGCTGAATTTCTCCCTCTCATAACAATATACTCTGGCAATAATGGCCTTAATCCATTCATGGTGCTGCCATGACTCAGTCACATTGTTTTTGGTGGTACTGGGGATTAAACTCAAGGTCTTGCACTTGCCAGGCAAATGCTCTATTACTTGTGCCATACCCCCAGTCTGTTTGCTTTTAGTTTGTTTTTCAGATAGGGCCCTTCACTTTTTCCTTGTCTGATCTCAGACTATGATCCTACCTTTGTGTCCGAGTAGCTGAGATTACAGACATGCTCCACCATACCAGGTACATAATCACATATAAAAGGTCCCATTTTTCAACATTGTTGCATTGGTAATTAAATCTCCAATACCTGAATTCTGGAGGACACATGCAAACCATAGCAATAGGGAAATTTGGAATAAACAAAAAAAGATTACTGAGTATCATCAGGGGAAAGTATGCATTGTTTAGAGCAGATTCTTCTGAGTTATTCGATTCCAGTCTTTCATTTTATTGGAGCTACTTTAAAACTCTGTAAGTTGAAAAAAAAATCATACCAGTGAAAAATAATTCTCATTCATAAACATACATACAAATTCTGTCTTTTGGGGGTTCGATTGGCTTTGCTCTCCCCCAGCATGGAAAAATACATTTTCCCATCCATTTGTAGATTCATTTCAACTTTCCTTTACTGCATTCAAATATGCCCATATTTGAATACTCATTTGAACTGTATATAGCATCTTAGTAGTTCTCGCATTCATAATGAGTTAAATAAAATCTTCATTGTTTTTATTTTTGGTGCTGGGAATTGAACCCAGGACCTCACACATCCCAGGCAAGTACTATATTGCTAAGCTTCATCCCTAACCCTTAAATCAAATCTGTAACACATGCTCATTTTACATTTGCATCAGAGTCATGATTAACAGCTGTAAGCAGAAGCTTTGTGGGAGCTGGAGTGGTAAGTGGGTTCTATTTCCTGGCTCGAGAGCTTGGGCAAGTTACTTATAATTCTGTGCACCAGGATCCACTTCTGAGCTAAGATAATAACAATTTCTTGTCTGTCTACCCAAAAGGCCTGCCTTAAGATAAAATGAGTCCATATATGGAGAAAAACTGTAGAAGCTAGAAAGTGTTAAACAACTAATTTTTTTTTTGGTGGGGTTTGGGTTTGAACTCAGGGCTTCACACTTGCAAAGCAGGCACTCTACTGCTTGAGCCACACCTCCAGTCCAAAACAACTAATTCTTATTGAACTATTACTGTGTGTTTGGCCTACTGTAAATACTGTACATTACATTAACCCAACTGAGCCTCACTCCGGTCCTAGGAATTAGACGCTATTATTATCCCCTATTTTACAAGAAAATTGAGACACAAAGAGATTAAATAACTTGCCCTATGGTCACCCAGCCAGTGAGGGGAGGCTGGCTTTAGGCTCTGGCTATTAGGTACTATACTAAGAAGAAGAAAAATGAGTTGTGAAAGAGTTTTCTGGAGTCGTCTTACCTTACTTTTACATTATGATCTTTTTGAGTATGAGAATAAGGAATGACAGTAAGAAGGTAGAAGTACATGATAACAGCAAGGAAGAAAGAACACTAATAAAGATCAGGACACCTTAATAGTATGTGACCTTGGGAAAGCCATTTACCACTTAGCTTCTTAGTAAAATTTTCTTGGGTGTGACATGAGATAATTTATGAAAAGTGCATAGAGTAGTGTCTGGCACTTAGCAAATCCCCAATAAACGATACTATTATTTTAAAAATTATTATCCATTACTATTGTCGATCAGGGTAGATGCAGAAAACTTATTATTGTCAGCATGAGGGATTTTTCTCTAATGTTCTCACCAGTTTCATGGATGATGGCAGAAGGCAGAACACTACTAGATTAGAAATAAAGGATTTTGCCTAGAGCATAGCAAGTGACATGAACTTGAGCACATTCGAGTTTGTTCCCCTTGCCCTCAAGTCCCACAGAGAGGACACTTGGGAACCCAAGTAGATACTGAGCGTACAGTGAATTTGCATCAGAGTTGAGGAGCACCAAGTTTGGGAAATTCGTTGCCTTTATAATAGGTAGAAAGCAAGCCTGGTCTTTGTCCAAGAAAATATGTTGCCTATTCTCTCAAGATTATATGCTTTAAACACATCTCTGAGAAATGGCCCAGGTAGAGAAGTGGGGGCTTTGCCAAGCCCAGCAAAAGTATGCAGGGAAGCTCAGGAACCATGACAGATTGCTTCTCACAAAAAAATATATCATCATCACCATCAGCATCAACTACTATTGGGAACCAGAATAAAAGAAAATGACTGCCTTTTACCCCTGTTTATGCCCACTTATTTGATGCTATACCTTCTTCCTCTGAACCTTGAATTTGATCTTTTGTGGAATTACATAGTAACTCAAAGAGGAAAAAAAAAACCAAACATTGTTCTTTTTTTACTTCCTCTGATTTCCTTTCCTCCACTGCAGATTTGGATTCTTCCCACTCTTGCTTCCTTAGCCTGAGACATTATATAGACTTCTATTCTCCACTTTTCTCCTGCAGTATGCATTTTGAAAAAACAGTAATTTTGTGGAGCCTGAGCAGGTGTGTTATATTCTAGGATAACATCTCAGACTGTAGACATTGCTTTTTCCACATGAGTCAGAATAAAGTGTCACTTATCAGGCAAGCTGTGTCTTTCTCCAAAATGAGCTTTGAAAAATTCATGATCAACATAAATTTCATTTGGCTGCTTGCAATGACCATCTATATTTCACTGCACATTAAATATGCCTGATGCTACTAAGACTTAGTATCTGCCAGAAATGCTTTTCTAAATCAGAATCAAAAAGTGTGGGTGTGGAGAGAGAACTTAGATGTTGACTATTCATTTCTTAGGGCTATTGTGGCAAAGTGTCACAAACTGGGAGGGCTTAAAATGACAGAAATGTATCTTCTTCCAGTTCTGGAGGCAAGAAGTCCAAAATCACCATAATCTGTTGAAAGCTTATAGGGGAGGAGCCTCTCTTGCCATTCAACTTTTGGTAGCCCCAGGCATTTCCTGGCTTACAACTGCATCACTCTGATCTTTGCATCCATCTTCACATGGAGTTCACGTGCATCTCTCCTCTCTTCTTATAAAGACATCAGTCATATTGCATTAAGGGCCCACCCTACTCTTGTATGACCTCACCTTAACTAATTGTATCTGCAATGACTTTTTTTCTAAGTAAGGTCACATTTGAACCCCAAATAGATAGGACCAGTCCTAATTGGTAGTCAGGACTTCAACACATCTTTTGGTGGAGGGGAGATAAATTCAAACCTTAATATTGACCAATCTAACCACTCTACAGGCAATAAACATAGGCATAAGGAAGTTAAAAAGTACCCATGGTCACTGCTCTCCAAATTCCATGTCATTCTGGATTTGGGACTCCTCCACATCCTTTCCTTTAAGAACTGCTGGAGACTTTCCACCTTGTCTAACTCCTTGAACCTCTAACTCATTCTCTGTATTGACTTTAATATCTGATCTCTTAACTTTCTGAGTGCTGCTCTAATGGCTGACCCCTGCCTTGATGTCATCCATGCCCCAAAGTATAGGCTATGGGAAGGCAGTTCCTGTGTTGCTGAATACCCCAGGGTGAAGACACAATAGACATTGGAGGACACTTGTGTCTTTCTTCAGAGGACTGAGTCAGATTGAGTCTTTTGGGGAACATGTAAACCCGTAGAAAATTAATATAGATGGTATAATGATTTGGATCAGAAATGTACCCCAGAAGCTCATGTGTTGAAGGCTTGGTCCCCAATGCAGCAGTGTTCAAAGGAAGGACCTTTGGTTGGTGATTGGATCATGAGAGTTCTAATGTCATCAATGGATCAATCCATTGATAGATTCATGGTTTAAGTGGCTATTGGGAGTAGTGGAAACTAAGAGATGGGGTCTAGTTGGAGGAAGTAGGTCACTTGGGGTGTACCCTTGAAGGGTATATTTTGTCTCTGGCCCCAGCACACCTCTGCTTCCTGGCAGCTACGAGTTGAGCAGATTTGCTCCACTGCCTGCTCTTTACCATGTATGCCTCACTACAGGCCCAAAAACAACAGAGCCAAGTGACCATGGACTGAAGCATCTGAAACTGTGAGCAAGAATAAACCCTTTCTTCTTTAAGTTGATTTTCTCAGGCATGTTGTCACTATGACAGAAAATTAATTGACTAACACAGGCAGTATTCATATATGAGAGCTTATTGTGGATACTCTTTTATGACAGGCAAGTCATAGCTGTATTATTTTAAATGATACAAAACAAAACTAACATACCTGACAGAATACGTTTTTCAGACTACCACAGGGCAGGTATGAGCTAGTGAAGCCTTTGGACCATTCTCAGTTTAAAGCTTTTTCTGACTCTAGGGGTTTGCTCACGCTCCTCTGGGATTGTAAAACTCGCAGGTGATTCAGAGATTCCTTTAGTGGATTAATGCTTCAAAAGCCAAATGCTATGGGCAAGTAAACTTTCCCTTAGTCCTCTTGAGACTTTGTTTTTTATGTAATATGAAGGGATTTCATGTACTAATTAGAAAATATTTATCTTTTCATTTTAATTCAACTGCAAAATATGTGTATAAAGGCTGTATCAAGAATTGTTTTATATTATTGAAATGCGCTTAGTACCTTAACCTTCTTGTTGCATTTATATTCTGAAAATGTCAGCTACAAAAATACAGGAAGAAAGACCTTGAACTGATAATTAATTGGATTCTTACAATTTTACAGAAAGGTCATAGCACATTTAAGATCCAAGGAAACCAATAAAAGGTAAGTAGTCTTTCATAGCATTTATTTTACCTCTAAAGACCATCAAATTTCAAAACTAGTCAACTGTCATGGTTACTTAAGTCATACTTGCTTGTTAGACTAGAATTGGTAGAGTTGGTCCATAATTCCGCTAGACCTGAGGCCTTGCCACCACCTCCCTTCATTGTTGCTGCTTGAGTTTCAATCTCCTGTATTTGTTTCCTGATACACATATCCATCCCAGTGCTTTGGTATGAGCGAAATGCTTCCGTGAGTGAGCTCTTCCAGGCTGCTCGGGGACACACCTACTTCCCTAGTAAGATCTCTCTGATGCCAATTATCTGCTTATCTATTGCCTACAGTTAAACTTTACCAACGTGCTACACACTGGTCCAGATGTCCTCTCCTTGCACAATAAATGTTTATTGGATTTAGCTTCCTGGAAACTTCCCAGATTGCCTAATCTGCTTCAGTAGGTCTGGCCCTCCTTGGTGATGTTTTAGGGTTGCCAGGTGTCTGGTTAAGACAAAAACAATATAGCATTTCAGCTACCTGTCCAGTAAAAATACCAGACATGTGACTGTCTTTTTAATGCCAATTAAATAAATTGTAGGATTTTGTAAAGAACTTTTATACACATAAGACGCACAATAATGAAAGCTGGAAATTGTTTTAATTTCATTCCTATATTATGTATTTTCAAAATTAGGACTTCAGATACTTATCCAATGTGTCTAGAAATTTTGCAGATACTATTTAACAATCTATCCTATTCTTTCTTCAACCACATCTTAACATAGGAAAAACTATAGAGAAGAAGTCAGTTTGTACCTTAAAAATAAGTTTAATGACATAAAGAAAGGTATGTTGAGCACCTGCTTTAGTGATTTGAGTGCAGCTTTAAAGGAAATGCGACAAGGTGTGGCTCAAGTGGTAGAATGCTTGCCTAGCAACTGTGAAGCTCTGAGTTCAATCATGAAGAAGGAAATGCAATGGTTGCTAATAACTCCACTTCTAAAAGGAAAGGCGAAGCCTAGCAAGAAGAGAACTTTTGAAAAAATAACTGCCTTATTTCAGAAAAACATCATCATCATCTTTATGTGAATATACAAGTTCTTCACTTGGCCTCAGTTGACACATGAGGTTAATGACCTCTTGTTACTGCCTCCCCCACCAATGCCAGCAAATACCAAGTGACAATTCTAATCTTAATTGCTCACTGAGCAGTATATAGAGAAAGCCAAGTAGGGAACCCAAACTTTCATTTCAAATAACCAGCAATGATCCTTCCACCTTTCCCCATGGTGTCAGTGGAAACCACTGTGAATGAAAAACCAGAACTTCCTACAGTAACAAGAGGTCATTAACCTCATGTGTCAACTGAGGCCAAGTGAAGAACTTGGACTTGTATATTCACATAAAGAAGGAGCCCCACCCTTACCCTTTCTATTGAGGCATCAGAGAAATCCAGCTAAAAATAAAAGGATCAAGTGAGATTCAGAATCTCATGATATAATATGAAAATTCCCAGGTTTTGATAATAAAGCACTCATTTCAAGAACCTGCTCACGCCTGTAATCCTAGCTACTCAGGAGGCAGAGATCAGGAGGATCACAGTTCAAAGACAGCCCAGGCAAATAGTTTGTGAGACCCTATCTCAAAAACACCCAACACAAAAGGGCTGGTGGAGTGGCTCAAGGTGTAGGCCCTGAGTTCAAGCCCCAGTATCGCAAAAAAAAAAAATTAAGGCTATGATAAAAGTATTTCTAGACTCAATTACAAACACATTTGAAACAAATGAAAAAATAGAAAATCTCAGAAAAAATAGAAGACATAGGCAGAAACAAATAGAAATTTTGTAACTTAAAAATATAATAATTAAAACTGAAAAAGCTCAGTGGATGAGCTAAACAGAATGGAAGGGATAAATCAACAATAACATAGAACAAAAGAAAATTCTAATCCAAACAACAGAGAACAAGTAGACTGAAAGTTAAAGAGCAGAAACTCAAGGACTCATGGACCTATAACAAAAGATCTAACACTCATGTCATCAGAGTTCAATAAAGACAGGAAAAAGTGAGAGAAACTGAAAAAAATACTCAAAGTTGAAACCTTCCCAAATTTGTCAAGAAATGCAAACCTATACATAAGATTCAGGAAGATGAACAAACTTTAAACAAGATGAACTGGAAGAAAATCCACGCAGTCACTTCACAATTAAACTTCCAAAAACTAAGAACTAAAGGAAAACCCTTGAAATCATCTGGAGAAAAACAATGTATTGCCTATGGGGGAAAACAATTCTAATGACAGCAGACTTAAAATAAGAAACCATGGAGGCCAGGAGGAAGTGGCACAACACAGTTTACAAAAAAATTTACCAAACCACAATCCTACAGAAATAAAACAGCCTCCAGAAATGAAAAGAATGAAGACATTTTCAGATAGGGGCAAACTAAGAGAATCTGTTGCTAGCAGACATTCTCTAAAAGAATAGCTAATCTACACAAGGGAGTATTAGCCCACCATAAAGAATAAAATTATGTTGTTTGAAGGAAAATGGATGGAACTGGAAATCATCATGTTAAGTGAAATAAGCCAGACTGAGAAAGACAAATGTTCTCTCTCATATGCAGAATCTAGTCCAAAAAATGACAAGAATATAAAATGGGAAATACTATTTGGGGTGGGAGCCAGCAGGAGTGGGGAGGGTGAAAGGAGAGGGTGAGGAGGTGAATATGATTGAAGCACTTCATATGCATATATGAAAATAAAATAATGACACCCATTGAATTGTGCAAGGATGGGGATAGAAAATAAATATGGAAAGGAAGAATTTGATAAAAGCTCATTATATGCATGTATAGAAATATCACAACTGATATTTGCTGATAAATATATTTTCATAGGGCAAAAAAAAGAATTGTTAGCAGATGTTCTCTAAACAGAGGAGATGATACAAGAAAGAAATTTGGGTTAACAAAGAAAGGACGCAGTAAGAATGTCTTACACAGTAAAAACAATGTGAGAAAATACCATAGGTTTTTTTTCTCTTCTTGAATTTTCTGAATTACTTTGACAGTTGAAACTGGAATTATTACAGCCTAATGTGTGGTTCTAAATATATATAAATGAAATTCATAAGACAATTATAAACAGGGAAGTATAAAGAGACATTAAAAGAGAGAAGATTTCTACACTTCACTCAGACTTGGTAAAATAACACCACCAATACACCGTGATAAGTTACACATATATAATGTAAAACTTCACTCAGCGACGAAAATACATACAAAGAGATACATCATAAAACACTAGATAAATCAAAATAGAGATCCAATAAATGCTCGAGTAACCAATAGGAAGTCAGGAATAGAAAGGGATGGTAAACAAAGATAAAAGGGCCCAGCTGGGCCTGGGGAGAGCACACTACAGCTCCCTATACAGCTATAGGGAACACTGAGGCCCAAAGTGATGCTACCAAGAAATGAGAAGTATAAATTTCCTCTTGCACTTCTAGATGGCAAGGTTCTGGTTTGTATAGAGAGAAAACATTGGGACTTGGCAAGATGATTGGCACTGGAGGATTTCACTTGCCCAGAAATAAACCAGACTGGCAAAGACACAAGACATGTAATAGCACTGGAATATTAAGAAAATAGCCTATTATTTTCAGAGCTTAAATTTTTAATCAGAAAGCTGCAAAAAGACTATCAAAAAGTAGACAGAACTCAAAAAATTTGGTTATTTAGGAGTCCTTCTGTTTTATGGATCTGGTCTGACTGACTTCAAGAGAAGAAATTACAGATTCATAGTATTAGGAAGACTAGGAATAGATTTATAACCTCAGACCAGAATGGCACTTTCAAAAATCAACTGTCAGGCCGGCGAAGTGTCTCAAGTGGTAGTGCGCCTGCCTAGCAAGTGTGAGGCTCTGAGTTCAAATCTCAGTACCACAAAAAATGGTATGAATCTGAATGTCAGGTGTAAGGGAATATATACACGAAAACAAATATTTTCATGGTGATATAAAAGCAGCAAATTTACTTTGGGATTACAAAATTCCAGATGGGGTTACTTTACAGATTATGACTTCTTACAGAAATCATCCCAAATGGGAATGATAACCAGTATCAAGAAAATCCTAGAAAGGGCCATAATGGAACAATAGAGTCCACCAGCTTCAATGCCCACAAGGTAATGCCCTGTCAAGACGATGTGATGTTGAAAGACTCAGATACTATATACTGCAGTGATTACATGGGAAGTTTTCCTGGAACAGAACCTGAAGGACCCTGTGGGTATCTACACAGCTAAAACAACCCTCTTGGATGATATCCCTGAATCGCTGCTTCAATGAACTCCTTCTGGAAGCACTTGCTAGAGTGAAACCCAGTGTCTCTGAAGTTCCCTACTTGAATGGCAGTAAGCCTGGAAGGGAATTAAAGGATTAGAAACTCATTCCTACCAAATCATGAAAATTCAGATTTTCCCACCATGAGATAAAATCAACCAAGTGTGAAAGTGAAATTGGCCAATTTTTGTCATGTGTCCCTAGTTTAGCACATGATGAAAAGCCAAACTATCAAATTGTCAAGAAAATTCTGAATCCAGATGCGATGCCTTTTGGACCACTGGAATTTTCCATAATAGGACCAAATGTGAATGTACACACAACAGACAATCAAAAAGTTGACTCAGGAAAGGCTACAACAAAGCAAAACAATCAGATGCAAAATAGCTTAATTAATAGAAAAGAGAAGTCCAGGTTTGTGTACATCCAAGAAGCCCAAAAAAAGAAAAAAAGTCCATGAAGAGAGAAGTGCTATGGGACATGTAGAGAAGGGCAAAAAGCTGATTGGATTGATGCACAATGAAGCAGCTCCAGAAAACACAAGAAGACAAAAGTATTGTGAATCTCAAGAACTTTGGAATGAAGTAAAGTTTCCCACAAAAGTCCAGCTGTATCCAACTCCCAAGTTCACTTTATGAACCCCATCAAAATTCTACTCAGCCAGGTATATTCCACAAGTAAAGATCTCCATTCTGGTGCACATACTCTTCCACAGTTGGTATTGGGGTCACAGACTTAGGAAGTTCTACTAGACTTTGACCCACAATTTTGCAGCTGACTCTGAGTAAAGAGACAAAGGCAGTTATGTATTATAATAGCTTCATCATACTTTTCCTTTTGATGTCAGTATGTCTTGCTTTATATTTTCTCAGAAGATATTAAATAAAATCTTTCTGAACATTAAAAATAAAGAGAACAAACCAACAAAAAATAAAATGGCATACTTAAACATGAATATATTGATAATTATTTCAAATTTAGAGTCTAAATATAACAATTAAAAGACAAAGATTAGCAGACTAGATGAAAAATATAACTCAGTGATATGCTGTCTAAAGAAAGCTCACTTCAAATATACCTATATAGGAAGATTGAAAGTAGAAGGATGGTAAGAGTCATATTATGCATACATGAATCAAAGGAAACAAAAGTTGTCATATATCAGATAGACTTTAGAATAAAGAAAATAATAGGGCCAGTCCCTGAAGAAGCATAGCCATCCTAATGTGCATGCATTGAAAAGAGGACCAAAATACATGAAGCAAAGCCTGATAGAATTCCAAAGAGAAATAAGGGCTGGCAATGTAGCTCAGTAGTGGAGTGCTTGCATAGCATGTGTGAGTCCCTGGGTTCCTTCCCCAGCAGAGAGAGAGAGAGAGAGAGAGAGAGAGAGAGAGAGAGAGAGAGAGAGAGAGAGAGAGAAAGGAAGGAAGGAAGGAAGAAGGAAGAGGAGGAGGAGAGAGGAGAGGGGAGGGGAGGGGGGGAGGAGGGGAGGAAAGAGGAGGATAGGGGAGAGGGGAGGAGAGGAGAGGAGAGGAGAGGGAGAAAAGAGGGACATATTTTAAATGGAGACTTCAATACCCCTGTCTTAACAACTGATAAAAAAAAAAAAAAAGCTGGAATATAGCCTTTTCAACACCTTGAACCAGTGAGATACATTTAAGACCTCTGACCTTCAGAACAAAGAACCCAAACATTCAAGGTTTAGTTTTGGCAAAGGAACAAAGGCAATTCAGTGGAAGAAACAGTGTTCTCAGTAAATGATGCTGGAGTAAATGGATGTCCAAAATGATGGCCCCCAATTTAAGTCTCACGCCTTATATAAAAGCTAACTCAAAATAGACAATAAACTTAAATTTAAAATATAAACCTCTGAAATTAAAAAAAAATGGAAGAAATCTTTGGGATTTTGGGCTAGGCAAAGAATTGTTAGATTTGACACCAAAAGCATGATTCATAAAATGAAATTCTAAGTAGGCTTCATTAAAACTGAAAACTTTTGCTCTGCAAAAGGCCCCGTGCAGAGGATGAAAAGATAAGCCACACAGTAGCAGAGAAATATTTGCAAACCACATGTCTGACAATTATTAGTATCTAGAATGTATAAAAGACTCTCAAAAAACAAAAGTTTAAGAAAACAATTGAAAAAGAGCAAATCACACAGATACTTCATCAAAGAAGATACAGATAGTAAATAGACCTATGAAAAGATGTTTAACATCATTAGCCATTAGAGAAATAAACCTGAAAATCACAGTGATGTGGGTGCTAGGGGAGTAGCTCAAGTGATAGAGCGCCTGCTTAGCAAATGTGAAGCCCTGAGTTCAAATCCCAGTATCACCAAAATCAGAAAATCACAGTGATATATTGCAACATACTATCAGGATGGTTAAAACTTTAAAAGAGTGACATCAAATGCTGGTGAGGCCGTGGAGAAGCTAGATCACTCATATATAGCTGGTGGAAATGTAAAATACATACACTCTGGAAAGCAGTTGGGCAGTTTCTTATAAAACTAAATTACAACTACCATATGACCCAGCAATTTCACTTCTGGGCATTTATCCCAGAGAAATGAAGACTTACATTCACACAAAAACATGGAAATGAATGTTTATAGTAGTTTTATTCATAATAGCACCATGCGGGGAACAACACTTAGTGGGTGAATGCTTAAACAATCTGTGGTACATGTATACCATGGAATACTACTCAGGAATGAGCCATCGATGTACACAACAAACTGGATGACTCTCCACAGAATTATGCTGAATGAAAAACCCAGTTCTAAAAAGTGACATATTGTGTGATGCCATTTATCAAAATCCTTTTTTTTTTTTTGAGGCAGGGTCTCACTATGCATCCCAGGCTGACCTCAGCCTCCAAATGCTAGGATTACAGAGGTGAGTCACCACACCTGGCTATGTTACATTCTTGAAATGACAGCATTTTAGAAATGGAGTTTACTGGTTGCCAGTGGTTAAGGAGATGGTTGGAGGAAGAAGGGAATGAGTATGGCAATAGCAGGACATCATGAAGGACCCTCGTGGTGATGAAAATGTTCTGTCTTAACTGTGTTAATGTCAACTTGCTGGCTGAAATAGTCCTCGGTAATGATTTTGCAAGTGTTACTATTGGGGAAACTGGGTAAAGGCTGTAGGGGATCTATCTTTGTGAGTTCTCACAACTGCAAGTGAATCTACACTTACACCAAAATTTAAAGTTACATAAAAGAAAGAAAGAATGATAGCAAGAGATTAGAACCCATGACTAAAATTGGAATTCACAAGGGATGTGGATGTAGTTCAGTGATAAAGTACTAGCAATGTGCAAAGCCCTGCCATTGATCCCAAGCACTGTAGAAAACCAAAAGGAAACAAAGATAACAACCAAAAAAAAATAATAAGTCCATACTGACATAAATAAATAAGTAGATAGATAAATAGTACTCAAAGGGTTGTGATGAAAAGTGGTAGTCTTTGCCCCTTTTCCCAGTCATACTTCTCAGGGATAACTACTTTCAACAGGTTTAGTGGCACTCCCCTTGTATTCACCTACTTATTTCTATGTGCAATCTGTAAATTTATAGCGCTATTTTTTTCTGGCAACACCAATTGACTTCCCATTTGGTACTCGAGCACTTATCTCACTCTCAGAACTCATTCTGTTAAATCAGTCTCAGACTTTGTAAAAATGTTTCATTGCCGAACCAAGGAAATTCAATGATCATTTCCTTTCTCATATGCTATTTTGTTTTTCATAAAGTTCCTAGAGTTCTGCGGGAGTTTTTTATTTCCTTAGTTTGTTGTTTGTTGGGATTTTGTTTTTGTTTTTTATTTTGTTTTATTTTTTAAAGAGTCTTGCTCTGTGGCCCAGGCTGGCCTCAGACTCAGAATCCTATTGTGTCAAAAGCCCAAGGGCTGGGATTACATGCATGGACCACCACACCCAGTCTCCTTAGATGTTATGTACCTATCAGATTGCTTCATCAGGTTCTTCGAATGCCTACCAATTTTTTTCCAACTTTCTAAGTGTATTAGAACATATAACAATTCTGCTTTTATGTATTGGACACTCCCTTTTCAAAGCAGCCAATATCCTTGTTTACATCTTATCAACTGAACTGGTTGTTCCCTAGGTCTGCTACACAGTTATCATCCTAGAACTTCTCTTCACAACCTGCAGTGTTTGTGCTTTTGATAAGTGGACTGCCTGTCTTCTTTGGTTGGCAACCCCATTTTTCTGAAGAAAATACTCTAGTAACCTTAAACGAGAGGGCTTAAAGGAGGGAAAAATTTTAAAGACCCTCATATCTTCACATGATTGAAAGTGACTCTAGTCTAACCTCACTGTGCATAAAATTATAGGATGGAAATAATTTTCTCTCACAGACCTGAAGGTATTGTGGCACTGTCTCTGGGCTTCTAATATTGACGCTGTAAACTTCAATACTGTTCCGATTCCTGTTCTTTGTGTGAACGAACAGGGCACATAGATAAATATCCATAAAACATAGCAATTTAATACCATGAAAGAATAAAATAAACACCTTCGTGCAATTAAATAAGAAAACAGATGAATGGCATCTTTTATAGAAAAGCATGTTTCCAAGATTGATTTAAGGAAAAATAATGAAAATACTTTGAAATACAGTTAAAAATCCCCCCATCACATATATTGCAGGTGTCCGTTTTTAGGGGTAGATTTTGCCATGACTGTTTATAGAGAAAGCTTCCAAAATTCATTTTATGACTCTGTTATAACCTTTTTTTCAAGTGTTGGGGATGGAATCCAGGGCTTTGAGCATGTTAAGCAAGCACTCTATCACTGAGCAGCACCCCCTGAATCTACTATCATCTTGGTACCTAAACCAAATAAGAACACCATAAAAAAAACTATAAACCAAATATCCAAATATAACATAAAAATGCAAAATAAAATTTTTGTCAAGTCCATTTCAGTAAAATCTTTCAAAAAGTACATCTGGAGCAAGCAGAGTTCATTCTAAGAATGTAGAATGTTGCAACATTAAAAAGTCTACCAACAGAAAATGGATGGAATTGGAGAACATCATTCTGAGTGAGGTTAGCCTGGCCCAAAAGACCAAAAATCATATGTTCTCCCTCATATGCGGACATTAGATCAAGGGCAAACACAACAATGGGATTGGACTTTGAGCACATGATAAAAGCGAGAGCACACAAGGGAGGGGTGAGGATAGGTAAGACACCTAAAAAATTAGCTAGCATTTGTTGCCCTTAACGCAGAGAAACTAAAGCAGATACCTTAAAAGCAACTGAGGCCAATAGGAAAAGGGGACCAGGAACTAGAGAAAAGATGAGATCAAGAAGAATTAACCTAGAAGGTAACACACACACACAGGAAATCAATGTGAGTCAATGCCCTGTATAGCTATCCTTATCTCAACCAGCAAAAACCCTTGTTCCTTCCTATTATTGCCTATACTCTCTCTTCAACAAAATTAGAAATAAGGGCAAAATAGTTTCTGCTGGGTATTGAGGGGGTGGGGGGGGAGAGGGAGGGGGTGGGGACAGGGGGGAGAAATGACCCAAGCCTTGTATGCACATATGAATAATAAAATAAAAAAAAGAGAAAAAAAAAGTCTACCAACAGAATCACTGCATTATAGATTATAGGAGAAAAATATGACAACTTCATTAGATGCAGAAAATAATATTGAACAGAAATCAACACTTAGTCATGATTTAAAAAATAACCTTGGGGACACTGGCAATTGAAGTTTAACCTGCTGTAGAATACTAATTCAAAACTTAAGCATCATACTTAGTGGTGAAATTTCAGAGACCATCTCATTAAAATAAAAGACAAGGCAAGGACACCTGCTAGGATTGTTTCTGTTTTCAGGGTGGAAAGGGAAGGAGGTGCTTCCTTACTCTTTGTTGTGCATTAGTTTGTTTTTTAAAAAATATTTTACATAACAATTATAATTGAGTTTATAATTGTTTCATATTTGCTTCGCTTACCATCGCTATGATTTGGTTAAAGCTTAACCAGGAACATATCATCTAATTATAATGCTGTTCTTATAGAAACCCATTAACCTACTTTATAATCCTTCTTTGATGTGATTTCTAGGAATATAGCACAGTGAGAAGTAAAGATGGCCTGAAGTGAGGGTGTAAAATCAATTACACTGCATCAACTATCTTCTCAAGGGCCTTCTAATCAGCATGTGGTTCATGAAACAAAGTAACCAGAACCCCAAGGATGGAAGGTCCCAGAGGTATTCTAGTTCAACCTATCACCTAGTACTTGAACTCGGTTTTTCCTTACCTTACATCGTTCTATATTCCAGACTTCTCTTTTCATATCATGTGAGGCTCTGAAGTATTTTAAATTAACAGTAATAATAACAAAAACAATGCCTAACCTTTCCTTGCACACTTATAATGTACAGGTATTGTATCCAGTATTTCCTATGTGTCATCTTATTTGATCTTAGGAAACAAAAGGAAATAATAATTTTACAATGGAGAACTCTGAAGACATCACCTTAATGAAGTGATTAAAGTTAACACTACTGACAATAATACAATCTGACATGCTGTGCCTTTTCTTATGATGCCCTAAGGATACAACGTAATTCCTGAGGTATTTTTGCCCAAAATACATAATTTCATTTCAATCAGGATAAAATCTCAGATGAACCCAAATTAAGGGACATTCTACAGAATAACTGACCTGTGCTTTTCAAATATGTAAATGTCATAAATGCAAAAACTGAAGAATTTTTGTAGATTAGAGAAAATTAAAGAGATACAACCTGGGAAAATTAGCTAAAAATGGCAATTCAGAAAAATAAAAAAATTTAAATATGTACTACAGATTAGAGTGGTGTATCACTTTTATATTTCCTGGTTTAGATCAATGTAATATGGTTATATAAGAGATTGTTCATTTCTTAGAAAATATACTCTGAAATATTTTGGGTTAAAGGAAATATAGGGCAGAAAAATACATGTATACATATATGTGTGTATAAATATATACACATAAATACAGATAGAAAATGATAAAGCAAATTAAATAAATGGAGTTTATTATAAACAATTGTTAAGTTTAAAATTACATCAAAACAAAAATTTTAAAAATGAGATAGGTACTCTACTACAGAGGAGGAGAGTGAGACTCAGAAAGCTAAGTAATTTACACAATTAGCAAGCAGTGGAGTCTGAACTTAAACTAGCTGTCTGATATATATTGCCTCAAATTAGCATGATGTTTGAGAACAGAGTATATGCTTCTAAATCAGTGCTCTCATTAAAGTAGTTATCTTGCAGGTCTGCATGCTTAGTCAATTGATACTCATGCTGCTTAGAGTTTTCTGTTTGAAAACACCATCTGAAGCCAGCTTGCTAGTCCCATACTTAAATTAACCTTGATTGCTTTTTATTCTCCCCATGTCTGTGTTACACCCCCAATGACTATTCTGAAGGAAATGAATGAAGTGTCTTTTGTTTTGAAAGTTGTCACATGACTTTGTGGATATCTCTGTTTAATCTTTGTCAGCCCTTCATTAGCCCTTCGTCAGCCCTTTTCAATATATCATGCAAAATAACTGCTTTATAAAAGCCAGTAACTGACAAGGTATTCAAGGCGGGAAGAATAGTCTTTGCAAAAAATGATCCTAGGGCAATAGAATATTCACTTGCAAAAGAATGAAGTTGCATCTCCTACCCTCCATCTCAAAATGGTTCAAGAGTTAAGTGTAAGAGCTAAAACTGTAATATTCTTAAAAGAAAAGAAAACGTAAGCATAAATCTTTGCAACCTTGGGTTAAGCTATCATCCCTTTGATATGACAACCAAAGCATGAAGAAAAAGAAAAAATAAGTAGATGGCACCTGATCAAAATTAAAAATAATTGTGCTCAAAAGCACACTATCAAAATGTTGAAAAGTTGAGTAGGAGGAAATCTTTCTAAGTCACATATCATAAATGACTTAAATTTAGAATATATAATGAACTCTTACAACTTAAAAATGCAAATATAAGTAACCCAATTAAAAAAGACCAAAGGAGGTAGCTCAGTAGTAGAGCATTTGCCTAGTATTTATAAAGGTCTGAGTTCAATCCCCAGCACCAATGTAAAAGTGCTCAAAGGATTAGAATAGAGATTTTTCCTAAGAAGACACAGAGTGGCCAATAAAGACATAAAAAGTCATTGAGGAAATGTCAATTAAAACTATAATGAGATACCACTTCACACCCACTAAAATGACAATAATCAAGAAGACAGTAACAAGTGTTGGCAAAGATATGGAGAAATTGGAACTCTTGTGTATTGCTGGTGGGAATGTAAAGCATTCCAGCCTCTGAGAAACACAGTCTGGCAATTGCTCATTTAAACATAATGATACCATATAACCCAGCAATTCCATTCCTAGGTCCATACCTGACAGTAACATACACCCATCCAAAAACTTGTGCACAAATGTTAATTGCAGCATCATTCAAAATAGTCAAGAGGTGGAACAATCCAGATGTCCATCATGTATGGAAAAACACAATGCGATACATTCTGTACAGTGGAATACTTATTGGTCTTAAAAGGAACGAAGTAGCCGAGTGCACTGGTTCAATCCACTAAGGAGGCTGAGAGCTGGAGGATCATGGTTTGAGACCAGCTTGGGCAAAAAGTTCACAAGACCCCATCTCAACCAATGACTGAATGCAGTGGTGTGACTGTCATCCCAGCAACCTGGGATAGCCAAATAGGAGGATTATAACCAAGGCCCGTCCTGACATCAGAAGAGAGAGAGAGAGAGAGAGAGAGAGAGAGAGAGAGAGAGAAAGGGAAAGGGTAGCAGAGAGTTTCAAGTAGTAGAGAAAGTACCTGCCTAGCAAGTATGGGCCCTGAGTTCAACCCCCAGTACCAAAAACAGACAAACAAACAAATAAAGCATGGAAGAGCCTTGAAGGCAGTATGCTAAACTGAAAAAGCCAGACACAAAATGTCACATATTATATGATAGCAACATGAAATGTCCAGAAAAAGCAAATCTACATAACAAAAATTAGATTAGTGGTTATCAGAGGTTGAGGGAAGGGGATTGAATTCAATAGTGTTTCTTTTTAGGATGATGAAAATGTTCTGGAATTGGGTAGTGGTGATTTATGCACTACTCTGAATATACTAACTAAACACCATAAAGAGTGAGCTTTATGGTATGCAGATTATATCTCAGTAAAGGTATAATTTTTTAAAGTCAATATTGGTGCCTACATTCCTACTCAGGAATTGCTCTAGGCCTTTTTCACTTCTACATATCTTTCTCCTCTTTCACCTTCCCTGGCCTCTCAACCATCTCTGATCATGCACTTTCATTCTTATTTTCCAGATTCTCTCTTGGATTTGAAGAGACTCACTGTTTGGATATTCCACATTACCTGGCCACATTACTGTAATTAGTTCAGTGATTAACACATGATCCATATCAGGCCAATTAGTGCAAACAAAACTCAATCTAAGGATTTCGAGTTGCTCTACTAGGGAAGTGAATTCCTCTCCTGAGTTAATTATTGTGAGACTGAAGGTACCAGGAATCTCTAATAAAAGCCCAAAAATGGAAACCAGCCAGGATGACTCCTGGCGAAATATATTGCAGTCCAGATCGAACCACGTATGAAGTTCTACCCCTGAATATTTTACTTATAGTGAGCTTTAAATTGCCTGTTTTGCTTAAGCTTCTTTGGGTCCTTTTTTTATCACCTGTGCTTCCCAAATAATATGTCTATTTTTCCTGGTCCCAACCCATATTAGGACATGATTTCATGTCTTTGCCCCTCACAAAACCCTGTTTGTCAGGGTTTTGAGTGCTTTTCACTCACTGTTTCCTGCCTATCAGAGGAGAGACATCAGATAATCCTTACGCCATAGCACATGTGAACTGAATTTTTATTCAATTTGTGATTAAGTGTGCATTAAACAGTTTCTATCCCTTTACCAAAAAGTTGGAAGGCAATTAATGGTACAATGCAGGAAGATCATACAGGAATCAGAAGTTATCCTCTTCTTACCCAAAAGCCAGAGAGGTTGATTGCCACTACAGAAGGCAAAGAGTGTGTAGGCCTCAATAACCTGGAGAGAAGGTAACTGAGGTTGGTCTTTGAAAATTATGTTAGAAGAGTTCCCTGACAAAGAATGTCATCTGCCATCTATGACAGTAAACCAAGAGAGTGCTTGTAAATGAATGACTTGAGATTCATATCATATAAAACGCCACTCAAAGTAATCACTTTAGAGAAACCAAAATGGACTGTAATTATAAGAAAGAAACCTGAAAATTAATTATATGCTCTCCTGCACCTAGCCTAATGCTTGGCACATAACAGTGTCAGTAAATGTTTGTTAAATCAATGAATTTGGACAAAAGAGTAAACATAGCAGGGAGAATCTAAGGAGCTTGAAGCAAGCAGTCCTCCACCTACAGTCTAAGGGAAAGGGTATCTCATGTAGATACAGTTATAAACGTGGATGTGAATAGATAATAGAGGTGGACACAGCCAGAGATCTGGCTCTGTGTGCTTGATTAATGTACATCCAACATTGAACTACAGAACCACTCTCAGGATGGGAGTAAGATCTTGGACCCTGTTGCACTAACAAGGTAAATTTTACGTTCTGTGGCCTCTTGGCAGCCAGCCAGCTGGCTTTCATCTAGTGTTAACACCTGCCTTTGTCATGAGTTGAGCTCATGACATGTCATGGACTTAGCACTGCAACTTCTTTAACCAACCCACAGAGCCATGAGAAAGACATCCATAGCATCAGGGAAGATATTTGAAAAGTATCAACCATGCTAGATAATGGGTAGATGTAATTTTCGCCATGTGGTTCCTTTTTCTACAGGCTTATGTTGGGACAGCTTGAAAGCAGGTTGGGTGAGAATCTTGTCTGTGCAAAAGTTGTGGTAGGGCCTTTGTGGTGACAAAAGAAGGTGTGGAGGGCCCTCCCTCATTTCCATTGAGGTCACCATATTCACATAGGCATGGCTGCATCTCCTGTTGTAGATAAAAAGAAACACGTTTCTGATTTTAAAAAAAAAGACAAATTTTCCATTTCTAACCTTACCAGGTCAATGCCAGACCCTGCTTTGTACTACTGTGTGGTTACACTTTATCAAAGGAAAACACAGGGGTTCATTGAATTCCTTGTGTCAGTCATAATTACAGAAAGGGAGTTTGATTCCATCTTAATTTGTTCTTTTCTTCCTGTTTTTTTTTTTGTTTTGTTTTGTTTTGTTTTTTTTGGTCAAAAGACCAACAAGTTTTCTCAGAGAGAAAGGATACTATGTAAATAGCTAGTCCATTCCAAGATTATGTTGAGTACATATAGTCCAGTGGAGAGCTTTAGGACTGGAATTTGCAGCAGGACTGGACAGTTGATGATTTTGGGAACTAGGAACAGTCTCTCCAGTTCTGCTTATCCAGAGCACATGAAGGATTGGCGGTGCTGTCTTATGGAATGAGCTCCCCAGCCCAGACCTAGATTTTCAACTTGCAGAGAATCAGAAGCAGTGAAGGAGACCTAAATACTAATGCCACACTGAACTGACCAGAATCTCTCCATCAATTGATAGAGCTATTGTGTTCGAGAATTTTGTAGTCTCTGAGTCATCACCACGCACACTGATTCCTCTGCATGGGACCAAATAGAAAGTGTTTGAGAAGAAATTTGGACAGCACATTTCTGGGATCCATTTTTGGGATCGTTAGGTAAGAGCCTTCTCAGATGGCAGGGCCACCTGCGGAGGCTCATTTTGATGACATTTGATTTCTCTGATTTTGTAGGCTCACCTATAGCTTTCTTGCCTTTGATTTGATCTCCTGAGGCTGAAGTCTGAAGTAGCAAAAGGTAACAATATTAAAGCCATTTGCTTGACTGTGAATCCCTTGTATCTATCTGGGTAAAAGCAGGAATGTTTATCCAAATATCTTTGTGGTTTGTTTTTTTGTTTTAGTGTTGTCATCTGCTTTCAAAGAAGACAGTGTTAATATCAAGGTGAGAAGCACTGAGATCGTGTCCCACATCAGTCTTTTGAAGGTCCCCAGTTGACCCACCATACTGGAAGGAGAGCATTTTGAGGACAATTTTGGAGGATCTACAACTGCATCAGAGCCAGCTGCCCATCATAGCAGGTATCTGACACTGTCACCTTGTTTCCAGCCTCCTTCACCTACCTGACTCATTTCAGGCAGTCTTGGAACCTAATCTCCATTTTAGCCCTCAGACTTGATACTTTTCTTCCAAAAAGAACTTTTTACTAGTCTTGAGTACAACTCACATTTGCCTCTTGAATTACTTTCTCCTCTTCCTGTTCCAGGTGAACATTTCACTTGCACCAGAAACGAAAACAAAGCAAAGTTAGAGTGAGAATGGATACGAATAAAGACATTTCGGCTCACATGGAGGCTCTGACCACCCAGGCAAGTGACACACATCCAAGCCCCGCAACATCAGCACCCACAGGGATGTCACCTCCAGTGCACACACCTCCACGTGAAATTGATCTTCCCACTACACGCTGGGGGGTACATGTGAGGCAGAGAAACACGGGCCAAAAAGAAAATGATAAGACAGAAAGAATGTCTATTTTTAGTTTGTGTCCAAGTGCAGAGGCAGGTGGCCGATGCCCAGATGAGGTTCTGGCTCATGCTGTATGGGAGGAGACATGCTCTGCTGCTAAGGATGGGGGAAATATGGGGAAAAAAAACAGCCGTAAAAGGAGGAATCGAAAGGCAACTAAGTTTGTGCATCTTCCTTGGCCTCTGACACTACAGACGAAGGCATCTTCTGCAGTCCCATTTCTGAGTCAGACTTCTGTGATGAGGCCTTTGTCCGCTGCTAATCTGAAGCAGGCAAGCATGGGGCAGGGGTGGTACGGTGAGTGGATTTGGAGGGTGCCAGCTGGCACCCTGCTGCCAGAAGCACACCCAGTTCAGCCCTTTTTTGAGGGGGCCTCTATGGCAGCCAAGGGGGAGAACAAGGTACAGCAGAAAGGTAGATGCAAAAGGAGAAATAAGAAGAAAAAGGCTGTGGCTAGTCCTTGGCCCATGACAGTACAGGCATGGGAATCTTTTACAGATCCTGCTCCAGTACAGAGCATTTTTACGAGGGCTTCCCCATCTGCCAAAGATGGGGCCACTATGGGACCTAAAAGCAGAGGTCAAAAAGATAAGAACGCTGGCATGTTCAATTTTACTTTCAATCAGGGCACAGAGGCTGGTGCTTCAGGCAAACCTGCAGGTGCACAGCAGGCTTCACTGAAGGGGGCAGCCTCCGCTGCCAACACTAAGAGAAAGGTAGTGAAGAGAAACAGATGGAGAAGGAGGAATAGAAAGGACAGATATGTCCCAGCTAGTCCCTGGCCTCTGACAGTGCAGGCCTGGGCCTCATTCACAGCAGCAGATCCAGGCCTGACTCTTACTCAGAGAAAGTCTCCTCCAGGGCAGGAAAGCTGGGAGGAAGAGAGAAGAAGAAAGTATGTCTGTTCTTCCTTGGGCTGGGAGCACTCAGGCTAGGGCCCCCTTCTCAGCAATAGCTCCTGTGCAGACTTCACTGGAGGGGGCATCTTATCTGGAAGACAGTCTTTCTGAGCTGAACAAACCCAGGAGGAGGCCTAAGAGGGGAGAGAGGGAGCCAGTGCAGAGCAGTCTAGAGCTCATCCCAGAATCCTGTCAGGGTTGGGGAAATGCAGAGAGATGCACAGGGGATGAGGACTTCTGGGAATGCATTGTGATGAATTTTGCCAGGAAAGTTGACTGTTGTTATTGTGGGGAGTTCTGCTCACTAGAGAGGATGGAGGCTTTGACCTTGACCAAAGCTGATACCCACATCAGTACTTCAATGATGGGAATGCAGAGAACAGAGAAGGAAAGGGCTGAGTCTCAGTCTGGATGGGGAAGTGGGGAGGCTTTTAAGATGTGGAAGACAAAAGAAAGGTAACTAAGGAGTGCTTTGGATCCTGAAAATGCAATGGGTATATTTGGATAGGAGATAGGAGTGTTTGAAATGCTACTCTGAAGAAAGAGAGGCTCACTACATAAAGGAGTGAATCTCCCTATATTTTATGGTAATATCACAATTACTACCTTGATGGGGCAATTCTCTCCTAATTAAATTTTGAGCTTATATGCAGACAAAGAGAAGCAAAACTGTTTTTCTTCTGTCTATCCTCTTTCTTGTAAGTTCTGTAACAGCGTTGGAAAAGGTGTGTTGTTACGGCTAATAAATTGTATTATGGCTCTAGATAAGCCAATGACAGAATGTGTATTGGATCCTGAGGACACTACTCCTAACTGGAAAATGTTATTGTATATTGGATGTTAGATTGTCAGCTGCCTTAATTATTGCATTTAGTTTTTGCACTGGCCACTTTAATAGTTAAAGTGTGCAAACTTACAGCCACAAAGCCTAGTTTTGCCACCCACTACCTACAGTCCTCTGAGCAAGTTCCCCACCCATCTCTCCTGGGCCCCATTTCCCTCCTCTCTCCCACAAGGATCATAATAAGCATTTCATAACATTGCATAAGATTAAATGAGTTAATGCATGTGCAGCACTTAGAAGAGCACTTGACTTATAAGAGAAACCCACAATGTCATATTTTATTACTTTGACTTAAAGCAGTAAGTCTCATGGGAGTTCTGGCCCTGTGATATTATGCGTCCTAAAGTTACATGGCAATGTGGATGTGAGATGGAATATGATGCTTCCATTTAACCTTCGGTAACAACGATTCCTAAGCAGCTAGAAAATGAAAAGCAACAATCTGAGATGGTGGATCTCACCCATGTCAAGAAAATATTCAGCAATAAAAACTGGAAGAGAAATACAATTTTGTGTTTTCATTTGTCACTGCTGGGTGATGTGACCATGCATGGGTGATGGATAGTTCTACCTTTTAACCATTTCGTGACATCCATGTATCTACATTACCACGTAACACTTTATAACCAGTCAATAATCTAGATGAATTAATGAGGGAAATAAGAAGACTTCATGATAGTGGACATGTGGAAGGAAAGTCACCCAGGGCTGGAGTGCTCAGTGGACTGGATCTTTCTGAGTGCAGTTGCCCTAGCCAAAAACTACTGGCACCTTTGGCTGGAACCAAACAGAACACAGACCACCACACTGAGAAGAAGGGGAGGGCCTTCAGTGTGCTCAAACAAACCTGTGGGAACAAGTGAGGGTAGATGACCTCGATTCTGTGGGAACCAACCACTGCCTACCTTTGCAGGGACTGTCCAGCTCTGTCTATATTGCTACCATCAACTCTGTTTGCTGGAAGCTTATCCAGGAAGCTTAGCTGGACAATGTAACTAGGCATAGCTTGAAATTAAGTCGGTTTTTGTTTTGGTCTTTTGTGTGTCTGGCTTTGAGGTCAATTTAATTAAAATGTTGCCTTAAAGTGTTTCCTGGCAACATTGAAGGGGTAGATATTCAATGAGATTTCTGAGAGGGCTTGAGTGCCCCTTGTATGTGTTCCAGAATTCCTAGCTAGGGCTTTGGGGGAATTGTGGAGAAGCACCTACACAAAGGTTACAGGCAGGACTTTTCTAACACCCACTCATCTTGTGGCTTGAAAGGTTCAGCTATAATCTGATCTCCTTCAAAGGGAACATTACCTCTAGTTGGCCACGTGCCTTGCTGCTAACTGTAGGGCCTTAACCAGAAGAGGGGCTGGGTATACATAGGAGTTGGAGAGGGGCCACAAAGCTTCACTATCTGTCCCTCTAAACTTAGTGAGGGGTTTTCTGGTATACATCAAGGTTAGAACAAAAGACTTCCAGGTAAGTGGGGCCTTGGGGAGACAAGAACAACTAACAGGGTTAATGCTTTCTTTCTCACTGATGAATTCTCTCCACCAGTCTCCCACAACAGTGCTAAAGGCAGTGTAAGGAAGCCAAGCAGAGCAAGGGTAGGATCAGGATTAAGGAGACAAGAGACTGGTCAGTTCTTGGTCTAATCCAAGTTTATGCTAAAAGGGAGGATAATGGGGATTTGGAGGTGTCTTCATTGTACAGTCAGCTCACCAAAGTAAGAGAGTCAAAAAGGATTTGAGACAGAAGTCTGTAACCCTAAATAAAGACTGCCTTTATCTAAGTCGTGTCCAGTGTCACATTAGTCTTGTGAGCCTTCATGAATAATAGGAAGTGGGGGGTTGGAGGTGTGGCTCATGTGGTAGAGTGCCTGCCTAGCGAGCACAAGGCCCTGAGTTCAAACCTCAGTACCACCAGAAAGAGCAGTAGCAGGCAACTGACAGGAGTCGTGGCACAGTGTTGTGGAGGGTTTCCACATTTCTAAGAAGTGCCACTAGCCTTAGTGGCTGCCCTTTCTTTCTCCTGCTACTGCCATCACTTACACTTACAAGAGGTGGGGACTAGGAGAAAGAAGGGAGAGCTGAGCAGCCCCCAGTGAACTGCTCTCCACTCACAAAGGTTGTGACATGATATCAGGGCCCTGGGGGGCAGGCTTTTAAGCTGAGCATTATGGTTGCAACACTAATTCTGCCTAGTTCAACTCTAAATCTTTCTGCCTGCCTTTTACCTTACACTTACATACCACTATCCAACAGGATTCATTTGCTTCAACCAAAGTGCTCTCCTTACTGTCCCCCTAAAATATCACCACTGTGGGACTTTTGTGAAGTCCTCCTCTATGCTGACCTTTCACTCTTGGTCTGATGCCCCCATTCCTGAGCACAAAGCCTCCCGGGGACTTCCTGTTAGTCCGATGATTCATTTTATTGCTTCATCTGGGTCTTTCTTCTTCACCTGAATCAAAGCTGTTTACCCTATTACTTCAGGAGCTCAGTGAAGTTCTGTGACAGGAAGTATTCCTGCAGGATACATATTGTTCTAAAATTGAGTCAGCCACATGGGAGCCTTTTCCTGTATACATGAAGCGGGCTGGGTGCCCGAGGGCTATATTTTAATGTCACAGCTAGGTAAAGAAATTATTTCTTTCCTACAGTAAAATAAACAGACCCTCTGGGGTGGTGGTGGGTGGTCCTGCCTTTAGTACGTGGAGTTTACATAGCCATTAGCTTCCAAGGAGTTCACGGTGCTCCTTAACAGCAAAACAAAACGTGCTGTCCTTAGTGTATGAACATGACATCAATGACCTGTTAGCAGTAGGAGTTGGAGTAGGCAGTGGGCTGGGAGTTATTTGGCCAACAGCAGTGATGAAGCAGCACTCCTTCTTGCTTCCTTACTCAGGCTCCTTGTGACCAAGCACAGCCATTTTCCAGCCAAGATTAAGGCCTTCCTTCAAAGGGAATGAAGCCAATTTGATCCATAAGGCCCATTTCCCTGGCCCTGTGCTCTGTCACTTCAATTAACCATCTCAACTAAGCAGCCTTAAATGTGTTAGTGTCTAAAGGTTTTGATGTTTCTGAGTCCTCACCCATGACTATAGGAGTGCAGACTCTGGAGTCTAAATTCAACCCTTTGCTGACATGAGTAAATTACTTAACACTCCTATGCCTCAATTTCTTCATCTGTAAAATGGGAATAATAATAGTACTTGGCTGGCTCAATGGTAGAGTGCTTGGCTAGCATGCATGAGGCCCTGGGCTCAATCCCCAGTACTGCAAAAAGAGAAAGAAATAATAGTAGTAATAATAACAGTACCTACCTCTTAAGATTGTTACGGTTAAAAGAGGTAAGAAGTGTCAAGTACCTGGAGGAATATCTGGCATGTATTTATGTTTGTAATTAAAATTTAAACATGCAATTAATATTGGTTCTTGCTTCTTTTTGCCACCCTGGAGATTAAACTCAGGGCCTCACACTTCCTAGACAAGTGCTCTACCACTTGAGCCCCACCCCCAGTCATTTTTTGCTCTAGTTATTTTTCAGGTAGGGTGTGGAGCTAACTTTTCCTAAGCTGGCCTCAGGCTGTGATTCTCCTAACTCCCTTCCCAAGTGGATGGGATTATAGGCATTGAGTCACCAGCCATAAGTGACTCAATTGTTGTCCCCAAGAAGGGCAACAAGAGCTGGGGTAACTTGTCCTGCATACTCAGGTTTGTCCTACAAGCAAGCACCAATTTCTTCCCCATCTTCATCTGATTATAACCTAGATTCCTTGACAACCATGTAACACCCACCCCCAGCCCATCTTGACAATATTGCTCAAATACTTTATTTATGGAGAAGACACTGCTGTGGGTGCTGTGAAGAAATACTAAAAAGATATTGTCCCTATTGTCCACCTGAGGAGATGGACCAAAAGGAAGGCAGCAGCTTCAGTAACATGAACACCTTATTATGGTGCTTATAGCCCACACCCACTGGGACTGACCCAATACAGGCACAGCCCCAAGAATGTGCTTTTAACCCAAAGCTGGGAACACCACAACAAAAGTTCTGGGAGATATCTTTATAAGACATCCCTAGTTTAAAAAAAAAACTGGGGGGTCTGGGGGTCATGGCACAAGTGGCAGAATGCTTTCCTAGCAGTTGCAAGGCTCCAAGTTCAATACCCAAAAAGGGGGTCCTGACAAGGTGAGAAAAATCCACATCACCCAGAATTATAATGAATATATATATTTCTCATTTAAGCAGAAGACTGAGCCCTTAACAGTTTCCAAAGTAGCAGAAGCCTTGAAATAATTTTTATTAGCATTTATAAATTGTACAAAGGGGTTTCATTGTGCTTACACACATAAATATAGTGTACTTTGATCAAATTCACCCCTTCTTAATTGAAATAATTTTTAAAATAATGCAATAATTATTGGACAAACATATGATTCTACTTATAATGAGGTACTAAATATAAAACTGTAATAGCCAAATTCATACAGACAGTAGAATAGTAGCAAATTTTATGTTTGTGTATTTAACCACAGTTTTTAAAATATAAGGCTATGTTTTTCAAAATCCTCATATGGTTAAATTATACCATGTAGCCTCAAATAATTTCTAATCATAATGAGTTCAGAATAAGAAAAGCTGAAGGAGGACTGGATTAACTGAGAAACATTCTTTCTTTGTTTGTTGCTGTGCTGGGATAGAACTCAGGACCTCATCCATGTTAGGGGAAACCTCTGACACTGAGCTACACCCCCAGCCCTGGGGGAAAGTTTTATAGAGAAGGTAAGGGATGAACTGGCTGAGGTGAAAGGGTACAGTTTGGAGAAGGGGAAGTGAAGGAAGAAAAACTGGAGCAGAGGGTGAGAGCTAGCAATGAGTATGGTTATAATGAACAATAGCACAGTATCCCTAACTGAAAACATGTGTATGCTTTGGAGAGCAGTGGGAAATTTGGCTGCTTGAGTGACATGGGGCCTGACCTCAGAGGGACCTACCTGAACAGCAGGCAGGCATTTGAATTGAAAGTCTTAGGCACTAGAGATTCATTGCAGTCTTAAAATTTCACCATTTGGAGTGCTAGGGACTGAACTCAGGGCCTTGTACATGCTAGGCAGGCACTCTACCATTGAGTTACATCCCTGGCCTTTGAAATTGCTGCTGAAATATAAACATCAATAGTATACTTAGTTGTAATGAGCCAATGAGCCTGGTGTTGATTTTATATATATAGTATATATATATGATGTCACATACATGTATATACGATGTCACCATTGGAAGGAAGTTGGGAAATGAGGACAAGGGAACTTTCTGCATCACTTTTGCCATTTCTTGAGGGTTTATAATTATTTTAATATTTAAAATGTAGAAGGCTGGTGGCATGGCTCAAGTGTTAGAGTGCCTGCCAAGCAAGCATGAGGACCTGAATTCAAGAAAAGAAAATGTAGAAAATTGATCATTGAAAGTTGAATCAGTCATATGTGTGCATGATAGTTGGAAAAGTGGAAAAATTGACGCAGGATGAGAAAAAGTCATTCCTAGCAGGTATCTCCTTCCATAAACTTTTAAAAGTGATTCATTGAGAACAGAGATTGGTCCTGGGTAAACAAAACTGTCACTTGCAGTGTTCGGCCAAGGAGATTTTGAGTTTCCTCAATTTATGAGTCAAATGCTGTGTTTCTGGATATGGATGTTTGGTCTTGGAAGTTGGTGTTGAGAGTGACTTTTGACCATCTAGAAGTGAGTCAGGCCCTGACCTGTTTATAAAGAGACTGTGAGCAATTTCATCTGCTCAGCTGGTGAACCTCTAAACTGGAGCTTGTTCTCCAGGAAAACACAATGGAAACATCTCTAAAGGGCCATAGCCCACACAGAAGGTACTGAGCGTGGTACACTCTTCTGGAGCAAGTGAGCGAGTATCTGGCTACATGACACATAAGCCTATTTTGAGTGATGAAGACTCAAAAGCCCATCATTGTAAATCATCTGATTGCCCAACCAAGACATTCAGGATCCGAAATCCACAAAAGAGGCTGAACAGCAACAAGAGAATTTTTTCCTTCTCTCCTGCCTTGTGTTTCTCTTAGGGAAGACAGTTTGGTTGTGGTAAACAGGTGGAGAAGGGATAGAACTTGAAGGTCATCCTTCCATTCATCTCTCCTAACAGGCAGCTGCCATCCTCCCTATGCCTCACCCCAGCTAACTGTGACCCTGGATGAGCCGCTGGAGTAAATCCCACCAGCTAGCTACAGATGGTTGCCAGGATACCACACCAAAAGAGGAGATGGGAGGATGACAGGAAGGAACCAGAATCTCTTTGTCTGGTATTCTTCTTCCACTTGCTCTTCCTAAAGTTTCAACTTCCATCCCATTCAGTTTCTTGCTTCACATTTTTTTTTCTAGGGGACAGGGATCCTATTGCCAGTTGAGTTTGTTTTCTGCCTTGCACAACAGCTGACTTTCCTAATGCTTCTGAGATAGCTCAATTATCTTGATTGTTACAATTTGGATCTCAGAATTAAACCAGCTGGACATGAATATACAGAGGATTTCTCACTTAATAGCTGAACTTCCTGGATCATTAAAGAGTAGGAGAGGAACAGCCCAGTGATTGTTAATCTTGCAGAAAATGTAACAAGAAGATGACTGTTTGCTTCCTGTTGTATCCTTTAAGTTCTTCTCTGTGAAAGGATGTCTTGTATTTTGCCTTTCTGAGTTCTGGGGTCTGGAGCACAGTTTGGGGAGAAGTAGGGGTGTGGCAGGGTGAAGGGAAAGCAGAGGGGATTGTTTTAGACATCCCTGAGAGCAAGCAGGGTTCTTTTAGTTTTTGCATACCTTTCAGACTAGTGTCCTGCAAGGTTTATTCTGAAGGCATTTGCATGGTTTCCTTGTCAT
Organism: Castor canadensis; assembly: GCF_047511655.1. Lineage (NCBI taxonomy): Eukaryota > Metazoa > Chordata > Mammalia > Rodentia > Castoridae > Castor > Castor canadensis. Next base: position 44,844,077 of record NC_133405.1, on the reverse strand, counting down.
GATATTTGCATTCACCTTGGCAGGTAGCTGAGTTCCTGTTTTTCCCACTGCTCCTGTGTGACTCCAGTAAGGAGACAGAATGAGTTTGCCAAAGCCACTCACGACTTCAATGTCTTTCTTCAAAAGTCAGTTCCTGGGCTGGGCACCATGGCTCAGGGCTATAATTCTAACCACTAAGGAGGTAGAGATCAGAAGGATGGTAATTCCAGGACAGCCCAGGCAAAAAGTCTGTGAGACCCCATCTCAACCAACAAAAATCTGGGTGCTGTGGTGCATGCCTGTCAACCCAGCTACTTGGGAAGCATAAATAGGAATATCACTGTCCAGGTCAGCTGGGGCATAAACATAGGCCCTATTTGAGAAATAACTAAAGCAAAAAGGTTGGGATTGTGGCTCAAGTGGTAGATTACCTGCCTAACCAGTGCAAGGCCCTGAGTTCAAACTAGTACTACCAAAAAACTCAGTTCCACCCAGCCAATGGCTGAGAAGCACAATGCTCTGCAGAGCAGACCATTTACCACAGGTCAAAACTATACAGGAGGCCAAAATAATTTACCTTTTACTGTTAAAATGTGTGCTGAGGTTAGAGGTTGTTATGAAGAAGGGGCATACCTTGAGTACCTCATAACAGTTCAGCCGTATGACTGCATGCTTCTCTCAGTCTGTGTACTTTTCCTGTGAAGACACTGGACTACACAGCCAACCTAACAGTAAAAGGGGGGGGGGTGTGCATCCCCTTAGGGACAGGAGAGAAGCAACAAACAGAAATGAATGGCTATTCTCCATGTGATCCCATGGCTGATAGTGTCTTATGGCATTCCTCTGCCAGATGTATTTGCATTTTAGTAATGATGTCATCTAAATCATGAAGTCATCACAATCCAAAGGAAGGAATGGGCAATAGTGAAATTCCCAGGTACTGGGGACAAGGTGGCAAGAAAGGCATTTCTAGGCAAGTGGGCCACCGTGCCTCTGCCTCTCAGTGATCACTCAAGTGACTGTGTACTCTGCCCACTTTTCCTAGCATACAGCCTGCAGTGTTCTATTACAACTGTTGGGGGTCCTTAGTCTCTGGAGCACGGTTCTCAAACCTGAGTTTACATCAGCATCACCTAGAAGGCTTGTCAAATACACAAATTGCTATGCCCTGCTTCTAGAGCTTCTGATTCAGGTGATTTGGGCTGGCACTCAAGAATTTGCATTTGTGCAGGTGGAGTGGTTCAAAGGGTAGCACGCCTGCCTAACTAGCGTGAGGTCCTGAATTCAAACTCCAGTACTGCCAAGTAAAAGAATGTTAAGAATTTGCATTTCTACTTAGTTCCAGGTGACTAATGTCACTGGTCTTGTGACTGTGACTGAGAACCTTTGCTTAATGCTGAGAAGCACAAGCTCTGCAGCCAGACTGCCAGGGTGAGAATTCCCACTCTCATACTAACTGCATTCACAACCTTAAGTTAGGGACCTGACATCTCGTGCCTCAGTTGTCCTTAAGTTTGGTGGAAAGCGGAAATCCTAACGGGACCTCTCTCATAGGATTGGTGCGAAGTAGTTGAACAGTGTTTGGCCTCTAGTAAGCTGCATCACCCTCAAGCACAGAACTGCTGGACTACTTTTCTTTGAACTTGGAGTGGGCTGTAGACACTTCAGGGAGGATGCACACACTTGTACGGGGATTCCTGTGATGCCTGGCTATGGGGAAGGGTTTGCAGCTGCCGTGGTTCGCCCCAGAGACTGACTGCCCCTCTGGAGGAGTATGGCTGAGTCAATACTCGGTATTCTTTCTATCCCACCCTGCAAGCGCCCAGAACGTTTTCCAGAAGAATGCGCGTCAGTGTATCCACAAAGCAGCCCAAAGGATTTGAATAAAATATGGCCCTATAAACTCACAGACAAAGCCTTAGTTGTTGGAGAAGAAAGACAGCTTAGTTGAAACAGACACGTGCAGACCTCCTCGTGTGAGTGGAGAGGAGCTTGTGGCTGGGGCACGCGGCAGCGGTCAGCGCCGTGCGCATGCGCACACACAGGCTCGCGCGTGCGGCTTGTTGGACGTTTTTGCCTTTCTGCTTTAGGAGGAATCGTTTGGCTCATCTCCGCGGAAAGGCAGCCTTCCCCCGGATGAGGGAAACATCTCTTCCTCCCTCCAGGGAGGAAGGAACACACATTGAGTTTTGTGTGCACTGAGCCCCGCACCCAGCCTGACCTTCAGGGAAAATAAAATTGTTTTCCGTTGCTACTAAATTGGGCTATTGGGGGGGGGGGCAGTACTGGGGTTTCAACTCTACCACTTGAGCCACTCCACCAGTCTCCCTGTTTTGTTTTGTTTTTTAATGTTGGTTATCTGAAATAGAGTCTCACTTTATTTATCCTATTTGTGCTTTCCTGTAGCTGTAATGATAGGCACACGCCACCCTGCCCAGCCATTGGTTGAAAAGGGTCTCATGAAATTTTTTTGCCCTGTCTGGCCTCTAACCAAACCTGATCTCTGCCTCTCAAGGAGCTAGGAGCACAAGCTTGAGCCACTGTGGCCGGCATGGGCTCCAGTGTTAATAAACCACTAAGGCTCTTCCTGCTGAGCCCAGGAGGACTATTTCTAGGGGCAGTAAAAAAAGAGAAGTGGTCCAATGGAGACAGTGGCAAACCAGAGAATTTAGAGGGCTTAAATGGAGCAGCCACCACTCAGCAGCTATGAATATTTGACAACTGAAATTTGGGACTGTGTTGCTAGATCTTAAGACTTTAAAAAAAAAAAAAAGAAGTCAAAGTGCCAGCTTTTTATACGAAATCTCCTGATTTTTAAATCTTGTCCACCAACTGAATTAAAAAAAAATACCAGATGAGCCAAAGAAAATATGTTCACAGCTCATATTTGCTACCAACCTGTGACCTCTGGGTTGTTGTTATGGAAAAGATGGTTCTTTGGATGGAACAGGGGTTTATGGGCAGGCAGGTTGGGAGGTAGTAGAAAGAAGTGGGTAGTAGGGAGAAGTCCCTGCTCAAGAGGGACTCCCAAAGAGGAGCACATGAGAAGCACCATTTTCAGAAGTTGTGATAGACCCAGGCATAGTGATTCATGCCTGTGATCCCAGCTACTCGGGAGGTGGAGATTGGGACATTCGTTCCAGGCCACTGGGGCAAAAAGTAAGACTCCCATCTCAACAAACAGCTGGGCAGGATAGTGCACATCTATAATTCCAGCTACACATGAGGTGTGGTAGGAGGATTGTGGTCTAAGGCTGACCCTAGGCAAAAACATGGGACCTTGTTTGAAAAAATAAAGCAAAAAGGCTGTAGGTATGTCTTGTGGTAGAGCGCTAGTGTAGCAAGTACGAACCCTGAGTTCAAAACCCCAGTACTGCCAAAAAGAAAAAGAAAAGAAGTTACAATGGATCAGAATCATTGCTGACCTGCCACCCAGTCTTCAGGAGTGAAACATAGCAACTAACATTTATTAGACAGTCCATGGTGCGGGCTTCATTCTGAAAGATTTACATGTACAGTTATCCCTTGATGTTTGTGGGGGGATTGATTCCAGGACTCCCCACAGATACTAAAATCTTAGGATGCTCAAGCCCCTTATATAAAATACCATGGCAAAATGGATCAAGGACCTAAATATCAGACCTGAAACTCTGAAGTTAGTACAGGAAGGAGCAGGAAGCACTCTGGAAGTAATAGGTATAGGCAAGGACTTCCTCAATAGAACCCCAGCAGCCCAGTAACTAAGAGAAAGGATGAATCAATGGGGCTTCATAAAATTAAAAAGCTTCTGCACAACAGAAGAAATAGTCTCTAAACTGAAAAGACCACCCACAGAGTGGGAGAAAATATTTGCCAGCTACACATCAGACAAGGGACTGATAACCAGAATATACAGGGAACTTAAGAAACTAAACTCTCCTAAAATCAATGAACCAATTAAGAAATGGGCAACTGAACTAAACAGAACTTTTTCAAAAGAAGAAATTCAAATGGCCAAAAAACACATGAAAAAATGCTCACCATCTCTAGCCATAAAGGAAATGCAAATCAAAAACCACACTAAGATTCCACCTCACCCCTGTTAGAATAGCCATCATCAAAAACACCACCAAGAACAGGTGTTGGTGAGGATGTGGGGAAAAGGAACCCTTGTACTGCTGGTGGGAATGCAAGCTGGTGCAACCACTCTGGAAAACAATATGGAAGCTTCTTAAAAATCTAAACATAGATCTGCCATATGATCCAGCAATCCCACTCCTGGGGATATACTCAAAGGAATGCAACACAAGTTACTCCAGAGGCACCTGCATACCCATGTTTATTGCAGCGCTATTCACAATAGCCAAGTTATGGAAATGAATACCCCAGGCTTGCCCCAGTCAACTTCATGGAGCTGAACTTTGCTCTGTCTGGACAACATACCCCACAAATCTACTCACCACTGTAGGTGAAACACCCAGTTGGTAGAGAGCATGGGTTTCGTGCAACAATCTCATTTGTATATCCTAGGAAACCTAGCTTTCCCAAAGAGATGCCATAAAGGAGCTCTTGAACCTGTTCTTTTGGGGTCAATGAACTGAGTATGCTAATTTGCTAGAGTTGGGACAGTGGGAAGTAGTTACATGGTACCAGTTTTATTACTTGTTGCCTTAGGAACCAAGAAGCAGAGCCCTGAGGAGTGACCTTCAGGACAAGTCAGTTTTGATAAGAGGGACACCTTTAGCTTCTATTCCCTGGGAGGCTACTTTACATAGGACATTGCCAGAAAGAATAGGGGGGATCAGAATATAGCATGAAAGCATTGGGGACCAAGAGTAGAAAGGAGTGGGAAGGGAGGCCAGAAGGAAGAAAAGACAAAGTTAGCCTGCTACCCAGCTTTCCTAAGGGTCTGTCTTGTATCCAGGCCATTGGTGTGGCTGGGAAAGAGCCACAGTAGGAAGTGGGATTGGGAAATCCAATTAGTCCAAATTTTGGACCAGAGCCCCTGGTCTTTTTGGATGTTTTTTTCCATATTCGTGCATCACTACAGCCACAGAAGCAGAGGGGGTGTTTATGAATCTGCCCTTAAGGTCTTGGTTTATCATTATCTAAATATATATTTACCAAAGGCTTACCAAATGGGACTTTTTAAAGTTCTGAGTAATGTCCTTTCTGCTATTTTCTTAGGGAAATTAGCATGTTGCTCCATCAAATGGCTGGTTATTTATTCATGGAAAAAGTAACCAGGAGGACCATTTCCCCATATTGCTTAGTAACTTTTACACACACTCCTAAGTCTTATTTACATATTTGACTTAGGGTTTGCAATGACTGAATAACAGGAAATTTTGAAAAGGTTTTAGGGTATATATCAAAACTTCTTGGGTAGAGACAGTTTCCTGTCTACTTCATAATGTCAAAGGTGAAACTGGTGGGTTTTCCTCTCTCAACTACTGAATATGAGAATCCTTGGTCATTTCACAACATTTACTGGGCCCTAAATGTTGCCACCATTGTGCCAAGTCACAGATCTCCCACTTATTGAGTGCTTACTATTTGCCAGGTATTGGCTAAGTAGAGTATCTCATTTAATCCTGATAACCATACGGGTCCATTAGTGTTATGGCCTCCATTTTATTATTATTTTTTGGAGGGGACTGGGGGTTTTGAACTTAGGGCCTCAAGCTTGCTAGGCAGGTGCTCTACCACTTGAGCCACACCTCCAGCCCTTGGTGCTTGGGTTATTTTTGAGATAAGGTCTCATGTTTTTGCCAGGGCCAGCTTGGACCAAGATCCTCCTATTTGCACATCCCTTGTAGCTGGGATAACAGGCAAAGACCATCTCTCTCAGCTTTTATTGATTGAGATGGGGTCCCACAAACTGTTTGCCTGTCCTGGCCTTGAACCAAAATCCTCCCAATCTTTGCCTCCCAAGTAGCTAGGATTATAGGCGTGAGCCACCAGCTACAAGTCAGCATCTTGATAATAACAGAGCTGGGATTCGAACTCCATTGATTCAAAGCCCATACTTTTCCAATCAAACAACACTGCCTTGCTTCACTTTATCTTGAAATTGTGTTTATGCATCCATCTAACCTGCATGCCGTTTTGGTAAAAAGCTAGATGATAACTATTCCAGGCGACCATTCAACTCTGAGGTTGTTGTGTCTGAAAGCAGCCATAGAAAATACATAAACAAATGAGTGTGACAGTGTCCTCGTGAATCATTATTTATGGATGCTAAAATTTGGTTTACACCTGTCACAGCAGTGGGCATGATATGCCCAGTGGGCTCCTAGCCCCTAGCTAGCATAGACTGCTAGCTCCTTGAGGATAAAAGCTGTCTTATTCATCACATTCTTCAGGGCTTAGCCCTGTGCCCCTAGTTAGGGACCAGTAAATATTTGCTTAGAAGCAGTATAGAGTAACATCTATTGAAGGGCAGACTTCCACAATAGCCCAGACCCTAGATAGTTTGCTTTGGTTTAAATCCCAGCTGTGTCACTTTCTGTGTGACCTTAGGCAAGTCACTATAAGGTTACTCTCTCAGTTTCCTCATTTAAAAATGGGACTTGGTGGTGGCCTCATCAAACTCTTAGAGCAGTACCTATTACTATTATTGAAAGGTAATAAGATACTTCCATTCCTTCCTTCAAGGAACTTTTCATCTTACCAGCCAATTCACTGAAAACAGCAGAAAGCAAGTGAAACCATTTACAACCCAGCATCTTGTTTTTTTTGGTGGTACTGGGGCTTGAACTCAGGGCCTTCACCTTGAGCCACTCCACCAGCCCATTTGGTGATGGGTTTTTCAAGATAGGGTCTCAAGAATTATTTGCCCAGGCTGACTTTGAACTTTGATCCTCCTGATCTTTGCCTCCTGAGTACCTAGGATTACAGGTGCGAGCCACCAGTTCCCAGCTACACATCAGCATCTTGACAATAATAGACATGGATACAAAATCCTGTTTCTTTTACAACAGCCTAAAAAAATACCTAAGAATAAATTTAACAAAGGATGTGAAAGATCTCTACAAGGAAAACTATAGACCATTGAAGAAAGAAATCAAAGAAGACTACAGAAGATGGGAAGATCTCCCATGCTCATGAATTGGCAGAATCGACGTAGTGAAAATGGCTATACTACCAAAAGCAATCTACAGGTTCAATGAAATTCCCATCAAAATCCCAATGACATTCATCACAGAGATTGAAAAATCTACCCTAAAGTTCATTTGGAAACACGAAAAACTGAGAATAGCTAAGGCAATACTTAGCAAAAAGCAATGTTGGAGTTTTCACAACACCCGACTTCAAACTATACTACAGAGCAACAGCAATAAAACCAGCATGGTATTGGCACAAAAACAGACATGAAGACCAGTGGTACAGAATAGAGGACCTAGATATGAATCCACACAGCTATGCCCACTTGATTTTTGACAAAGGCACCAAAAACGTACGATGAAGACAAGACAGCCTCTTCAACAAATGTTGCTGGGAAAACTGTATATCTGCCTGCAGAAAACTGAAACTAGATCCATGTTTGTCACTCTGTACAAGTATCAACTCAAAGTAAATTAAGGACCTTAATGTAAGATCTGAAACTTTGAAGCTAGTGCAGGAAAGATCAGGGAATACACTGGAATTAACAGGCATAGGCAATGACTTCCTCAGTAGAACTCAAATGGCTCAGCAGCTAAGAGAAAGGATTGACAAAAGGGACTACATCAAATTAAAAAGCTTCTGCACAACAAAAGACATGGTCACCAAATTAAAGAGGCTGCCCACAGAATGGGAGAAAATCTTTGCCAGCTATAGAAGGCCAAAAGTCACATGTTTTCTCTCATAAGTGGAACACAGACCTAATACAAATACAGCAATAGTTTGAAAAACAGGTCACGCTAAGTGGAGGTCACATATAAGAGAGGGAGGATAAAAGAAGGAGGTTAAGAAGGGGAATATGGTTGATGTTCTCTATTCAAGAGTGAATATAGAATTTTTAAACCTGCTGAAACCACCATAAGAAAGGGACCAAAGGAGAAAGAAGAAAAATGGAGATGACCCAAATCAGGCTATAATACATATAAACATGGAAGTAACACAAGGAAATTCCCTGTGTAGCCATCTTAAACAACCAAAAATGTAATTTTTTCTTCTTCTTTTCTTACACAAATCAGGAAACAGGAGGACAGACAGGTCCTGCATGGGGGGGGTACAAGTGGGAGGAGTGAGGAGATGGGGAAAGGGCATGGGAGGGTGAATATAGTGCAAACACTGTGTACACATGTATGTAAATGAAAAAAAAGATATCTGTTGAAACTATTCCAGGAACAGGGGGAGGGAGGATGATAGAGAATGGTGGAAGGTCTGAATTCAAGTATGAAATATCTGATATATTCTAAGAACTTTTGTAAATGCCACAATGTACCCTGACCCAGCACAACAATTTAGAAGAGAAGGAAAAAAAATCCTGTTTCTGAAATCTTCCTGTCCTAGGTCTTGACCTAGACTTGGTGGCTGGAAGAAATGTCCTGAAGCCTTCTAACAGGGGACGCAATCTTTAGACCAGCAGCGAGATCCACAGCAGATGTGGCTTGTTTGCTCTGCACAGTGCTGTTCAGGTTGGTTTTGGCTTTGATTTTGAGTGTAATGTGTTTAGGCACAGCACACACACTTCACCTCACTGGGAACACCATGGCTCTCCAATGCCTTCAACTCTATTTCTCTGCTTAGCCCCGGAAGCCCTTGGAGTTTTGAGACCTCTATCTTGCACCTTCATTGGGGATCAGATGCTCTGGAGGAGCTGTGTTCTCTTCCATTCCTAAGTCTCCCCATCAAGTGCTGCCCTCCCTCAACACTGGCCCTCCTTTCTCTTGCCATCTCTTGTAGTTTCTGAGTTCATGCTCCATGCTTTGGCCAGGCTGAACTTTGTCCAGTTCCTCTAATAAATCATGCCGTCTCTCACCTCCAGTCACTAACACCTGCTATTTCCTCTTCTTGGCATGGTCTTAACTCCACTTTAGCAGATTAGTTTTCCCTCATTCTTTAGGTCTTAGCCCGGATGATTCTTCATCCAGGATCACTTCCCTGAAACCTTAAGTAAATGTTAAGAATACCTCCTCTGAGCCCTCATAAGACCCTCCGGTACTTTAATGGCAGAGACTGGCTACTTTCTCCCTAACTCCATATTCTTACTAGGCAGAGGGAAGATTACATTTCCCAGGCTCTCTTCCCATTTTATTGACTTCTGGTCACTTTCAAGTCTGGCCACAGATCTTGCTATGTGATACTCCATGAGCTGGCTTGGCTTTTTGGCCCACAGAATACAAGGGATCCATTGGAGAAGTCTGAGGAGGTCTATGGGATGGTGAAGCCATACAACAGAAAGAACCTAGATCCTGAGTCACTGCTTGGACCAGAGCTGCCCAGGAGAGCTGTTTGACCTCCACTGGCCTATGACGTGAATGATAAATAGACTTTTATTGTGGTGAACCACTGAGATGTAGGGGGCTCTTTGCTATAGATGCTAGAAGTAATTAATTTGACTGATGTATCTCCCGTATGTCATAGTACTTAATAATGTTGATTATATTTGCTCAGTTACCTGGTTTTACTAGTCACTAGAATGCAAGTTCCACCAGAGCAGGGAGTTTTGTTCTCCTATGTCTCCAACATCCGGAGTATTTGGCATTTACTAACTGCTCAATAAATATTTGCTGAATAAATAAACAACTGAGCATTTTATTCCTTTTCAAACCTACCTTGAAATAGTAGAAGGAGCCATGCCGTGTTACTGAGACCATGCTGCTCGATGTTGCCTGACAAGTAGTTGCCTTAGAAACTGCCAAACTCCCAAGTGATGACGGCTCTGGAACTGGCCTTCCAGGGCTAATCCCAACATACCTTCCTTCTCAGTTCACTTCAGTCATTGCCAGTCTAGTCCTGCCACCCCACCAAAACCTCTTGCCAAGGTCACTGGAGACCTCCAGGTTACCAAACCCAATAGTATCTTTTTTGTCCTCATCTAAACTTGATCTTCCAACAATGTTTGACACAGTTGACTACTCTCTCCTCCAACAATCTCCTCCATGTGCTTCTATGACACCAGACATTTTCCTTAATTCTCTAATACCTTTGCTTCCCTTTGGTCTGTTTCAAACACTCCTCCTGCATCTAAATCTTAGAATGCTCCCACACTAGTTTCTGGAGTTCCTTCTCTTCTCTGCCTGCAGTCTCTCCCTACATGGTCCCTTCTATTCGCATGGCTTTAAATATCTATGTGTTGGTTTCTGCTGTACACATACTCCTAACCAAAGCTTTCCTCCCAATGCTAGATCCACATGATCAACTGCTTAGACATCTACTTGGAAATCTCAGAGGCATCTTGAATTAACCTGTCCTAAGTAGAACTCTTTATTTGTATCCTCTTCCTTACCTACCCTCCAATGTAACTGTCCCTTTTCCAGTCTTTTCCATCTCATTGCAAGAAACTCCATCCACCATCTACCAAGTTACTAAAGCCAGGAACTTGCAAATCATTTTTGATTCTGCTATCTCTACCTCTCTCATCTAGTCATCAAGTTCTATAGTTTCCAGCTCAAAAAACAAACAAGCTCATCCCTGTCCACATTTCTATTTTGATTACCAATATCCTTGTCTAAGCCACTGTAATACTGTAATAGACACTGAACCCAGTTTATACTTTCTTGTTCCCTCCAATCTACTCTCCACTTGTTAGACAAAGGAACCTTTTAAAGGAGCTTTGCTTGCACTGTGTAATCTGGCCTTCCACCTCTTCTCAAGTCATGTTCGTCCAGGCCTGCTAGTCACACTGCCCCCTTTTGGGTCAGTGAACAAGGGAAACCTTTTTTCTGTCCCACGCCTTTAACATAAACTGGCTCCTCTGCCCAGAATTCACTTTCTTTCCTGGCAGCTCTTTCCCAGGCTGACTCCTTAACAAAAACATTTCCACATACAAGTCCTCTTCCCCTCACCACAACGTCCAAATATGCCCTCTCTATCACTCTCTGCAACTATCAGTCTTCTGTGCTTTTTTCATGCATCTGTCACAATTTGAAGTTATATGTGCATTAGCTATTCACTGGTTGACTGTCTCCCTCAATAATGAAATACTTTATGAAAATAACATCGGTTTTATTCTATCAGTATATGGCATAGTCCCTACCACGGTGCTTGCCACATAGTAGTTACTCACTAATTCGTATTGAATGCAACAGCAAGTATGTGACAACAGTCCACCTAACTTGAGGCTCTCTTGTCTCATCCCATTGTGAATCTCCCATTTGAATCAATTCTTTCTTAAGGCGTGAGTTGGCAAACTATTACCCACAGGCTCAGTCCAGATTGCCACTTGTTTTATATATTCAAGCGAAGAAAGATTTTTTTTACATTTCCATGTGATTGAAAAAAATAAAAGGAATGATATTTTGTGACATGTGAAAATTACATGCTGTGCAACTTATTTTGTCATTGGAATATAGCCACTCCAACTCGATTAGGCTTTGTCTATTGTTGATGCCATGCTGCAACAGCTGTGTTAAATAATTGCAACAAATGCTGGATGGCCTGCAAAATTGAGAATATTTACTATTTGGTCCTTTTCAGAAAAGTGTGCCAATCCTTGAGCTAATATCTTGAAGGATCTTGTGAAAATGTAAAAGTTGTCCAGGAAAGGTAGCAGACTGAGCTAGCACTGTCATCAACAGTCAAGCTTGGATTTGAGACCTGTTTCATTCATCCAGAAGGGGCCTAATAAAAAGGTGTAAATCAAGACAAATTTTATAAAGGGAAGACAGGAAGGTAGGCCCAAAGCAAGTATCCCTGATCATCTCTAGGGAGAAAAGGTACATTTATTTCTATTGGCCCAAATGAAGTCCTGAGTGGTGAATGAATAATGTGGGGAGGGGCTGGGGAAGGGCCTGCCCATGCTCCATGGGAAAGCGAGAAAGCATAGCTCCCTGCCCTCCCCTCCTCCTCGTGGGTTAACACTGAAAGTGCATGGGGGCCACAGATAAAGCAGCCCAGCCACGGAGTGGGTCACGCTTCCCACTTATGGATCCCATGGTGATGAACTTTGGGGATACTGGGTAGAGTTGTTCAGGGGAACATTAGGCATCCTGAGAGGCCAGAGTCCCTAGAGGCTAAGGTGAAGGGAAAGCAGCAAGCCCAGCTTGCCCTTCTTTCACTGTTTTGCTCTTTGCTGTCCTTCAGACAAACCCTCCAGATTTAAGTTTGAAATCACCAAGACCTTTTGAACTTTATTGCTTTGATGTCTTCATATTCAAAACTTGATGGATGGGATTTCTACTCTTTCCCAGCTCCTTTCTTACCCCAAGGTGATACCATGGTCTAGGACCTGTGGGGAGAGCTTCCTTGGGAGAGCTACCTCATATACTAGCGTCCTGCTTTAGCTTCCTCTACCTACCTGACCAACAATCAGCTGGCATGCCCACAGGGGCACACACTTCCTTTCCCTCTCCCATAAGGCAAAGGATTTCTGCTCCTGGAGTGAGTCACTACCCAGTCAGAGCTACCACAAGCCAGATTTCTGTGTCAGCAGTCCCAACATACTGGCTTTTTTAAAATGAAGGGTGGGAAAATAGGAGGGAAGGCATGAGAGGGGACAGAACAAAGTGAGCATACCACAAACCAAAGGAGTGACTATGGTCTTCTACTTCCTACTGGCTTGGAAGGGCCTTTGATGTGATGGGAAGCATTCCATTTGCCATTCAGTTTCATTTCCCTTGTTCTTGAGATTTGACTTGCTCCCTTGTAGACTCAGGAGTTTATGTTCTATTATGGCCCCATGGGACCCCTTCAGAGCTACCACAAAGGGGATTTAGTGCAGCCCTATGAAAATTCTCACAGACCTAAATAGGTATAATCTAAACCTAGGAAGTTAAAGATATTGTTGAAACAATAAATGGGGCACTGAAGTCCAAGGCCCATGTATCCATGCTATCCATGACAGCTACCAGGCCAGGGCAGGGTGAGAAAGCCCTGACTCAGAGAAGAAGGAAGAAGAGGAGGAGGAGGAGGAGAAGGAGAAGAGAGTATTATTCAAAGAAACACTGTTTTCAGATACACAAATACAGCCATATACAATACACACATAATGTGTTTAGTATGACCAACACAACAACGCACTGAGGTAGGTAGTCATCAGTGCCATATCACAGATGAGAACACCAAGGGCGAAGGCTCTAGGCCATGCAATCACAGAGCCAGAATTTGAGTCTAAGGGTTTGGCATGGAGTCCATGCCCGTAACTACCACACTGCCACTCTGAGAATGTACCAGTGCTTAGATATGAGTGGCCATTGTGTCCCGACCTCTTACATTTGGGCACATGCTGACTTTTGGCTAGGACTGGCAGAGTCTAGCCTGGTACAAGTCTTAGAGGCTGATACCACAGCTTTTAAAAGTTCTTTGTGTCTGTGTCATGAATTTATTGCTGCAGTCTCCTTGCCACCCACCATTCTCTCTCACATAACAGGGTTTTATGGGGCCACTTATATGCTTGGATAAGTGCACAAATTTTAAAATTATAAGATAGTACACAAATTTTGAGTTTAAGCACTAGAAGGTTTTTGGTAAGAGCAAGAGAGGAAGTGACTCACAAATGAAAAATTTAACTGGTCAGAACATTCTGTCTGATGCATTTGACCACTGATAGAGTAAGGAAGGAGTCTGCTATCATCTCCATCTTCAAAACAAAAAAAAAAAACCTGCCTAGGGTAAATATTACGCCTTCCACTGAAATAAAGTTCACCATCAGAAATCCTCTGGGACTGACTCTGGGATAAAGTTGCAGTCATGTGTGCCCAGAATCACACTGTAGATGTAGGTTTTAGCAGCACAATCCAGGAACTGTATTAAATATTCAATGACAGAACAATTCCTGGAACGTAGTCATTCTACTCACAAAAGACAATAATCTTTGAAACACAGCCTCTCTTGGATGGAAAATGAATAACTGCCCCATATTCAAACAGCTGCAATTTGATAGAATAAACTGAGCCAAACACAAGCTGCGTGAACAGAAAATATGCTATAAATGCATCAAGTAATGACTTCAAAAGATGTACTACAGTTTCTAGGGAAATTGCAATAGACAAAATATGAGGTGTGTCACAATAAGCACTAGAGTCACCTTCTCTACAAAAGAGCAATGGGAGGACCAAGGGATAAAGAGCATCAAGCTGAAACTACAGATCAAAGGTCAAAGGACAACCATTATATTTTGAGTGTGGATGATAGTAATGGTCATGGGTATAGATCTGCATATATAATTATATGTGGATACTGGAGACCAATCAGTGACTAACTTACAGAATGTTAACAGCTAACACATGGAGGAATACAATTCAGCTAAAGTGTTTACTGACCTCCAACTATATAGATCTTTCTAACTTCAACATAGGAAAGTAAAGACGGACAGAAATGTTAAAACCCAACTGTGATATTCTTTTTATATGTATATATTTTTAAATAGCAGTTGACTATGTAGCCCCAGGCTGGCCTCAAAAATCACAATTCTCCTTCCTCCACTTCCCAAGTGCTGGAATTACAGGCATGCACCACCACACCTGGCTGATGTCCACTCTTTCAAGAAAAAGCCATGACCATCTTTAAAGAGAAGAGAAAGGGATAGAAAAGATGGGATCTAAGAATGTGAAGCAAGGTTATTTTAAAATCAAGGTTGGAGAAGGAAGTTAATTTTTTTTCTATCTCTATCCACTTAAATTTTTGGCAAAAAAATCTTTATAGAATTATTAAACTAATTCTGGTACCTCTTGTGTACCAGAGGTTTTTAACCTGGAGCTTTCAAGGGCCCTGGATATGGAACTCCGTTTATGTGTGTCTTTGTTGACATGTACAAATTTTCCATAGAGAGAGGTTGTTCCGTTTTTAACATTAGCTGGGTCATTTTGACATTCGTTAGTATTTTTCACTTTTAACTATGACATATTTCCTGTCAGTGCAGTCAAGACACATATTTCCGGCCAGAATCATGCCAATGGGGAAAAACAGAAGATGCAGAACTAATACTCACTAGAAACTAGATTATTGAGCTGGTATCTGGTTCTTGCAGTTCAAAAAGAATAATTTGTCTCTCGATGTGGTACTTTATAATAATGTCACATTGGGGAAGGGGGAGAGAAGACAAGCCTATACCTAAAAATTACCTCCTGAAGTCCAGGCACTAGTGTTTGTTGATTGATTTGACAAATGCTTACTGAGTGTCTACTATGTTTATGTTTTGCTTTCTAAGCTCCACGAAGTATTGTTCCTCACATTTTATGGATGAGGAACTGAACATTCAGAGAGATTCAGAGGGGTTAATTAATTGCTTGAGGTCAAATGGAAATGTTAGGATGGGGTTTTGAAACCTGGCCTTGTCTGACTCAAAATAGGAGTTGCTGTCCATGACAGGATTTTAGGGATGAAAAAGCTGAGGCATAGGGAGATAAAATGGCTGATTCAATGTTACCAGTAACAAGGTGGTGGGAAGTACCCAGGGCTGTCTCAGGCCTCTGTCCTCTGGACAAGGCAGCTGAGAAGCAGGTGCTACAGCCTGAATCTGGGGCTCTTCCAAGCACTCTGGTCCTGCTCAGGTTGCTTTCACAAGAGCAACCATGTGCCTATGCTCTCCTTTCTAGCATATCTGAAACTATTAGATTACAGGCCTCCCTGGGGGAAGTAACAAATGGCTTCTAAACCTGTCAGCCACTTTACTGAATCCTCCAAGACAAACTTTCCTCACAGAGCAAACACAAAAAAGGGGCGGCTGTTTGTGACACCATTATTGGTCTTCACATTTTGTCCTACCACCAGCTTGCAACTGAGAAGTCTGGTTTTTGGCTAGCCATTCATGGTTTGTAATTAATCACTCTCTCCCCTTTAGCTGTCCTGTGGAAACTTTAGACAGGGTTTGATGTTGGTTTCTTAAATTAGGGCTGCTTTTGGTGCAGTCATCCCTCCTCACAACAGATCTGGTAAAGGTTGTCCTCGAGATCAAAGCACTCAGTGAGTATCATGGTAACCCTGCCTTGCTCATGCGGAGGAAATGGAGGTGAAGGCTTCAGGCCTTCCCGAGAACATCGGAGCTTTACACTGCTCCAGAGATCAGACAGAGGCTAAGGGTGAAGAATTTGACATGGCACCACATATCCTTAGAGTCACAGTCACTTGCCCACTGTCACACCACACTTCTACTGTGCCCACAGCGGCAGTGGGAGCACTGATGATGCTCTCCCGTCCTTTACATACAATGGAGTCTTGATTTGCCCAGTACTAAGTTTTTGCTGTGCAGGTCCCTGGAGTCTCCTGCTTCTGTTCTTCAAGCATGACTTCAGATTAACGAATGTAGAAAAGAGCTCTTGCTTTTTTCTACTCCTTAATGTGACCCTAAAATAGTGAGGGGTTGTTGAGTGAGCCCTACACATGATCTGCCCAGTGTTGGGCTTCTGGATGGTCCTAACGCACATGGCAAACAACCAAAAAAGGCAGAAGTAAGACATTTCCTGAGTTTCACATATCATTGATAGCTTCTTTGCAATGTTTGCCAGTTATAATTTCATTAGCATCATAATAAGCATGCCGTGTTTACTGTACCATACCCACTTAGATGCTGACGCTTCTCGGAATCACCACTGCATTTATCCTTGGAAGCCTGAACATTCCAAGTGCATGCTCTGCTCCGATGACAACCTTGAAAAATCCAAAGTCATCTATTTCTAGAAACCTCTCCTATCAGAAGTTTGCACCCTGGCTTTGGTGAGCACTCTTGGTTTATTAATGGTAACAACTTTACCCTTCTTACTCCAGCCTTCGTGGTTGTGACCACTGCTCAGAGGAGCTGGCTGATAAACCAATATCCACATCATATGACCAAGACCAGGCTTTTAAAATTAGGTTTTTTAAAATAACTTTAGAGAAAAATGTAATCCAATGCTCTCATTGCTTTTATGGGGTTTTTTGTTGTTGTTTTTTGCAGTACTGGGATTTAAACTCAAGCCTTCATGCTTGCTGGGCAGGCGCTCTACCATTTGAGCCACTCTGCCAGCCCTGCTCTCATTTTTGAGAAGAGAAAGACAACCAGTCTTCCAGCCTCTACTTCTCCCAAGCTATGCTTTCTTCAGCCATTTTGGGGGTGGGGTGAGGTGGTAATATAGGATAGCTTGAATGTTCTGGAAATTTCTCCAGCATCTTTGAGGGACTGGACTTAGTGGTAACTTGAGTGCTGCATTTCATTCTGGTAGCCATGTGAAGAATCCAATGTCTGGTAAATAGAGTCAAGTTTCATTGCCTGGACTTCATTGTTCATGTCAACAAGCACTCAGTGTATGTTTACAAGCATATTTGTTCTTTTTCTATGG
This sequence comes from Castor canadensis, assembly GCF_047511655.1. Classification (NCBI taxonomy): domain Eukaryota; kingdom Metazoa; phylum Chordata; class Mammalia; order Rodentia; family Castoridae; genus Castor; species Castor canadensis. The sequence goes on along the minus strand of NC_133405.1, from coordinate 44,826,714 downwards.
CGCTTGGTATCGAACCTAGTGCACACTATGCAAGTGCTCTCTCTAACACTGAACTACATCCCCAGCTCTTGTTCTCACTTTGGGAAACGAGGGGAAAGTTCAAATGACAACAGATGAAGTTCCCTTAGGAGTTTGGTGGCGGTGTCTCTCCTTGTGCTTGCTGTTTCTCACAAATAGGCCAGAATAGGTAAGTGGAATGATTTCTAGTACAAGCAGGGAAAACTCATCTCAACTTTCTACTCGGCATGTGACTCAGAGAACATTCAATGGAACTTACCCAGGGCTTGTATAAGAAGTGCTACTGAGTCTGGTGCACAAAACCTTTTCAGCTAAATTGCACAGCAGGTGAAGCAAATATTTTTAGCCTGAAAAGCCAGGATTTTCTAGACCCAGATATAGGAGAGTATTTTTAATCTATGACTTTGATAGCACTGTATCTTTTACTCATCAAATGCAGAGAGAGTGAATGTTTTTCCTCAGATAATTACATATCTGAACACCTACTGTGTGTGATAATGTTTAAATGTGAATCCAATATTTGTGTGTACTTACCAAACGCCCCGGGGATATTTCACTAGAAAATATGGACCTTAAAGTTTTAATTCACATTTATTCAATTTACAGGCAGAACTTAGAGTTGAAATCAAGGAGTTTGGGTATTCTGGGTATACCAGAGACTATGTATGTATTAAGTAGAACCTGATAGGATAGGAAGGCTACTGTTTGGCCTCATTGTATTATTTTTGCCAAGACAAGGGCAACTTTAGGAAACTAGAGGAAAGGTCAAATGACTTCTGGGTAAGGTTCCTTTAGGAGTTCACTTTTTGGCCATGTTCTTTTGTGTTCATAAACTCATTGTGCAATCTCATAACTCAAGAGAGGTGGCTGTTCAAGAAATGTCATGGGGCAGGTCCTTACTAAGTACATATGTGTGGAAATTTTACTTGGGTACACAGCCCAAGTTCCAGGGAAGAAAAATGTCTTTATTCCAAGAAAATTCATTTAAGTGTAAGCTTTGACTTCAGGTTCAGAGGAGAAAATGAGTCATGAAACCTTTAAACTAGATGTTTCTGCAGGATGTCCTGCACAGCCACTTTGGTTCTCATCGTGTGTGTGTGTGACACTCCTTGCTATGAGGGCAGGGGAAGGGACAGAAAGAGATGTCTTTGAAAGGTGTGCTCCATTGATAGGTATGAAGCTCCTCTCTCTCTCTCTCTTACTTTATCCATTCTCACCTCTAAGCCTAATCCAGACAATAGTTTAATGAATCAAACAGTGAGTCACTTTGGAGCAGTCTTTTAGAGGATCCTTACTGCACTCTGAGGCTAGACCAGTTAGTCGGTTATCCCGGAAATACATGGTTTAGAACCCTTTGCTAGGTCTCCACATTTGCATTTTTCAGCCTAGCTCTTGAGCAAACAGTAATACTCAGACCACAAGGCACAGACGCTCTGGCTCATGGGGCTGTCTGGCCCAAAGGTGTTCAAGGGATTTTTATCTTCCTTACCTATCAGGGGCCAGGAACCTGTCTCCTGTCTTTATCCAAAACAACTATCCCCTGTGCAGGAATATTTTTTCAGCAGTATATTGTCCCCATGAAGTGTGCTCACATCCTTCTCCTCCAAGGAGAGACTTTATCCAAATCGAACGTGATAAATAAACAAGGAAGGGAGTCTTGAAAGCTAAAGAAAATGACGAGTTCTCATGAAGGGATCCCATGAAACAAGGATGGGAAGAAATTAAAGGAAGGGGAGCCAGCTTCAATTTCGTTTCGTTACTAATTTTAATGCATTCATAAGCACATTGATTGTTTTTAACTCCCACAGCTAAAGCCTCCAGTTCCTTTGTCCTTCCCTGCCCCCTCCTCTTCCTCCATCCTACCACCACCTGATCTCTGCGCTTTGCTGCTGGGTGGGAACTCCCAGAGCACAGGGTCAGGGCAATCACCCCATTAGCTGTACCCCAGGGACAGTTTGGGTCACTGCCCTTTCAGAAAGACTTGCCTAACAGAGGGGGAGGGTTCAGAGGAAGTGCTAGAGAAGAGCACAGAAAGAGATTAAGGGCATGGGGGGGCTGCCATATGGCATAAAGGAAGCATGATTAAAAAGATTAGCTGCTTTTCAATCAGAAAGACTGGGAGAAGGGTGCATTAGAAACTTTACAAATCACAAAGAGCCTTCTAGAGTGAACAATGAATTCCAAAAGAGAAAGAAAAGAAGAATCCCTTTTAAGTTCATGAGGTGAGCTTAGGCCAAATCAAGGGAAGTCTGATTTTACACAGCAGGGAGGAAACTTAGAGACTCAATTACCATGTGAAACTGCAGAAGTTGGCAATATAAGTCACAGAGAGATTCACTATTAACAAAACCACAATGGAGTATTAAAGGAAAGGGAGCTGACCAGCAGGAGGCTAACCTCAGGTCTCCCCCATGCCTCCCTTGGAGGCCCTGTGAAAGCAGCTCCATCCTTGGATTTAGAGCTATTGAGGTGACTGCCTCCTTGTGACCCTGGCACTTTCTCTTTCTGGAAAGACACACTTACTCTCATAAGTGTTCCCCTAAGATTTTTTGAAGCCAGTTTTTAAACAAATTATTAGCGTATATTAATTGTACGAAAGGGGTTTCACTGTGATATTCCCATACATGTATATAACATGTTTTGATCAAATTAAGCCCTCTGTTAAAGCCAGCTTTCTTCCCAATGCCTTGCATTACTGAACAAGGGGGCTGATACAGCCTTTTACATTTTTAGGTGCTTTGGGTTTGTTTGTCTTGTTGAGACAAGGTTTCACTGTGTATTCCAGGCTGGGCTTGAATTCCTAATCCTCCTGCCTCAGTGTCCCAAGCGTTGGGACTACAGGTATGTGCCAAATGGTACAACCTAAGACTGGTACAGCCAGTGTTAGGTTCTTATGCAATGTACTAAAGGTGTTTGAAGTCCCACATCTTTGGTCTCTAGATATTCCACCTAGAGAAGAATTAATCTATTGAAAATTATTTTTTCTAGGTGCCTTCTAAATATTGTCCAAATCAAGTTTCTATAATCAACCATGATACAAATAACTTTGAACTTGTAGTCACAAACATCAGTTAACCAAACAGGCTGAAAATGGAATTAGGGTGGGCCAAAATGAGATTGGGCTTAAAGACCTAAGAATCTGAATAAAAGTGGAAACCAACAACACACTTCACTGTTGCTAAAATGAAGGGAAGAACTGGGGCAAATTTCTGGCTCTTTGGAAAACTGAACTGGCAAATCTGAACAAGACTGACACAGAAGATGAGCTGCTCTCCTCAGGGTCACTTTTAGAGTGGTAAATAGCAAATGAAAAGATAGAAGGAGGGGTTTTTGCTGTTGTTGTGTGTGTGTGTGTGTGTGTTATACATTAGTTGTACTAAATAGGTTAATATCCAAAAAAGCAGAAGGAGGAAAATTCTAAGTAGCTGTACATTCATCTCTCTAAGGCTACCACTCTGTAGCATGCAGTGGTTTTAATTTTTCCAAAATTACCAATTATGCCATTTCACACTTCCTTCCCCCATGGAGTGGCTAGCTCTCTAATGCCATCTTAACCTGGTCCATGATACTACAGCAACTTATGGTAGCTAAAACAAGTCCATTCTGAGCCATAGTTCTGAGCAGGGTGCAGATGGCTCATGGCTGCAATCCTAGCAGAGATCAGGAGGATCGCAGTTTGAAGCCAGCCTGGGCAAATAGTTTGAGAGACCTTATCTCAAAAAAAAACCTTCACCAAAAAAGGCTGGTGAAGTGGCTCAAGGTGTAGGCCCTGAGTTCAAACCCCAGTACCTCAAAAAACAAAAACAAGCCCATTATGTTTTGTTTTGGGGTGTGTGTGTGTGTGTGTGTTTGTGGGGTTTTTTTGAGACAGGGTCTCACTGTGTAGCCCAGGTTGGCCTTGTAAAACACACACACACACACACACACACACACACACACACACACACACAGAAGCAATGCCCAGCCTGTGGGAACAATCAGAGCAGAGACTCAGTGAAGGACTGGTTACTCACAGGCAGTTGAATTCTACCTTGTCACAGGTAATCTCAGAAGCGTGTCAGTCAAGTATCACCAGGTGACACTCAAAATTCAGAATGGCCCCCTACAGATGCAGGATATTTATGATGCCCTTTTAGGGTCGACTGCACAACAACTTTTAAATACAACAGAAGAATTTGACTTTTCCCAGGGGCTGCTTTTAGAGTGGCTAGGACATTATTTATTTTTTTTTTCATTTTTCTTTTATTATTCATATGTGCATACAAGGCTTGGTTCATTTCTCCCCCCTGCCCCCACCCCCTCCCTTACCACCCACTCCGCCCCCTCCCTCTCCCCCCCAATACCCAGCAGAAACTATTTTGCCCTTATTTCTAATTTTGTTGTAGAGAGAGTAGAAGCAATAATAGGAAGGAACAAGGGTTTTTGCTGGTTGAGATAAGGATAGCTATACAGGGCATTGACTCACATTGATTTCCTGTGCGTGCGTGTTACCTTCTAGGTTAATTCTTTTTGATCTAACCTTTTCTCTAGTACCTGTTCCCCTTTTCCTATTGGCCTCAGTTGCTTTAAGGTATCTGCTTTAGTTTCTCTGCGTTAAGGGCAACAAATGCTAGCTAGTTTTTTAGGTGTCTTACCTATCCTCACCCCTCCCTTGTGTGCTCTCGCTTTTATCATGTGCTCATAGTCCAATCCCCTTGTTGTGTTTGCCCTTGATCTAATGTCCACATATGAGGGAGAACATACGATTTTTGGTTTTTTGAGCCAGGCTAACCTCACTCAGAATGATGTCCTCCAATTCCATCCATTTACCAGCGAATGATAACATTTCGTTCTTCTTCATGGCTGCATAAAATTCCATTGTGTATAGATACCACATTTTCTTGATCCATTCGTCAGTGCTGGGGCATCTTGGCTGTTTCCATAACTTGGCTATTGTGAATAGTGCCGCAATAAACATGGATGTGCAGGTGCCTCTGGAGTAACAGTCTTTTGGGTATATCCCCAAGAGTGGTATTGCTGGATCAAATGGTAGATCGATGTCCAGCTTTTTAAGTAGCCTCCAAATTTTTTTCCAGAGTGGTTGTACTAGTCTACATTCCCACCAACAGTGTATGAGGGTTCCTTTTTCCCCACATCCTCACCAACACCTGTTGTTGGTGGTGTTGCTGATGATGGCTATTCTAACAGGGGTGAGGTGGAATCTTAGCGTGGTTTTAATTTGCATTTCCTTTATTGCTAGAGATGGTGAGCATTTTTTCATGTGTTTTCTGGCCATTTGAATTTCTTCTTTTGAGAAAGTTCTGTTTAGTTCATGTGCCCATTTCTTTATTGGTTCATTAGTTTTGGGAGAATTTAGTTTTTTAAGTTCCCTGTATATTCTGGTTATCAGTCCTTTGTCTGATGTATAGTTGGCAAATATTTTCTCCCACTCTTTGGGTGTTCTCTTCAGTTTAGAGACCATTTCTTTTGATGAACAGAAGCTTTTTAGTTTTATGAGGTCCCATTTATCTATGCTATCTCTTAGTTGCTGTGCTGCTGGGGTTTCATTGAGAAAGTTCTTACCTATACCTACTAACTCCAGAGTATTTCCTACTCTTTCTTGTATCATAGGACATTTTTTAATTGTTTGAAGTGACTGCCAAAAAGACATTAAAAATGGATGGGTAGTTTTGGGTGATTTTAAGGAACTGGCAAGGGAACTGTTGAAAGTACAAGTTTACTTTGCTCTTCAGACTCATTGCCAAAGGCAATATCTTTGCTAGGGGCAAAACCAGTTAGTTTTGGTAACTGAGGCCAAGCAAACTGTTCACGGCAATGCTTGAACATTGTTGCAGAGAAAACAGAATTTATATTAAGAATTTCAGGTGGTCAAGATATTCCTGTGTAATGTATAAATCACAGGAAACTTTTTGTTCTTTTCAGACTTATTAAGATCAGTAGGACATTAGGCCTTTATTGTCTTAATTTGAGCAGTTTTAAATTGTTCATTTAAAAACTTCATACTGTATTTGTCAAAAACACCCTCTCTGAATACCTAAAGGAATGACTGGAGGAGGGCACCCCCACCCTTGGATTTAAGGAAGCAGCCTCCTAAGTGACCCCAGCACTTTCTCTTTCCAGTAAGGGATCCCTGCTCTTAAATGTCCCCCCCCCACCCACTTCTTGAAGACAGTTTTCTTCCTAGCACATTGGGTCACTAGGAGCTCTAGGTGCACCAGAAAATGCTTCTCTGTTAACTTCATGTCTTCATGTCTGTTCCTGATACCATCTTTGTCTTCATCAGCAACGTGGGTCTGAAATTTTTTTTGAAATGTTATGTATGTTAGTCATACCAAATAGATTAACTCCAAAAAAAGCAGGAGGAAAATTCTTAGTAACTACACATTCACCACTCCAAGCCTACCACCATGTACCGTGCAGTGAGTTTAATTTTTCCAAAATTACCAACTATGCCATTTCACACTTCCTTCCCCCACGGAGTGGCTAGATCTCTAATGCCATCTCAACCTGGTCCATGATACTACAGCAACCTCTAGTTGTTAATACAGACCCATTTGGGTTCCCTCCTTCCTTCCATTCTTTCATTCTTTCTTTCTTTGAGACAGGGTCTCACTATGTAGTCCAGGCTGGCCTAGAACTCTTTATATAGTCCAGGCTGACCTTAAACTATCAATCCTCCTGCCTCAGCCTCCCAAGTACTGGGATTACAGGTGTACACCACCATACACAACTCTCTAGTCTGATTTTTAATGTTTAGTTCTGTTTGAGTTGCAACTTTAGTCTTCTATTTGATTCAAAACTCTCTTCCTCCTCACTGCCTTTCTGTGCTTCTGGTCCCACCTGCTGTGTACTTCTTATGCTTATAGTGTTATCATCAGAAGAACAAAGAAAATAACAGTTGACTGCTTGCACCTCCTTTCATCAAATCTGCACTTGGGTCTATTGCTGAGGAGCTCCAAGGTGAAGAACATGCCCTAGGTACTTGCTGTCCTTGCATCTTCCAGCTGGTGGCCTCTGCATTCCTCTGATGCATATGCCTCTTGTTTCCAAATGCTGTCTGTGTTTTTCTGGGACATAGAGGTTTGGATGATGCTAAAACTTGTAGCTCCCAAACTCCTCCAAAGCCCTGGCTTCCATATTTCTTGAGAATCAGAGATTCAAGAAGAGCTTTTGAACCTCTTTGCTTTGCAACACCAACACCCCCTCTTTTCTACTCTAGAATTCTTGGCCCTTTCCAGTAGTAGTAGAGCTGCTCTGCATAGCAGAACAGATGGCTAAGCCGTTGCCTAACCACTGCAGTTCTCTGAAGCCTTCTTCCTCCAATGGTGTGCTGGAATAAGCACACCCCAGTTCATGACAGCCAATTGTGAAATTTTGAGAAAATGTATGAGACAGTTGACATCACATTGATATCTTGAAATTGGCCATGGTGGGAGAGTTTACACCATGGAGATGCCGCCACTGGGTTATTAAACATTTATCACCACACCATTGCCTCCCTCCACCCAGGGGAAGGGAAGTTGAGATGGGGATAGTCTATCTTCACCATAATTGCACCTCCCAAGAAGCAATCTCTATTCTCCTTTCAATCCAACTCTTGGTAGGTGTTTGGTGTGGGGATTATGGGAAGGTCAGTTCAACTGAAATAGAACCTTCATTAAGTATCTCTGTAGGAGGTAGGCAGCTAGCCCCAATTATTAGGGCTAGTAGATTGTTTATAATTCCTACCTACCATTTTTATTGTACCTACACACCATGACATTTATAATCAACCTCTTGTTCTAGACATTTAGATTATTTCTATTTTTCACTATGTTTAACAATGCTGCAAAGAGCACACTTGTACATAAATCTTTGCGTTTCACAAAGTAAGCCCTCAACAAACTTGTTGGCTATGATGACGATGATGGTGATTTTAAGTGGGGTTACCAGGCTCAGCTGAGGGCAAGGGTGGTACTAAACAGCACCTCAACCTTCACCTCTTCCATCAATAGCCTTAATGCTGGAAGTTAAACTTATATTCTCAGGGTAAAAAATTGGAAGTTTCCTCCCTGGGGAATTTGATTGGGTTAAGAGAAAAATTCACAGATTCTGAATTTATAGAGTCTGCCAATGAGGAGCTAAGATCCATCACTCAATGACTTGCTCCAACATACACACACGTGCACACACACACCCGCACACACACATACCCTTTCAGTTCCTGCACTCCTAAGGTCCAAATGAATAGTAAAGGATAATAAAACATTGGAGAAGGCTTGAACAAAAAATGCAAATCTGAGATGATGCTGAAATAAAGAACTTGAAAGAAACAGAAGAAGCCATAAAACAAACCCCGTAGTTAATGTTCTTAGAGAGACACATAAATGCGTTATCTCCATGAAGTTAATGCTAGAAACAAAAAGGATCATTCTAAGCACAAGGATGAGCTCTTAAACATTCAAACTATTACAATAGAAGATTTTTTAATCCAATAGAAGATACAAATACATTAAGTTCTTAGGCTATAGAACAAAAAAGCAAGTAGAAGGAGAAAAGAGGAAAAACTATGAAAATCAGAGAACCAATCTCCCTTATGAGTGCCCAGAGAGAGAACAGAGTAAAACGGAGATGAAGAAACAATGACATGATAAAATGTTTGAAGGAAATATTTCCAGATTAAAGGATCAACTAAGCATCTAGTACATTGAGTATGATACAGAGTGAGGCACATTATCATGAACTACCAGAATGCAGGGAAGCATCTAGAACTTGTGCTCCACCACAAAGCTCAGAGGGCAACATGGAATCTGGGAACCAGTGGATCTAGCATAAGAGGTTGTTGAAGAAAATTCTCAGGGTGAAGGTGAAGAGAAAGCCCAGGTTGGAGACAGGTAGATGGAAGGTTCTAGAAAAGTACCTCCCAGGAAAAAGATGGATCATAAAGTTTCCAGGCATTTTGACCGTATTGGGAAGAGTATTAGGGTCCTTTTGGAAAGCCTAGGTTGAATTAATAAAGATTGGCAAAAAAACCCCAAAAACTCAACTAGTGAAAAAAGGAAATCATTACTAACTTTATGAAACACAGACAAGTGTGCATATGTAACATGGCGACATGGGGGAAGAGTTAAAAGGGACCTAAATCATCACATCCCCTATAGATAGAAAGTGAATAGAAAATATTTAAAATTGAAATATCGACCATTAGCAATATAAGCTGTAATTTGGGGGTTTAGCGTTAAATACAAAAGCAAAATTTTTAAAAAACCATCAAAAGAGATGAGAATGAGGTTGTTGCTTGGAAGAGAGACACTGGGACTGGAAGGGATGGAGGTAGCTGTTTTTTCAGTATAGGACTGCTGGGTACGATATGTTCAACTATGTGCATGCATTACTTTGATAATAATAGCAAGTGCTGAAAAGGAGTTTGTGGGCTTTACATAATATAATGCAGATAAGCTCTTAGCATGCTATTTGGAGCATATTGTGAGTCAAAGTTGTCTGAAAAGTTTCATGTACATTAGAGATTCTGCAGATTGCCTGACTTTCGCTGAGGTGAACATTGTGATAGCGGACAGATGATCTTGGGCTAGCTCTTGTCCTGCTTTATCCCTCGTGGTACTGAGGACTGAACCCCAGGCCACGCACATGCTAAGCAAGTGCTCCACCACTTGAGCTACACCTTCAGTCCTTTTGTTTTTATTTTGTTTTTGACACAGTGTGTACGCTACCTTCAATCCTCCTGCCTCTATCTCCTGAGTAGCTGGGACTACAGATGTGCACATCCCACCCAGTCTTTAGTCTATTTTAATAGCCATTTACTATCACCTTCTGTATCTGACTTAATACTCTCTTGACTTTTAAATAAGACTACCTTTATCACCAAGCTTGACACCTAGCCTCCACCAACCCTTGAAGTGAAGGATGTGATAAAGACAATACCTAAAGCCTATAGATTTTCCCACCTTGCTGCAGTCCTGCCTACCTGATGACTTCACTATGTATTTTGTAAACACATTAATTCATGACTTTCTTTTCCATGACTACAAAAGTTCGTGCAATCTTCTCGATGGTGGACTGTGCCATTCAGGGTAACTTTAATCTGAGTTCCTGGGCCATGGTCACCCATACTTGGCTATATTAAGCCATTTCTTATTTCCTTAAAGCAAATTAGCATTTTTACATTGACAATATAAATGTCACTGTTTAAAGCACCTGTCACACAGTATATACTAAAAGAATTTAAAATGCAAAGTTATATTAGCTAACAAAAGCTATCATTAGAGAGCAAGAGAGGGGGTGAATTTGATCAAAGTACATTATACGCTTGTATGGAAACATCACAATGAAACCCCTTTGTACAATTAATATATGCTAATAAACAATTTTAAGAAGAAAGCCATAATCAGGAAGGTTAGTTGACTGTACAGTGTGTTCACATTAGTCTTCATTTTTCAGCCATTTTGGATTATTAAGGCCACTTCCTACCTTCTGTTCACCCACACAATTGAGAGCTTTGCTATCACTTCCTTTATTCTTATAAGTCCATTTCCTCTGTTTTTTGGGAGTCAAGAAAGCATGTATTTGTGCCTTTGCCTCTCTGACATTTAGCCCAGAAGTGAAATGAGCTACAGTACAAATGACATAGCTTTGTTTTGCAGAGTACTTGAGACCTTGATGTGTCAGACTGAATGTAGTTTTTTCACAGCTTTACCAAGGTACCAACACTTCTGTCTCCAAGGCTGAAGACATTGACTCTTCCTGACAACTGAGCAACCAAAACACTGGACCTTCAGCCTACGGAAACAGAATCTGAATGGACCGCTTATAGGTCCCCTATGATCTTCTCCACATCTGGGAGTGTACCAAATGAGGTTCCCCCCCAGACTCCTCCCACCTGGGAGTTTTAAGCTCTGTTTTATTTGTTTAGAGTTTTTCTTTGTCCCATTTAATTGCAAACCATAACTGCAAACTAGAGCCATGTGTTGACACAGTCTGATTTTAATCAAAGGCCTAGTCACCCATAATCAGGATAAGCCTTCTTATTCTCCAACCTATTAGAAAGTTCAATGAATAAAGAAAAGGTGTAGGTGGTATGGTATTCACTTAAAGCTCACACTGGGGGAGCGGGCAGATAGTGCTGGGTTTGAGTCTCACTTCTACCACTCACTATCACCTTAAGCAAGTTACTTAACCTATGCCTCAGTTCTTTCATTTGAGAAATGGAGAGAACAACAGCAACCACCCTGTGACATGCTTGTGAGGGTAGCATGAGCGATGGGATGTAAACCATTGTGTGCAATGACTGCTGCATAGAAAGCACGGGCAAGTTATTCCTCTTGTCTCTGGGAAGGAAGCAGCTCCTTTCCACGTGAGATACGAGATTCAAAACACACGCCATAGAATTTAAAGTCTCTTTGCTTATCATCCAAACTGGATACATGCAAAAACTGAATGGAACCCCAAACCATCAAAATTAATGTTTTTCATTTCTTCAACTTTGCAAAACTGCTTTCTTAAATTCATTTGTAGTTTCTCACTGTACCTCTGGCGCCCACTAGTGGCAAAATATATGAATTTTCCTCAAGTTTGTTTTGCTGCGTTTTGAAAACAGAAGCCCAAAATGTGAGCTCCAAATTGGAAATGAGAGACAATTTATTAAACTGAAGATGTGGCATTTGTTTTTTATTTTTATTTGTTTTATTTTTTTGGAGGAAAGGAAGATTTATTTTCCCTAGCGGGCCAGCACCTGGATCTCTCCAAAATGGCGTGGGCCCTTTAGCTCAGGGTTGTTGGGGTTTTATGCCTCAGAATTCGGAAGCAAGCAAGCGGGAAGGAAAAAAGCAGATGTGGTGGTTAGCCTTTCGCTGGGAGGTTATGATATATCACACTAGTGATAAGCATTTATTTTTAAACCTTCACTCAATTCAAGATGCAACATATTTTAGGTGCATTTGTCCTTTTTTTTTTGCAGTTTTTCTCCCATTTACTTTTTTTTTCATTTTTCTTTTATTATTCATATGTGCATACAAGGCTTGGTTCATTTCTCCCCCCTGCCCCCACCCCCTCCCTTACCACCCACTCCGCCCCCTCCCTCTCCCCCCTACCCCCTCAATACCCAGCAGAAACTATTTTGCCCTTATTTCTAATTTTGTTGTAGAGAGAGTAGAAGCAATAATAGGAAGGAACAAGGGTTTTTGCTGGTTGAGATAAGGATAGCTATACAGGGCATTGACTCACATTGATTTCCTTAAAACTCTGAGCAGAAAACATACTTACATATACACACACACACACACACACACATGCACACACACACACACATGCACACACACACACACACACCTTCCCAGGTCAATTTAAGAGAGTTAGATTGGGATTCTCTCTCTAGATAGAGATGAAAATACAGGATGCCCTAACAAAGAATTCACAAAGCACTGGGTGTGGTGGCACACACTTGCAATCCCAGCAATAAGGAGACTGAGGCAGAAGAATTGGGAGTTAGAGGTCAGCCTAGGTGACATTGTGAGTTCAAAACCCGGCTGGGCTACACAGAAAGACCTTGCCTCAAAAAAAGTCAAAACACAAACAAAATAGAACTGACAAATGAATAGTAGTTACCACCTCAGAGAACACTATGTCAGATCAACAGATCTCAGACTAGCACTGGTAGCTCATAGGTAACTTTGGTGCAGAAAATGACATTTTATAACCAGCACATAGGGACTTCTGGGAAAATTCATTTGAGGTTGAATTAATTATCCAGCCAATTATTTTCATACTAAATAATTTTGACTGGCTCTAACTGCATGTTTGAGAATGATTCTGAAGAGATCAACTCAGCTACATTTTAATTAAAAGACAATCACAGAACCTTCTAATTTGTGTCACCCTGTAACATCTGGTCTGGGGGAAAAAAAGAAGGGATATTTCTAATTCTGGTGACTTAAGTAATTCCTGCTATAAAAGTTCTTTTAAATATTTATTCAGAAAGAATGATTAAATTCTTTATCTCTTCATGGTTAATGGTGTATTGTGTATTTCTCTATTTTTTCCTTCTTTTAATATTTTCTTTCACTGTGTCTGTTGCTACATCTGCTGCTACTCCTTTTCTCTGTATCTCTCAATCTGATTCAGCTTTATTTTAAAAGGTAGGAGTCAGCTTCCAAGTTTCCTGAGACATCACCCCACACAACCATTTAATTAATATCATCATTAAATAGTGGATTCCAGAAAATGTGACTAAATAACCAAAGTTGCCATGGTAGCAGAGTTTCTAGGAAGGGAGTTGCCTTCCTTGGCTTGCTCTGAAATATGTTCCCAAAATGTCCAATTTTGCTTTCTCTTTGTCTGTTGGAGATTGTGACCTGTACTTTCTTTACTCTACACCTACCACAGTGCCCAAGACCTCAGTTATCATGATCTGGTATATATTTCTGCCTATTTGGCAAGTGAAGATAGTAACTATTGAACCCAGTAAATAGTGTCCTGTACTCATCATGTACTGAGCACAGAACACACTGGGGAGTTTTAATGGGGTACAAAAGCATTTCAGCTGTGGGGATCATCTGAGAAAACCTTCAGCTAATGAGCTTAGTAACGTCCGTTATGACAGCTTTTATAACTGGTTTTGCCAGTTAAAATATGAGCCTCTCAAAGCTGCACCGAAATTGTTTAGTCCTCCTGCCATGGATCATAATGATGAAATTCAAAATCTAAAAAGGAAAAACCAACAAAGAAACAGATCTTAGGTCCCTGAAATACAACTTTAAAAAGCAAGGGGACCTAAAGTTAGAAAACCTGCTTGTTGTGAAATCTGAGCTTACTTCTAAAAGATCATCTTGAGCAGAAACGGACTTCCTTGTGTCTTCTGAGTCTTTGGTATCTGCTCCTGAAGTCAGAAAACTACTCTTCAGGGACTCAAGTAAGCACTGCCACATGAACTTAACTATGCTTCTCTTGGTTTAGGGAGAACTGTAGTTACTGAAATGGTTGCGGAATTCTGGAACCAGGTTCAGCCCATTTCAGGCTGTGGGTTTATCCACTTCAAGGGAAGTGCTGAAGTTAGCCCACTTTCTATGACATCAGCACCACTTCAATTGCTGTTTGTCATGAGAGCAAGACCCTGAAGGGGATCCAGAGCCCTCAAATTAAAAAACAGGGGCTGGAGATATAGCTCAGTGGTAGGGTCCTTGCCTATCATATGCAAGGCACTGGGTTCCATCACCAGCACTGCAAAACCAAATGGCCATACTTAGTACAATTGTAACATCAAATAGATTTTACTACCTTTTATTCTATTTAAATTAGTAAATTCCCATACAGGACACAAGCAGTTTCAAGCTTACAAATAAAGTTAGCTCTTAAAAATGTTTGTAAATTTTTTTATTTTTTCTTTAACTCAGATTCCATTTTCTCAAGAATCAATGATACAAATGCTGACTCAGTTCCAAGTGCAACCCACAAGAGCTCATTTAATGTTTTATGTTGCTGAAATGCTGACTCTTGGCCAAAGAAAATAGCAGAACATAGTTGTAGTAAAACCAATAATTAAATGAAGCAAAAAGAAAATTGAATAATTATTTTAATTTTTTCTCAAATGTTAATGCTTGAAGCCAAGCAAGTTTAATTGTAGAAGGATGAGGAAATGGAGGGAGGTAGTGGTTGTGACTTCAATGGGGGTGTGCCCTAGCACACTAATATACAGTGAAACTGTTCTTTATAACATTGGTTTTTTGTGATAGGGTCTTTCTATGTAGTCCAGGCTGGCCTCGAACTCACAATCCTCCTGCCTCAGCCTCCTAAGTTGCCTTTCAGACTTTATTAATCAATGGCAAAACTGAAAGTATAGTGATAGTTATATCCAATTTGTCTGCACATTTATTGAGCAAAAAGAATAAGCATATTTGCTATGCTATTTGGGAAGAAAGCATGGAGAAGTGGCAGCCTTCTCTTCTGATGTTATCATTCAGAAACAAAATACTTAAATTACGTAAGTGAATTTATTTTTATGCCACAAAATACAAGGATCTCAAACATGATATGAAAGCAGCTTTTGCCTATTTTTGATGCCATAATGCATACTTAAATTGCTTTTGACATTTTAATCTATACCCAGTTTTCAAACAAACACTATAATGTTATATTTAAATGTATGTTGTAAAAAATCATGTTTGTTTTGCATACTTTAAACAGCATGCATCACTCAAATAAGATAAAATCAACTTTTGCAATATTTTAAATAATAGTAAAGATTGCATAAATGTACTTTCAAATATGAGCTGTGAGGTAGGAAGCCCCTGAGACAACCCTGGATGATCTTAGTATTCCAGGCTCACATGTAATGCCTTCCCCCTCAAGTGTGGGTTGGACCTAGTGACTCTAACTAACAGACTATGGAATGTAAGGGGATTTCATTTCCAAGACTAGAATGATTTGTGCCTTGTTTGCCCTTTTTTTGCATGTGGTACTGGTGATTAGACCCAGGTCCTCACACATGCTAGGCAAGTGTTATACCACTGAGCTACACCCTCAACTCCTTGTTACTTTCTTTCAAAAATCTCTCTCTCCCTTGCTTACTTTGAAGGAAGCCAACATCCACGTTGTGAGTTGTGAGCTGCCATATGGACAGTCACACATGGCAAGGAACTGATAACTTTGGTCAACAGCCAGAAAGAAACTGAATCCTTCTAGCAACCATATAAGTGAGTTTGGAAGCCTACTCCTTCCATTGAGCCTTCAGATAAGACCACAGGCCATGGCCTATGTCTTGTGAGAGACCCTGAGCTAGAGACAACACACTAAACCATGCCCAAACTCCTGACTCACAGCCACTGTGAGAAAATAAATGTTGTCTTAGACTGCTGATCTGGGGGTAATTTGTTTTGAAGCAACAGATAGTTAATATGATCTTTAAGAAAATAATCTAAAATTAAATCTTTTGCTTAGCAGTACTGTTCATTATATATTAGCACAAGAATGAGAAAACATTTCCACAATTTCTAAACAAAATTCAAGAGATTATACATTAATATGAAAGAGGTACAGAAACTTGTAACAGATTAGGCAATGCCTTCTTTCTCTCAAAGGAGAACACTTGGGTTGTAACCTACAGGAATGATTACAAAGGGAACCAATCATTTCCCCTAGGGATGAGTTACATGGGGATTCTGTTTAAAAATTCAGATTTCTGGGTTGGTGAAATAGCTCAAATGTGAGACCCTGAGTTCAAACCTCGGTACTGCCAAAAATTATTTTTCAGATTTCTTTTCTTTTTATGTTCATAGTAGATGTACTCATAATGTCCAATACAGGAAACAGTCCAAGAGTCCACGAACAGGAGGAATGATAAAATTGATAAAAGAATTGTTATATGGTATAACATTTGTAATAAAAAAGAACAATCTATTCATTTATGAGGCAACATAGATGAGACTCAAAAATATTATATTG
Organism: Castor canadensis; assembly: GCF_047511655.1. Classification (NCBI taxonomy): domain Eukaryota; kingdom Metazoa; phylum Chordata; class Mammalia; order Rodentia; family Castoridae; genus Castor; species Castor canadensis. The sequence goes on along the minus strand of NC_133405.1, from coordinate 44,810,265 downwards.
AGCAAAAGAAGCCCGACATGTAAGGGTATACACCGTATTATTCAACTTATTTGGCAATCAAGTGCATGCAAAACCAACGAGTAGTGATGGAAATCTGAGCCATGGCTGCCTCTTGGAGGGACTGCTGGAAGAGGCTCAACAGATGCCTCTAGGATGCTGGAGAAGTTCTCATGCATACGGTCATGAAAATTCCGTGACTTATACACCAAGGTGTATGTTTAGATCGCAATCTCACAGTTAATTAAAAATAAATATGTACTGGCTTGCTTTTTAATTTTTTGTTTTAGTTTTGAATTAACATACATTAATGCTACCAGGGCTTCATTGTGATAATTCCATACACAGATGCAGTGTGCTTTGAACAAGTTCTCCCTTTCAAATTCAGATTTCTAGAGCCTGCCTCAGAGCCACTAGATCAGAGCTAGAGGGCTGGGCCTAGAAGTCTGCATTTTCCAAGTCCCACCTTTCAAGAAATCCCATGCCCACTGAAGCACCAGAGTTTTCTCTTTTCCAGTGTTTATATATACTTGGATTTAGATCTTTCTATAATTCAGCTTTTCTAAAGTCTTACTGCACACCAGACTAATATTGTGAGTTAATTCCATGCTTGTCCATTCAGAGTCATTGAGAACAGGTCAAGCAATACCTAGTAAGTTCTGAAGAAATTCCCTAAGGACAAGCCAGGCTTGGTCAGTAAATATAACCGAATCATCTTTGGCTTGTGCCACCCACCTGTCCTGTCTTAATACACTCACTTGGAAAGTACTGCTTATTACCAAGTATTGCAGATGTTATCAATCTAGAGGCAGCCACCAGTGGGTGGCCCAGGTCACATGGACTAGGAGAGAGAATAATAGCCTGTGCTTGGGGAAAAGGCCCCTGGGCTACACACAATGACATTCAATGAGGACAGGGTGGGAGTAAAGCACATAAATGAATATTCCACAGTTCTGAAGACTCCCGCAAGTCAGGTCACATGGACCATGGAACAAACAAGGACCCTGTCATGAACAGTATCTGGAAATCAATGTTCTCAAGGGCGGCTTGATGACGCATGAGTACCAAGCAATTTGGCCTGTTTAGTAGCTGCCCCCTGTCCTTTTCCTTTTTTTTTTTTTCACTATATTCCAACAAGCAGGCAGATGAGATCTGTGACAGCAACAGCAAGCCTCATCTCTGGACTCTTGTTACAGTCAAGTCCTAAGCAAAAGACTTAAGATGCTTGCTTAAGACTTAAGATCTTCGCATTAACTGTGTGAGGGAAGTATGTTGCTAGTCCCCATTTAAGACACCAGAGAACTAAGGTGCAGAGAGTTCCAGCGGCTACCCTGGCTTACAAAGCTCAAAAATGATGGACCTTGGACTAATAACCAAGTCTGTTTGATTCCAGCGCTAGGACCTTAACTGCTGATACTTTTGTATGTACCCGTTCCCTTTGGCTAAGGCATTCATCACAAGGCTAACCATGGCTATCACTGGGACTGATTCTTCTAGTCTAGTTTCAGGTCTTCTTTAAGATAGGTGTCAAGTTGACCTCACACAGTTCCAAGCTCTGACTATAAGTTCTGAAGGATTCTGTAGCTAGGAATGGCCCCTTCTCATAAAATCTGGCTCCAGGGATGGTTATACAGACAGGAAGACAAGACCCCAGAGTAACACCTAAGCTGTTCTAGGCAGTTTCAAGGGTTCTCAAAACCCAATCTGCTGCTAGGATTTTGGCATTCTTAAGACCGTAGTCCTTTCAGACATAGTGGCAACTGGCTCTGGGATAAAAAGGAGCTAATAGTCTTGTGTTCCCCACATGTTAACAGTTTATGCCAGGGACAAACTGACTCTCATAATTAGTTCTGAGAGTAACTTGAGTACTCAGGCTGACCCTTGCATAGGGGGTGTAAAGGACTGCAAGGCGGATAAGTTTATTCAACTGTGTCAGGTGGGCAGGACTCTGCAGCAGACTGTGTACTTCTCAGGGATATTATCTAGCATTCCTGTCCTGAGTGTGCTTAAGTGTACTGGGGTAGATGTCACTCCACTGGGCTTGGAGATGCTATCCTGACTGCCTGGACCCGAGGGCCTTATCTGCTAGTTAGGACCACAGAACAGGTCTTGGAGTCCCTGGCGGAGAGCCTGAGTTAGCCCTCAAGGACCCCTCAAACACCATCCCTGGGAACCAGTAATCAAAAGCCCAAATGAGAAGACTTTGTGGATCCTTAAATCCTAATATTTCAGAGCAAGGACAGCCACAGTAGCTCATGTCCTAGCCTCCTGAAGCCAGGGATTATTAAAGATGGTTTCAGTGGGGACATCCTAGATCCAGAAAAGAAACAATTAGATCCCATGAGTTGGGAAGACTCGTTGACTATATCCTGAAAGCTGATGCATGGCAAGAGATTCTAGACACTTGGAGTTTGTTAGGGTCTTTCCTACCATCCTGCAGAAGTTCTCAACAATTGGCTTTGGGACTCCAGGAACTTAAAAAATAATTGGGAGAACAAGATCATCCTGGATAGAGTGTTCTGAAGATAGGGTAACAGTCCTGGGTCAATCATCAGGGCCTATGGCTAACCCGGAGTTTCTTGTAGGTTCCTTGCCAGCTTTGGAGGACCTCTGGGAGAAGATAACCAACCTTCTGGTTGTTGCCTTTGCAGCAGGGAAGGCTAGTTAGCACTCAGGTATGGGAGCTACATCATGGTAGCTGTTGCCTGGGTTTACTCACATTCCTTGCACTTGAAGCTCAGTTACTCACTGCCTAACATGAGAAAGAAATGCCTGAAGGACAGCAGTTCTGAGGACAAACCATAGATTTGTGTTGGAAGAAGTGTCTGCTGGAAGTTGGGGGAATATCTGGGTCCCGAAGGGTAGAGCACTGAGCAGTTACTGTTCCCAGTGACAGTAGTTCCAGAATTTCTGGTCTGTATTCACGTGGTATCTGGGAGAGGGCTCCAAGTAAGTATACTACTCCTGAAAAGAAGGAAGGAGACAGAGGAGAGGCCTTGGGTAGCTGGCTCCTGTTCTATACCCTATAGAGTCCTGTCTTAATGTTTGTACTCAGTCCAGAACTTGTTAGAGAGCAAAATATAACAGACATCAAATGACCCAAGAAGTTGTGAGTGTGTATGTGTGTGTGTGTGTACTTTCCAGTTTCTATGTCCTTAGCTCAGGTAATAGTGACTCTTGATGACAAATCTAAGCTGAATCAGGAGCTTTGATTGCCATTAAGAGTCATTTCCTACTATCGAGGGTAAATGCTACCTGCATTCAGAGTGAGAGGCAGACTCTCACGCCTAACTTGTTGCATTAGATTTATGGGATTATGGGGTTTGGTTTGGGACCTGCTAGGTCTAATTAAAGCTTTAGGACTCCTAGGAGACCGGCTGTGGTTTGCAAAGCCTGGATTTCGAAAACTGCCATCTCGAATGCAGTCTCAGCTCCATCTCTGCAGCACGAAAGGCTGAGTTGCTCACCTTGAATGCCCTAGCACTCATCGTGAAGCTGTTGTGTTTGTCCTTTTGCAATAGCGCAGGCAGAAACCATATTTATACTGTAAATGCTCCCAGTCCTTTCCTTAATCTGTTAACAACCACACCCCTCCTTTTCACATGATAGTCTCTGTACTGCCTCCTCCTCTCCCCATGTATATACAAATTGGTTTATATAAAAGAAAGTGCAGACGCTGGCCCCAGAAGATCCACATACAGATGGACTTTCCAAAAGAACAGAGGGAGCTGGGGAGTGTAGCTCAGTGATAGAGCACTTGCCAGTTATGCACAAGACCCTGGGTTCCATTCCCAGCACTGTGTTGTTTTTTTTAAAGGTGGGATTTTAGCCAGGGTTAGTGGTACACACCTGTAATCACAGAACTCACGAGGCTGAGTCAGGAGGATTCACCAGTTCAAGGTCAGTTTGGGTACACAGTGAGACCCTGTCTCAAAACAAACAAAAAAAAAGGAGAAGGACATAGCACTCTGAAGACAGAAACCTGTCCCAACCCTAGGGGTTTCCCAGCCACTGTCTCACTGCAACCCCTCACACCTCATAAAGGCTCTTTACATTCCCTGACCCCTTGAGGATGGAGAGTTGAGATGGAGAGGTCTCCTCTATCTTCCTCAGGACTGGCCTTGAATCAACCTGTTTCCTTTCACCAACTTCTGTCTCCAAGGTTTTCAGTAGAGAGGTGAGCAGTATGGAACACAGATTCTGGTAACACTTTCTGCCCAAAGTCCACAGTCATTAATTTAGTAGATTTCACTACCACACATTTCCCTTGTTAAAAAAAGAGTCCCAAGAGCAGAAGTGACTGCTGTCCTTGCCTCAGGGCCCGGTGTAGACATGGAACTCCTTACCACCTTCCTGCCATCCTCTCTCCTTCCCTTTACTGGCCAGAGCTCAGACCTGATTTTGGCAAGGGTCAGAAGAAGGGGATCTTCTCACTCCTGGCCAGTGGCACCCCACCTCACCCCTTAAATGCTTGGCTCACCTGGCTATATCCCCAGCTCCTTGCCCTAGAAGAGCAAAATAAAAGTCTTGAGAGACACTCTACTAGTCCCATGGGAACAACTAATACCACTTGGACCTTGCTGTCTTCCTAGCCCCAAGTCTTGCCTGGCCTGTAAGCCAAGATTCCCAGGTCTCTGCTGGAACCACAAGCACTAGTCTAAATTGAACTTGTCACCTGTCCATCACTTCCCCTCCCTACTAATTGTCTTTTGTTCCCTACCTCCATTGACTGTATCAGCAGACCCACAGAAAGGTAGCATCATTGTCACCTTTCCCCTCTCCTTGACCCCATGACACCCTGCCCTGTAGTTTCTACTTATTGCCGTGTGACTAATGCTGACCTCTCCTCCCAGTTCTCCCTGCCACATTCCTGGCTAAAAGCACTTTCTACCCTTGTCTGGACCCTTGAGGTACACCCCCCCATAGGTCCACATGTCTTTAGCCTCTCTCCCCTCTAATCCTTCCCCACCCTGCGGCTATAAGAATTGTCTTCCTCGTCTGTCACCCTTCTGCATTAACACAAAACTTCAGTGGCTCCTTTGCTCACAGACTAAACCCTCAGCTTGGCCAACGAACCCCTGAATAGCCAACCCCAGTCAACTCCTCCACTCCTTTCTGCTTCTGCCAATTGCACCCTAGCAATCTTCCCATGGAACATTCATGGTGCACTTTCATGCAGATGATGCCCCTCGTCCTGGAATACCCTTCTCTCCTGCACTGCTCCTCCTGGCAAAACCCTCTGTCCCTCAGATCCAGATAAAACTCCTTTATCTGCAAAGCCTTCCGCAACTTCTCCAGATACCAGGACAGTATCCATCCATCACTGCCCCATAGAACAGGTACTGTTATGCTCTGAAAATGACCTGTCCATCACAGGCTCACGTGTTGGACACTTGATTCCCCTGCTGGTGGCACTATTTGGGGAGGTTATGGAAACTTTAGGAGGTGGGGCCTAGCTAAAGGAAGTAGGTCACTGGAATGAGTCTATGGGGGTATCTTATCCCTGGTCCCTTCCTCACTTACTCTCTTTTTCCTCCTTTGCCACACAGTCCTGCAGTCACAATGTCCTGCCCAAGAGCATGAGGCCAAGTGGCTATGGATTGAATCCTCTGAAACTGTGAACCCAAATAAATTCTTCTTCTTTAAACTGTTTCTTTCAGGTATTTGGTCACACTGATGAAAGTCTAATACAGACAATTGGTACTGAGAGTGCGGTCATTGCTGTTACTAAACATGACCATGTGGTTCTTAAGCTTTTGAAACTGGTTTGCAGGAGAAACTTAGAAAAGTTTGGTGTGGGCTAGAGAAAACCTAGGATGCTGAAAGCAGAACTTAGTAAGCGATTCTGGTAGCTCAAAAATCAGAATGCTGATAGAAATGCTGCCAGCAGACTGTGCTTACAAGGTTTCGGGTAGAAATAAGGACTATACTGGAAAATGGACTAGAGGTCATTTCTGTTAGGTTCTAGCAAAGAATTTGCCTACATTTAAAAGTAATGGCACATATGAATAATAAAAGAAAAAGAAAATAAATAAATAAATAAAAGGAATACTGCCTAAAAAAAAAAAAGTAATGGGCTGTGCCAGGAACATGCTACTCAGGAGGCAGAGACAGGAAGATCAAAGTCAGAAGCCAGGAGGGGCAAATGTGGGAGAGTCTACTGAAAATAAACTAAAAGGGAAAACAAAAGGCTGGGGGTGTGGCTCATGTAGCAGATTGCTTCCATAACAAGCATGAAGCCCTGAGTTCAAATCCCCGGTACTAACTAATTTGACAGAGGAAATTTCAAGACAGTGTAGTATTCAGGTTATGGCATGAGTATTTTTTTTTATTCATATGTGCATACAATGTTTGGGTCATTACTCTCCCCTCCCCCCCTTACCCCCCGCCCCCTTCCTCTCCCCCCCTACCCCATAGCTACCCAGCAGAAACTATTTTGCCCTTATCTTTAATTTTGGTGTAGAGACAGTATAAGCAATAATAGGAAGGACCAAGGGTTTTTGCTAGTTGAGATAAGGATAGCTATACAGGGAGTTGACTTGCATCGATTTCCTGTGCGTGTGTGTTACCTTCTAGGTGAATTCTTCTTGATCTAACCTTTTCTCTAGTTCCTGGTCCCCTTCTCCTATTGGCCTCAGTTGCTTTAAAGTATCTGCTTTCGTTTCTCTGCATTGAGGGCAACAAATGCTATCTAGTTTTTTGGGTGTCTTACCTATGCTCATATCTCTTTTGTGTGCTCTTGCTTTATCATGTGCTCAAAGTCCAATCCCCTTGTTGTGTTTGCCCTTGATCTAATGTCCGCATTTGAGGGAGAACATACGATTTTTGGTCTTTTGGGCCAGGCTAACCTCACTCAGAATGATGTTCTCCAATTCCATCCATTTACCAGCGAATGATAACAATTTCGTTCTTCTTCATGGCTGCATAAAATTCCATTGTGTATAAATACCACATTTTCTTAATCCATTCATCAGTGGTGGGGCATCTTGGCTGTTTCCATAGCTTGGCTATTGTGAACAGTGCTGCAATAAACATGGGTGTACGGGTGACTCTGGAGTAACCTGTGTCACAGTCTTTTGGGTATATCACCAAGAGTGGTATTGCTGGATCAAATGGTAGATCAATTTTTAGTTTTTAAGTAGCCTCCAAATTTTTTTCCAGAGTGGTTGTACTAGTTTACATTCCCACCAACAGTGTAAGAGGGTTCCTTTTTCCCTGCATCCTCGCCAACACCTGTTGTTGGTGGTGTTGCTAATGATGGCTATTCTAACAGGGGTGAGGTGGAATCTTAGTGTGGTTTTAATTTGCATTTCCTTTATTGCTAGAGATAGTGAGCATTTTTTCATGTGTTTTTTGGCCATTTGAATTTCTTCTTTTGAGAAAGTTCTGTTTAGTTCACTTGCCCATTTCTTTATTGGTTCATTAGTTTTGGGAGAATTTACTTTTTTAAGTTCCCTATATATTCTGGTTATCAGTCCTTTGTCTGATGTGTAGCTGGCAAATATTTTCTCCCACTCTGTGGGTGGTCTCTTCAGTTTAGAGACCATTTCTTTTGTTGAGCAGAAGCTTTTTAGTTTTATGAAGTCCCATTTATCTATGCTATCTCTTAGTTGCTGTGCTGCTGGGGTTCTATTGAGAAAGTTCTTACCTATACCTACTAATTCCAGAGTATTTCCTACTCTTTGCTGTACCAACTTTAGAGTTTGTGGTCTGATATTAAGATCCTTGATCCATTTTGAGTTAATCTTGGTATAGGGTGATATACATGGATCTAGTTTCAGTTTTTTGCAGACTGCTAACCAGTTTTCCCAGCAGTTTTTGTTAATGAGGCTGTCTTTTCTCCATCATGTATTTTTAGTGCCTTTGTCAAAGACAAGTTGGTTATAGTTGTGTGGCTTCATATCTGGGTCCTCTATTCTGTTCCACTGGTCTTCATGTCTGTTTTTGTGCCAGTACCATGCTGTTTTATTGATATTGCTTTGTAATATAGTTTGAAGTCAGGTATTGTGATACCTCCTGCATTGTTCTTTTGACTGAGTATTGCCTTGGCTATTCGTGGCCTCTTGTGTTTCCATATAAATTTCACAGTAGATTTTTCAATCTCTTTAATGAATGTCATTGGAATTTTGATGGGAGTTGCATTAAACATGTAGATTACTTTTGGGAGTATCGACATTTTTACTATGTTGATTCTACCAATCCATGAGCATGGGAGATCTCTCCACTTTCTATAGTCTTCCTCAATCTCTTTCTTCAGAAGTTTATAGTTTTCCTTGTAGAGGTTGTTCACATCTTTTGTTAGGTTTACAACTAGGTATTTGATTTTTTTTGAGGCTATTATAAATGGAATTGTTTTCATATATTCTTTTTCAGTTTGTTCATTATTAGTGTATAGAAATGCTAATGATTTTTCTATGTTGATTTTATATCCTGCTACCTTGCTATAGCTGTTGATGGTGTCTAGGAGCTTTTCAGTAGAGTTTTTTGGGTCTTTAAGTTACAGGATCATATCGTCTGCAAATAGGGATATTTTGACAGTTTCTTTACCTATTTATATTCCTTTGATTCCTTCCTCTTGCCTAATTGCTCTGGCTAGGAATTCCAGTACTATGTTGAATAGGAGTGGAGATAGTGGGCATCCTTGTCTAGTTCCTGATTTTAGAGGGATGGTTTCAGTTTTTCTCTGTTAAGTATAATGCTGGCTGAAGGTTTGTCATATATAGGTTTTATAATGTTGAGGTACTTTCCTTCTATTCCTAGTTTTCTTGGAGCTTTTATCATGAAATGATGTTGGATCTTATCAAAGGCTTTTTCTGCATCTATTGAGATGATCAAGTGGTTTTTGTCTTTGCTTCTGTTAATGTGGTTTATTACGTTTATTGATTTTCGTATGTTGAACCACCCCTGCATCCCTGGGATGAAGCCTACTTGGTCGTGGTGAATGATCTTTTTGATGTGTTGTTGAATTCGGTTTGCCATTAATTTATTGAGGATTTTTGCATCAATGTTCATTAAGGAGATTGGCCTATAGTTCTCCTTTTTGGAGGTGTCTTTGCCTGGTTTTGGGATAAGTGTAATACTGGCTTCTTAAAATGTGTTAGGCAGTTTTCCTTCCCTTTCTATTTTGTGGAACAGTTTAAGAAGGGTTGGTATCAGTTCTTCTTTAAAGGTCTGATAGAATTCAGCAGAGAATCCATCAGGTCCTGAACTTTTCTTTTTGGGGAGACTCTTGATTGCTGCTTCAATTTCATTTTGTGTTATAGGTCTATTCAGGTGATTAATTTCCTCTTGGTTCAGTTTTGGATGATCATATGTATCTAGAAATCTGTCCATTTCTTTTAGATTTTCAAATTTATTTGAATATAGGTTCTCAAAGTAGTCTCTGATGATTTTCTGGACTTGCATGGTGTTTGTTGTTATCTCCCCTTTTGCATTCCCGATTCTATTAATTTGGGTTTTTTCTCTCCTCATTTTAGTCAGGTTTGCCAGGGGTCTATCGATCTTGTTTATTTTTTCTAAGAACCAACTTTTTGTTTCATTGATTCTTTGTATGGTTTTTTTGGTTTCTATTTCATTGATTTCAGCTCTTATTTTTATTATTTCTCTCCTATTTATTTTGGGATTTGCTTGTTCTTGTTTTTCTAGGAGTTTGAGATGTATCATTAGGTCATTGACTTGGGATCTTTCAGTCTTTTTAATATATGCACTCATGGCTATAAACTTTCCTCTCAGGACTGCCTTTGCTGTGTCCCATAGGTTCCGGTAGTTTGTGTTTTCATTTTCATTGACTTCCAGGAACTTTTTAATTTCCTCTTTTATTTCATCAATGATGCATTGTTCATTAAGTAGTGAGTTATTTAGTTTCCAGCTGTTTGCATGTTTTTTGTCTTTACTTTTGTTGTTGAGTTCTAGTTTTACTGCATTGTGATCAGATAGTATGCACGGTATAATTTCTATTTTCTTATATTTGCTGGGGCTTGCTTTGTGCCCTAGGATATGATCTATTTTGGAGAAGGTTCCATGGGCTGCTGAGAAGAATGTATATTGTGTAGAAGTTGGATGAAATGTTCTGTAGACATCAAGTAGGTCCATTTGATCTATTGTATATTTTAGATCTTGGATATCTTTATTGATTTTTTGTTTGGATGACCTATCTATTGATGATAGTGGGGTGTTAAAGTCTCCCACTACCACTGTGTTGGAGTTAATATATGCTTTTAGGTCCTTCAGGGTATGTTTGATGAAATTGGGTGTGTTGACATTGGGTGCATATAGGTTGATAATTGTTATTTCCTTTTGGTCTATTTCCCCTTTTATTAGTATGGAATGTCCTTCTTTATCTTGTTTGATCAATGTAGGTTTGAAGTCTACTTTGTCAGAGCTAAGTATTGCTACTCCTGCCTGTTTTGGGGGGCCATTGTCTTGGTAAATTTTCTTCCACCCTTTCATCTTAAGCCTATGCTTATTTCTGTCGATGAGATGGGTCTCCTGTAAGCAACAAATTGTTGGATCTTCCTTTTTAATCCATTTCATCAAACGGTGCCTTTTGATGGGGGAATTAAGTCCATTAACATTAAGTGATAATACTGATAGGTATGTGTGATTCCTGTCATTTAGTTGTCTTAGTTGTTTGAAGGTTTGATTGTGCGTACCTAAGTTGAGGTTACTCTCTACTTTCTAGCTTTTTCTTTTCCTGTAGTTTGGTGCTGCCTGCCCTTTCATGGTTATGTTGGGTTTCACTTTCTGTGTGCAGAATCTCTTGAAGAATCTTTTGTAGTGGTGGCTTTGTGGTCACATATTGTTTTAGTTTCTGCTCTTTATGGAAGACTTTTATTGCTCCATCTATTTTGAATGATAGTTTTGCTGGGTAGAGTATCCTGGAGTTGAAGTTATTTTCATTCAGTGCCTGGAAGATCTCACCCCAAGCTCTTCTTGCTTTTAATGTTTCTGTTGAGAAGTCTGCTGTGATTTTGATGGGTTTACCTTTGTATGTTATTTGTTTTTTCTCTCTTAACAGCCTTCAATATTCTTTCCCTAGTTTCTGAACTTGTTGTTTTAATGATGATATGTCGTGGGGTAGTTCTATTTTGATCCGGTCTGTTTAGTGTTCTGGAGGCCTCTTTCATCTGTATGGGAATAGATTTCTCTAGATTTGGGAAATTTTCTGTTATTATTTTGTTGAATATATTACGCATTTCCTTTGCTTGCACCTCTTCTCCTTCTTCAATGCCCATGATTCTCAGGTTTGGTCTTTTGATGGAGTCGGTGAGTTCTTGCATTTTCTTTTCACAGGTCTTGAGTTGTTTAACTAATAGTTCTTCGGTTTTTCCTTTAATTACCATTTCATCTTCGAGTTCTGAGATTCTGTCTTCTGTTTGTTCTATTCTGCTGGATTGGCCTTCTGTTTTGTTTTGCAATTCTGTTTCATTCTTTTTTCTGAGGTTTTCCATATCCTGAGTCCCTCCCTCTTTACTGTTTATTTTTGTCCTGAGTTCATTTATCTCTTTATTAATAGTGTTCTTTGTTTCACTTTGGTGTTCATACAGTGCTTCTATGGTTTCTTTTATTTCTTCTTTTGCTTTTTCAAATTCTCTATTTTTGTTGTCTTGGAATTTCTTGAGTGTCTCTTGTACATTTTGGTTGACCATATCCAGTATCATTTCTATAGAATTCTCATTGATTACCTGTAGTATTTCTTCTTTGAGATTGTTCTTGTGGGCTTCATTGGGTTCTTTGGCATAGTTTATCTTCATTTTGTTGGAGTCTGGATCTGAGTATCTGTTTTCTTCATTTCCCTCTGGTTCCTGTACTAATTTTTTGCTGTGGGGAAACTGGTTTCCCTGTTTTTTCTGTCTTCCTGTCATTGCCCTTGGTGTTGTTATTGTCCCTGTACTGTGTGCAATTAAGTATTTTCTAGCTTGTAATAATAACAATGGTGATATTTAGAATGGAAGTGTGAGAGAAGATGGAAAGCAAAAAAGTTAAAGAAAAAGGGAAAAACAAACAAGTAGAAAAAAACAAAACAAACAAACATGAAAAAAGTTTCAAAGATATAAACAGGGAGAGATAATGTACTAATCAACAGTAAGCTTGTTGTCTGCATCTTCCCAAGCCATCTGGCCGCTGGTGTCTGGCAGCAGTGCAGGAGCCCTCCTGATTTCTCCATTTAACGTGAAGTGGAGATGCTATGCGCAGGCTGGAGGTGTGGAGGAGTCAAAGTTTTGCCTCTTCTGGGTGGTTTTTCCTGTAATGTGTATCTCCAGCATCTCTCCAAGATTTTACTTTAGGAGGCACGCTTTTTGCTTCCTCCCTCTAGCCGCCATCTTGGAATTCCCCATGGCATGAGTATTGCTAGATGCTTTTAGGTAGGTTACCAGGCAGAATTTGGATCAAACAACAAAGGGAAAATTTTAAAAACATGAAACTTGGCTAGAAAAGGAGCCAGTATGGTGTTCTGTTCAAGTTGTTACAAGGAGGTAGTGGTTGTTAAAAAGATTAGAGCCATTCTAAAGAAATAAGCCCCTTGCACAGGACAAGAGGAAAGATGCCTTAAGTGCATCTCAGGAGTTTGCCAGTCCCCACCCATTGTAGAATCAAAGGTATAAAGTTTTTAACTCATTTGAAAGACTTTCCTTTGAGACAAGAACACCTTTTTCAAGGCACCTAGGAAGTTGTTTCCCCAAGATTCATTTCACCATGCTCAGCTACCCAGGCCCTCAGGGGCCACTGCAGCCATGGTCCTAAGGAGGCCAGGATACTGCTCAAGCTGTTGGAAGACCTGGGTGGCATCCACGTGATGCTGGTTTTGCAGGCATGCAGAATGCCAGAGTAGCAGGATTGTTATGGTTTGAATGTGAAATGCCCCCTACAGGCTCATGTGCTGAATGCTTGGTCCCCAGCTGATGGCACTATTTTTGAAGGTTCTAGAAACTTTAGGAGGCAGGGCCTAGTTGGAGAAAGTAAGTCACTGAGTGCATGCCTTTGAAGGTTTTACCTGGTCACTGGTCACTGTCTCACACTCTCTGTTTCCTGTCTGCCATGAGGTGAGCAGCTTCCTCTGCCACACACTCCCACTGCCATAATATTCTGTTCAAGTGAATGGGACCAAGTCACCATGGACTGAACCCTCTGAAACCATGAGTCAAAATAAATCTTTCCTCCCTTAAATTGTTTCTCTCAGGTATTTGGTCACAGCATCAAAAAGTCTACTACAGGTACATTCATCATTGGACCATAAAGATTTGTTTGCCTCAGTCCCCTCACAAGATGAGAAGGTCCCCAAAGGCTGCCTGCAACCATATTAGGTTCTTCTTTGTATTCTCAGAACCTAGCACAATGACTGGTATACAGTAGGTGCTCAATAAGTGTTTGTTGTTTGATCTATTCTTAGTCTAAATTCCAGTCAAATATGGCAGGCTCATTTCAAACACATAGCTCAAAGCCTTTGCATACACCATTTCCTCATCTTGATTTCACATTTCCTTCCTCTGTTTTTTCTTTATTTTTTTGAATATCCAGCTCAAGTTCTCTCTCCTAGGAAAACTTTCCCCATGAATTTCACTCAACTCTTCTCATTTGCCTTGACTTCCTGACAACCATGTAACTGTAGCTTCCATAACATAATTCTGTCTATCAGAGCCCTGAGAAATGCCCCCAAATCCCCCTCCCACAAAAATGACGAGTCTTCAGGAGAGGAAATTCATTTGTGGTTCTAGTTCAGCTGTCTTTCCGGTTTATAAACATTCACCCCTAAGTAAGAATAGCCAGGAACTCTGACTCATGACTTGACATCCCACACAATGATGTCAATTTTTAGCTTTTACACTTCTCCCAAATACCAGAAATGTTTAGTCCCTGTTCAGAGAAGAATTACCTGATTGATGTTAGAGGGAAAATTTTTCCTCCCAACCCTTTCTAATGGACTAAGACATATATTGCACAAGGAACCAGGTTAAGGGTGGTGGTGTCATACAAAAATAACAAGCACAGGTTTTGTACATATAATTTGGGGAGTTTCACCTGAAAAAACTGTGCTGTAGTTCAATAAATAGGAGTTTGGTGGGCACTCATTCAGTGAACAGAATATAAAAGGTGATTAAACACATGAGCTCAATCAGCACCAGACCTGGGTTCCAATCCTGACTTTGCAACTTAGGAACTATGCAATGTTAACTTCAGTTTGCTTATCTGTAGAATAGGGACAACCAGAGTTTCCACTTCATGGTTTGTTGTGTGGATTACATGAGTCAATCTCTGGCAGTCAGTGGTTTCTAAATGTCAGACATTATTATTATTCCCCTTTTATTCTGTCCCAGATATAAGATCCTTATCTTTCCCCTTATTGCACTGAGTAATAGGAAATTCTTTAGGAGCACAGGCTTAGGGAAGCCGGGAGCTCACAGATTAAAAATTGGGGCACCAATGTGCTACAAACTGAGAGGCATCAGTGTTGTACAGGGCGAGGATGCCAAGGGTCCCACACCCTTCAAAAAGGTCAACCTTTAAGTGCTGTACTGGCATAGTCACAGGACAAGAAGGCAAGAAAGATAACATAGCAAGTGATTGAGTCAGCTTGCTGGCCTAGGCTTCCCTGCCTCCTCCTCCTCCATTCTCAAGCAAGGCTGGCCTCCAGCAGCAGGTGGGATGGTAACAGCTCACCTTTCACCAGAGTGAATGCAGGGCAAGCCCTCTCTGGCAAAGCCACTTCCCAGATGTGCTGGCCCAGATGTGCTGCGGAAAGATGAAAAATTTGCTCACTACAAAGTCTGCAAGTTACATTGTAAAGTTTCGACTTTCCAACTTGCAATATTTTGAATAAACCTGGTGATAATTATCACCAATTTGCCATTCTTGTTTCATCTATCCAATACTCTCCTTAATTAAAAAAAAACTGGGGAGGGGAGGAAAAGAGTTTTTACAGCAAATCTCAGATGTTTTGTCACTTCACTCTCAGAATATCAGTATGTAGATTGTTTTTTAAAAGCATCATCACAATATTGCTCCTAACAAAATTAGCAATAATCTTCTAATATCAGTTAATATTTAGTTTAATTTTAATTGTCCCTGATCCACAAGCTCTGCTCACAAAGGAACTTTTCAAATGAGAAGGTGGCTCTGAAAAGGGACATGCTTTGGTCAAGGTCAAGTCAATAAAACAGCTGTAAGGAGAACCCAGGTCCCTTGGTCCACTGTCCCGTGTTCTTTTTCAGTTCTTCATGATGTTTTGTGTGTGTGTGTGTGTGTGTGTGTGTGTGTGTGTGTGTATTGCTTCCCCTTTCCACTTACAGCCTCTATGGTCTTTCCTAGCTTTTTCTCATTTCCATTTGACAAAAAAGTCATAAATTTATATTTTAGGGTTAACAAAACAACAATAAGAAGTAGATTGTGATGTTAGAAATCATGGCTACTCTATATTCTTCAGGGAAGATTCGGCAGCGGTTCAATGCCAGGCTTAATTGCCAACTGGCTTAGATGATTCGTGGCAGCCTCTTGTTCAGAGGTTAAAACCAGGGGCATCCCCAGGTCTCTGTCTTTACAGGTTTGCTCATCTGGGCACACTGCTTCACCACTTGAAGATTTGGGAACCTTGTAAATACTTGCCCAGAATGTCAGCCCTTCTTGAATCAGCGGCACACCCTGGCACAAACAAGAGGAACATTGTGAGGTACTGGCCAAATGCACTGCAGAAGTGCAGTGGGATTAAAAGCTACAGCTCTTAATAGCAGCTGCCATTTACAGATCCCTGCATGGTGGGGAGGTGGGCCCTAAGGGCCAGGAGAATGGTCCAGGGAAAGCAGGGCTGAACATATCCTGCAGGAGTTCTGGGTCAAGATCAGAATAGCTAAAGATCAGGATCCATGCTGGGGAGTGTGTGACATTACCATGGGCAGACTGTGGCATGCCACATGTGTGTTTAGTAGAGGAATTTAGATTTTTATACTGACTGCAAACAAATGAACAAGCAAATCAACAAACCACCAAGCCAACCTATGATCAAACAGTTAGAAATGTAAATGAAAGTCCTATGAAAGCAAGTTCCTATATCTTCTTCTTCTTGGTGGTGGTACATGGGTTTTAAACTTAGGGCCTCATACTTGCTAGACTGGCACTCTACTGCTTGAGCCATGCCTCTAGCCCCTTTTTTTGCTCTGGTAATTTTGGAGATAGGGTCTTGCTTTTTGCCCAGGCCGGCCCGGACTGCGACCCTACTATTTTAGGGTTACTGCTGTTCTGGGACGACATGTGCCACCATGCCCAGCTCTTTTCTGTTGAGACCAGGTCTTGTGAACTATTTGGCTGGGCTGGCCTTGAACTGCAGTCCTCCAGATCTCAGTCTTCCAAGTAGCCAGGATTACAGGTGTGAGCCACTGACACCCAGCTGCCCGTATCTTTTCATTGCAAGATTTCAGCTTCTTGCCTGCTTGTCATATCACACATTAAACTAAAAGAAATGCAGCTGTTATATTGGCCTGAAATCAAGCCCTGGCTAGTAGCTTAAGAAAGCAGATCCATCCATCAGAACACCCTTGAGTAAGACTGTGGTGTGGGCTCCAGCCAGCCTGGGATGAGGACAGGTGACATTTGGGGAATACTTAAGTTCTTGAATTTTTCATAGCAGCTCAAAGTCCATTGACTGTAGGCAAGGAAGAAAGAAAGCATGACTCCTAACTCGTTAGACCATGGAAATTAGATAATAATAATCCAAAGTCATGTTCAAATAACTTTACTGTCCTATAGTTTCAGAGTCGAGCTATTACTCAGATCGGTTATTTCCCACAATTACCCAGGCACACCACTCTCACTCATGCTCCATGATGCTATACATTGCCTATTTCTCTGTCTCTTCCATCACAACCTGCTATTATCCTGAGCTTGTGGGTCTTGGTTTCTTCATCTGTGATACACAAGGGTTGAACCGGATAACATTCATGAGTACTGCTAACCTCGTGTTCTAGAACTATTTCTTCTTTTAGCATCATGGGCTATCTGGGGACTGAGTTACTACTGCATCTCGCATCACTACGTTGAACGTGGGTTCAATGTCAGGCTCTTGGGGACTTCTAGCTTTATTTCCAAAGTTCCCAGGGTGAAAATTAATCTTTCCAGATTATGCTAGCAGGAAGAAGAGATACTAGAACAATAAACATGTGTACAGTTGCTTGTAGTGTGGATTTCCTTGAGGCTATGGGAAACATGACTCTGTAACAACAACAACCCAAAGTGTATCTCGATATGACCTTCCTTCCTCTTTCTGTAAGAAGACTTGTTTCCCATGCAGTTCCTCTATTAGCTAGCATGTTTCACTGTTTTTGAAAGAACTAACTATAAGAAAGTCATTCTGACTAGGAGTCCTGTCAGTGGGACAGGATGCCTAGCATGCATGAGGTCTTGAGTTTCATACCTAGCACTGCCAAAAAAAAAAAAAAAGCCATCCTGAACCAGGGAAACCATACTTAAGTCTTCAGTTGTGACTCAGGTTGTATCACCCGCTCTTGGCCCCACAAACTACCTTCCATCTACTTGTGTTCATCAGCATTCATTAAGAGTGTGCTTTCCAGGGGCAGGAAGGAGATCTCAGAGTCTCCCAGAGAAGACATTTGAGCTGGATTTTGAAAGAGGACAGGAGTTTGCTGGGAAGCAGGGAGGGAAAGTAAAAGGAAGCATTATTCTGACCAGGGAAGCAATATCTACAAGGTCAACAGGGCGTAAAACTCCTGACATATTTCGGGGCTCTGAAAGTGACTCATACTGAGAGCATAGGGAAAAGGTTGAAGGTGATGTTGGAAAAGTGAGCGCTGAGGACAACCAACCGAGGTCTGTGCATGCTGTGCTAAGGGTGTGGATTTTATCCATCAGGATATAGAGAGCCTTGAAAGCCATAGGCAGGAGATTAAAATTTAGATCTGCATTTAGAAAAACCACTGTGGCAGTAGTGGGAAGGATGACTTGGAGAGGAAGATGACCAAATGGAAGGGAACTTGTCAGCACACTTTTACAACGTTCCACTTGAAAAAGAGGCCTGAGTCAAAGCAGTGGAATGAGGCTGAACCAAACTGGACAGCTGGGCACAGGAGAGGGGTATTTAGGACATAGGTGACGAGGCTTAGTAACTGATAAAATGAGGGAGATGCAGGAGGTTTCTGACTCAGTGGATTGGCTAATGAGAGTGTTGTTTATTAGAACAGGGGACACAGAAGAAATCAGGCTCCAGGGAAAATTACAGGACACATTGTGAACTTGGTCAGTGTGAAGGGGTCTCTTTCAAGTTCTGTTACATAAACAGCACCTGATAAAGGTAAACATCTTCCAGGTAGCTTAATGAGAAACGTATAATTCTGTACAACTAATAAAATGGGAGATTAAGTTCTTATTAATGGTTTCGTTTCTTAGCAAGGAGTCTATCGTATTTAGAAATCTTCATTAATGTAAAAAAAAAATTTTAAAAACCAAAGCTTTTATAAACCTGGAGTGAATTTAAGAAAAAATACATTATTGTGACTTTATTAGGTTACTCATGTAGAGTATTTTTAGCTGAGTTGCATGAAGCAAATTGGCCAGCTTTTCATTCTTCATCATAAAACCTTTTTTTTTTCCAGTGACTTAGAGCCAACTCAATTAGCTATGCTGATGGAAAGAATAGCATAAGTAATTGAAAACCCACAGACAAATCACAGCTCCATGGACAATTCCCATGAAAACATGGCCTGTGTAGCTCTTCAGAACTCTGGGTTGACCCCACTGACAGATGTAACTGGTTGGGCAATGACCTTCAAGGAAAGTCATAGAAAGTCTACATTGATAAGTAGAAGGTAAAAAACAACAGTGGGAAGAAATAATAACAAAACAATAATGAAGCACAAAACTAAGAAAAAGACTGTTCATTGTCATTTCCACACAGCAATTGGTGGGGGTCGGATTATTTGAGAGAGCAAAGAGTGAAAGCTGAAGTGAAATAGTGAATGAGTGACTAAAGAAAAATGAAAAAAAAAAAAAAAAACAAGGACAGATCTATATTTATTTTTGAGTTATAACTAAAGTGCTTTGTTTTCCTGTAGCCCCGAAGATATCTAAAGGTAACTAAAACAAGGACTGGGAGTGTGGCTTAAGCAAGTGAGAGAGGTCCTGAGTAAAGTCATAGTACTAACAAAAAAATAGCAAAAAATGTCATTTATTTGTTTGTAATTCAGGCCAAAAGTCTCGAAGTTATACCTGATTTCTCTTTTTCCCTTCTACCCCCATACTCTACATCCATATGTACTGATGGTTCTACCTCTGAAATATGTACTGAATCCACCCAGTTCTATATCTTCTCTTTTATCTCCTCAGTCTAGGCCTCTGTCACCTCTTGCCTGGACCCCTGCAGTGGTCTCCCTGCCTCTACTCTTACCCTACTCTACAAACCATTTTTCACCCGGCAGATGGAGGATTGTTTGAAAAAATCCTAACAGATCATGTTACACCTTTGTTTAAATCCCTCCAATGCCTTCTTACTGTGTTCAGAAAAAAATCCAAATTAATCAAAATGGACCATTCTATCTGGTCTCTCCCTACTTCTCCCATACTATCTCCCATCGCACTCTTTCTTACTTGATAAACAACAGCTACATCTGGCTTCTCTGGGTTCCTCAAATAAACCCAGCTCTCCGAGAGACACTCTGAGAGGTTACTGCACTCTCTGCCTGAAATCCCTTTTGCTTACATTGTAAGGGGAGCAATGACACGTGACTCCATTTTGGATAATGGAGACACTTTAGAAGCAGACACCTGAAAGGGCGTGAGAAACAACAGGTTCTCAGAGAAATAACAAGCCTCTTACCAAAATAACAAAACACAGATGCAAGATGTGGGTGGTGGGCCCTAAGGCCAGGACGAGCTGACCAGACCCTCCCAAGATGTTCTGTTCTGTAAGGATGGGGACAGATAGGTGACTGGGCTCAGCAGGAAGTTGACTAGATGCCAACCAATCACAAATGCAGTTTCGAGGTAGAATGGTTGGATCTAAGCCAGACAGAGCACTATAACACTCCAGCTATACTACAGCTTCACCTTTCCTCAGCCCCTCCCATGCTAGGATCCTCGCTGACTTTTCAAAAAACCTTCTGCTTGCTTGCTTTACTCTTAACTCCTGGTCTGGCATCTTCCATCACTGACTACTCCAGGAAACCAGCTCAGGATCCCTGATCCAGTACTGACATCACCAAATCTCTCACTCATTTGCTCACTCACTCTTTCTTTTTAAATGTTTTACTGTCACTGGGAAGTGAGTGTTGTTTCTTAGACATTCCTGATCTGATTCTTATCTTTTTTTTTTTGCATTGAGATATAACTCGTATACCACAAAACTCACCCATTTTAAAGAGTGCAATTTGGCAGTTGTAGCATGTTCAGAGTTATGAAACTGTCAGTGCTAACGAATACATTTTCATCACCCTTCAAAGAAACCAGGAATCGTTCAACTATTACCTCTCACCAGTCGCATCCCTCACACCAGCTCTCACCAACCACTAATCTGCTTTCTGTCTCTGTGGATTTACTTATTCTGGATATTTTATATAAATTAAATCATACAAGCTGTGGCTTTTTGTGATGACTTATTTTACTTAGCATTGTGGTTTTGGAATTCATCCAGTGTTTCATTCCTTTTTATGACTGAATAATGCTCCATTGTATGGATTTTGTTTATCCATTCATCAACTGACAGATAAGTCAGCTGCTTCCGCTTTTTTGGCTATTATGAATAATGCTGCTATGAATATTCATGTATAAGTTTTTGGGTGGGTATAGATTTTCATTTCTTTTGAGTACATATGTAGGAGTTACATTGATGACTCATATGTTAAGTCTATGTCAAAGTTTTTTCATTGTTAAGGTCCCGATCGGCCTTAAAATTGTGATCCACTTACCTTTGCCTCCTGAGTACAGGGATTACAGGCACATGCACCATGCCTGGCTCATGTGTTAAACTTTTGTTGATTGACTCCGTCTTTTACCTATATAAGACTTTCTCAAAGGTCATTGCCTCTGAGAAGCCTTCCCTGACTACTCCTAAAATAATCACTCACGTCCACATCAATGTACATTGTTTTATCCCATTTTGTTTTCTACATATCACTTACCACTATATAAAATAATCTTGTTTGCCTTGTTAGTATACTTATCTGTCACTCCCCACTTGGAACACCAATTCCACAAGATCAAGGACCTTATCAGTCTTGCTCACTTCTGTACCTTCAGCGCCTATGTCATTGATCAGCATACAGTGGGAACTCAATAAATAGTTAAAGACCCCATGAATGAATCTACAGCAGCAATAGATATTAATTCTTTTTTCCCACTATGAGGCTTATCCACAAATTTACTAATGACTATTTTCGTGCTTTCCTTTCCCCCTAATTATTCTTTGGGGAAAGTAAAAACTAGAAGCCCATCGAAATTCTAGAAGAAAATGCTGTAGCAAAGACTGGATTATTTGGCTTAAATTTCTCACGTCCCACTCAGTCTCCTCTCTTGCACCCTAGAAGTTGCAAAGTGCAATCAAACCCATATACCTTTAGTGGCAACTCCCTAAGATTGCAATAGATGGGTATATTAAAGGAAAGAAAACTCTAGTAAAGAAAAAGATATGAGATGTTCCATGTTGCAGAATGATAAATTAAGGGTTTCTCCTTTGAAAAATGAGGTACTGTCCAAAATGCCTGGAAGTTCAATCTTAAATTAAAAATTAAAACACATTTTTCTTGACAATAGTCACATATTTTTTATTTGGAAATCTTTCTAAGAAGAGCAGTCCATCTTTATCAGAGTTCATCATAGACAAACTGTGTCATAACCTGGTTTTGACCCTGAGAAAATGTCATTTGCATAAAATAGATGGTACAAGTGTTGAGGGATGGGAGAAGGAGGTACTGGATGGTTTTTGTTTTTTCAGTAACGAAAAAATAAAATCAAAATTTTTATGCAAAAACGTTCTCCTAACTCCTTGCTTCAATTTGCCTTCATAGGCCCTTGTTGAGAATGGAAGCTTAAAAAAATCCAGAAGCCAAATGGAATAAATGTGACTGCTCATTAACATTTTAGAAATCAGAGTTGCCCGTGTGCTATTTCATATGCATCCCCATAGCTTCCCCCACAATGTTGCATCTCAAGGTTGCCTTTTAGAAAGCCTTTGTTATTTGAATCTGCTGGTTGAATCTTTCAAAGCTTTAAACAAGCATGTTTTGGGCACAGCCTTGGATGGAGAGTAGGAACGTGGCACAGGGAGTAGATGTTTTCTATAGACTCCAGGTTAGCGATTCTCCCAAATCGAATCACTTCTTTTAAAGTTTCAAGGACATCCATGATCTCAAAATATACAAGGAAAATAACCTGACATATAAGCAGGTAAAAGTGTAGATAAATTTCTCACAAACCATTTATTTTCTAATGCATGCCCTAATTCTATAACAACATGCAAAGCTATGTGGAGCAAAACAAATCACCATGTACATGATGCAGAATCCTGCGTGTAGTTTAGGGGTGCACGCGCACATAGGGGAAGTACAAAAAATGTGCGTGAGAGTGACCACCTTCACATTCAGGACTTCTGCAGACTGAAAAAACATGCAGAAGTTTCACTTACATCTATCAGTGAGTTGGATGTATTGAATGTCAGTATATTAAAATATGACTTTGAAGTGTAACATGTACACAAATTAAAAACCCACTGGGGTAAACAGCATTGCATCTGTAGAATGTGAATTCTTAGGATGAGTGTAAGTGTTGGTTACATTGTCTGTGCTTTTTTTTATATACTTGAAACATTTAATTTAAAGGTTTTTTCAACTCTACCAGAGCCTCAAGTATTTAGACTTACCAATCCTTTAAAACTCCAGTTTTAAAGGCCTCTGAAAATCCAATCAAAAATAGGATCTTTGGGCAAAATAAACTGAAAACTATAACTGCTATAAGTTATAATTTTTGCCATTTGGTATTTCATGTATTTTTTAATATATAGTATAACATCAAAATGTAAAGAATTGTAAAACAGACATGAAGACCAGTGGAACAGAATAGAAGACTCAGATATGAATCCACACAGCTATGCCCACCTAAAAAGATATGATGGAGAAAAGACAGCCTCTTCAACAAATGTTGCTGGTAAAACTGGGTACCTGCCTGCAGAAAACTGAAACAGATCCATGTCTTTCACCTTGTACAAGTATCAACTTAAAGTGGATTAAGGACCTTAATATAAGACTGAAACTGAAACTAGTGCAGGAAAGAGCAGGGCACACACTGGAACTAATAAGCATAGGCAATGACTTCCTCAATAGAACTCAAATGGCTCAGCAACTAAGAGAAAGGATTCACAAATGGGACTACATGAAATTAAAAAGCTTCTGCAAAGCAAAGGAAATGGTCTCTAAATTGATGAGTCTACCCACAGAATGGGAGAAAATCTTTGCCAGCTATACATCAGATAAGGGATTGACAATCAGAATATATAGGGAGTTCAAAAAAACTAAACTCTCAAAAAATCAATGATCTGATGAAGAAATGGACAAATGATCTGAACAGAGCTTTTTCAAAAGAAGAAGTCCAAATGGCTAAAAACACATGAAGAAATGCTCACCATCCCTGGCCATAAAATAAATGCAAATCAAAACCACATTAAGATTCCACCTCACTCCTGTTAGAATGGCTACCATCAAGAACACCACCACCAACAGGTATTGGCGAAGATGTGGGAAAAAAGAAACCCTCATACACTGCTGGTGGGAATGTAAGCTAGTACAACCACTATGGAAAACAATATGCAGGCTTCTTAAAAAACTAAACATAGATCTGCCATATGATCCAGCAATCCTACTCCTAAGGATATATCAGAAGGAATGTAAGTCAGGCTACGGTAAAGGCACCTGCACATCCATGTTTATTGCAGCATTATTCACAATAGCCAAGCTATGGAAACAGCCAAGATGTCCCACTACTGATGAATGGATTAAGGAAATGTGGTTGATAAAAGCGAGAGCACACAAGGGAGGGGTGAGGATAGGTAAGACACCTAAAAAACTAGCTAGCATTTGTTGCCCTTAATGCAGAGAAACTAAAGCAGATACCTTAAAGCAACTGAGGCCAATAGGAAAAGGGGACCAGGTACCAGAGAAAAGGTTAGATCAAAAAGAATTAACCTAGAAGGTAACACCCACGCACAGGAAATCAATGTGAGTCAATGCCCTGTATAGCTATCTTTATCTCAACCAGCAAAACCCCTTGTTCCTTCCTATTATTGCTTATACTCTCTCTACAACAAAATTAGAGATAAGGGCAAAATAGTTTCTGCTGGGTATTGAGGGGGGGAGCGGGAGGGGGTGGAGTGGGTGGTAAGGGAGGGGGTGGGGGCAGGGGGGAGAAATAAACCAAGCCTTGTATGCACATATGAATAATAAAAGAAAAATGAAAAAAAAAAAAAAAAAAAGGAAATGTGGTATTTATACACAATGGAATTTTATTCAGCCACAAAGAAGAATGAGATTTTGTCATTTGCAGGTAAATGGATGGAACTGAAGAGCATCATCTTAAGTGAAGTTAAGCAGGTTCAGAAAGCCAAAAGTTGCATGTTTTCTCTCCTATGTGGAATATCGACCTAATCCAAATACAGCAGTATTATAAAAAACAGGTCACAGTAAGAGAAGGTCACATACGAGAGGGGGAGTGTAAAAGAAGGATGTTAAGATGGTGAGTATGGTTGACGTATTCTCTATACAAGAATGAATATAGAATTTTTAAACCTGTTGAAGCCACCACGAAAAGGGGGCTAAGGTAGAAAGAAGAAAAATAGAGGAGATGAACCAATTTGGGTTATATCATATATAACTATATATCTATATATGTGTATATATGTGTGTGTGTGTGTGTATATATATACATATACATACACACACACACATGGAAATGTCACAAGGAAACATCCTGTGTAGCTATCTTAAACAAACAAAAATGTCATTTTTTTTTCACTTACAAAATCAGAGAACAGGAGGGCAGTGCAGGTCCTGCCTGGTGGATTTGTACCAGTGAGAGGGGGAGGAAGTTAGGGAAAGTGTGTAGGAGGGTGAATATGGTGTAAATACTATGTACACATGTATGTAAATGGAAAAATGACACCTGTTGAAACTATACCAGGAATGGGGGGTGAAGGAGAATTGTGGAAGGGGTGAATTCAACTATGATATATTTAATACATTGTATGAACATTTGTAAATGCTACAATGTACCCTCACCCAGCACAACGATAAAAAAAATAAAAATGAATAAAGAACTGTATTGTGGGGATCCAATGGAAGGAAATTTAATGTGGATGGGGGAACCCTGCCTTTTTCTTCCTCAGCCACCTCTTAGTCCATCCTTGAATTTCCTCAAAGTTGATAGGGAGTTCTGTTGCTTGTTACCGGAGAATCCCATCTCCTTCTGCAGAGGGAAAGGATGACCAAACTGAACCTTGAGAACCTTGGTGTCAAGGTTATTTTCTGTTTGGGTGCTATGGATGCTGCCTTCTACTGGTGGACGACTCAACTTCCAGATGGCCAGCTGCTGCATTATTTTCCTGCTATCAAATCTAGGCCATGGCCAATTTATAAACAGGGAGTGCATGTAGAAATCCATTATTTAAAGCTTGCCTGAATTTCCAAGAAACAAAATCACTCTTACATGGTGGGTGAGCCTCCCCATCAATCAATGAAGTTATGAAAACCTATACGTTTCTATGGAAAATGCTAGCAACACAGATCAAGGGCTTATAAAGCGTCCCCTATGTGAAGGCATAGCCAAGGCCAGAAATATGATTCAGAAAGACTCTTCGCCTTCGAGAAAGTCACTTATCTTGTACAGGGAAATAGGCCATTGACAGAAGAGACTACAAGAGGCTATTCAAGGTGCTACATGCAGGCTGGTAGAGTGGCTCAAGTGGTAGAGCACCTGCCTAGCAAGTGTGAGGCCCTAAGTTCAAACCCCAGTACTGCCTAAATAAATAAAAACAAGAATGAGTCAAAGTGCCACATGCAGAGGTATACTCAAGAAAGAGTGAAGACCTTTGAAAAGAGGAAAATAGCAAATCTGGAGAGGAGAAACCAGGGGAAGCTTCAAGAAAGCAGGGACTATGACATGGCTGGGACGAGTAAATGGGACATGGCGATTCAAGGAGAAGGGATAGCAGAAGTAAAGGCAGGGAAATAGGAAAACTTGGGTTGTGGTGTAGAAATGGCTATAATTACTCCTGTTGGGCTAGAGTATCAGTAGAGAATCCAGATATGAAACTCCCAGGCTCTCCCTGACAGCAGGAACAGGGACCACTTGTTGGAAGTGCTTGGAGCTGGACAGTGACTACTCTCCTAATTTAGGTGGAGCAGAGTGAGGGTAATGGCAGGGAGCCCAGTTAGTTGAAGGCTGTGAACTGCTAGGGAAAGGTTGCTGGGATCTCGAAAAGTTTGGAGATTGTAGGAGAAGCCCTGGTGAGGGCTAGGAAATGAGCAGGAGGTAGGAGACAGAGTGCCCTACTTTCTCCCATTTTGCTCCCCTAGCTTTTTCTCCTCTCCCTACCTCTGAACAGCCCAAGAAAAGGCTGGCATTGGAGAGCAAGAGAGTGAGGTGGGGAACCTCCAGAGGTAGCAGGACTGTCAGAGTAAGATAGGATTCTTTTTCTTCTTTTCTCCCTGTTGGCACTACTTTCTACTGGCAAGAGGGGTTGTGGTGATCTTGAGGCGTAGCAGGGAGATGAGAGTAGCCTTGGAAAGTAGTGGCTGAAAAAGATTTCCTTGCCATTCTTTTGAACCTTCAGAAGTTGGTCTTTGTTATTGCTGGCCCTATCAGGCTTTGGTTCCACCATAGCAGAGAAATAGAGAAAAAACGTGGACATCCTCCAGCCGTGCAATTTCTAGATGGTGTGTGGAGAGTGGATTATGAGAAGCCTATGAGAACTGGACATAAGCAAGGCGAGATGCAGCTCAATTGCTTTTATCTGTAGGCCAAGATAGGCACAGCCCCTGCCACAAACAGAAAGAAGCAGAACAGCTGTGTCTCCTAAGCTTGCGTTCAGAGAAGCAGGAATGCAGGTTTCTCCTGTTACAATGTCACGAGAACCTCTGCTCCACCCTGTTTGCTGCTGTTTATAAAAGGCCCGCTGAAGGAGGGCTGGGGGCTTTTGCTTTTTGCTTTCGGTTTTTTGGGGCTTTGGCTTTTGGCTTTTGCTTTGGGCTTTTTGGTGTGGGAAGCTTTTGAAAGGGAAAAAAATTACTGAAGGGAAAAGAATAGTTAAAGAGGGGTCGATAGAAAGTCTGCACTGAAAACTTTACATAGGCTTTAGAAGCTAAAGAAAAGCCAAAGAGAACATGGGACAGTGCAAGATAGAGGACCAAGACTTTGCAAGTCTGAGCACCGAGGATTTAAGAAAGCTAAAGAAAGAATGCCAAAGAAAAGCTGCAAGCCTGGGGGCAAATGACTTAAGAGTGATTAGGCTAAAGATAAGCTAAGAGAAAACATGGGACAGAATGAGTCTCAGGAAAGAGGTTTTAAGGAAGGTTTTAAAGAACTGCAAGGAGTAAGGCCCAAAAGAATAAAAAATAGGGAAAAGAAGCAATTAGAGTTGGGCGTCTCCACCCGAGCACCCAACACACCTGACCCCACTTTCTGTCTATCCTGTGTCTTTTCTGAATCTCCAGTCGCCCCCAAGTTAAGGCCAGTTAGGTTCGGTAATAACCAGGAGCATGAGAGAAAAAGCTCACCCCAACAAAGAAGGGAGAGAAAAAGAAAAGCTCCCTCCAGTGGTGGACAGATGTGGTTAGTTATACATACATCAAAGAAGCTACAGACCAAGCAAGGTGATATGAGACTGTAATTCCAGCTACTCAGGAGGTGGAGGTAGGATGATCATGGTTGGAGGATGGCTATGCAAACACTTGAGACCCTATCTAAAAAAATTGATTAAACTAAAAGCAAAAGGACTGGGAGCACAGCTGAAGTGGTACAGTGCTTGCCTAACAAGCACAAGGCCTGAATCCAATCCCCAGTAATGCCACAAAAAAAGTTTGCTTGCCTCTTCCTTCTACTTAAGTGGAGGAGCTAAGGACCAAATAGCTTGCACTTGTTGAGGGAATGCCTTGTGGCTGGCATTGGACTTCCTCATCTCATTGAACCCTCAAAGTAAAGCAGTAGAGACAAGCCCAGAGGTCAAGCCAACTTGAGTTTGAATGTTGACCCTGCCACTTACTAGCCCAAGCACAATGCTTGACACAGAGTAAGCGCTCAATAAATATGAACTAAGTACTAATCCACTAACCAATCAACTGATATTAATAGTTAGTATCAATAAATGTCCCTATACATCCAATCCTATGAAGTATGTACTCTTATTATCCTTATCTTGTAAATGAAGAAATTGGGGCTCTGAGAAGCTAAGGAATTTATATAAGTTTGCACAGCTATTAAGTGACAATCTGAATTCAAAATCGGTTGCCAGTACAGAGTTTCTGTTTGGGATAGTAACAAAGTCCATTTATTAAAAACATTTTTATTAGTATATGATAGTTACACAGGGGGTTTCATTGTGACATTTCCAAATATACATATATTATACCCCAGTTTGGTTCATTCCCTTCCATTAATTTCTCTCTTCTCCCACTCCCCTTTTTAAAATGGCTTCAACAAGTTTCAATGTTCGTATTCATACATGTTTAGAAAATACATCAACCATATTCACTCTCCTTTACTCTCTTCATTTATCTCCCTCTCTCATTACTGCCCTCCCCTTAACATGACCTGTTCTACGTTCCTGTCCATTGTTTTAGTGTCTATTTTCTTGTCCTAGCATTTTACCTGTAAATATATTGTACTTTAGTCAGTCAAACTCCATTAGTCTTCCTTATCCTTTCCCCTCTAGCCTATATTGTTCAACGGTTTTCAGTGCATTTTGTTGCCTCTTGTTTCTACAAAGGTGTGACATGTTTCAATATTATTCTCTATCATTCTCTTCTTCTTTCTCTCCTCTAGTCTCCTCTAACAGTCCCACTATTGGAAATGTGAGATAGATAGATATATGATATGATATGATACTGCTTGTATTTGTATTTGGATCTATATTCCACATATGAGAGAAAACACACAACCATTGTCTTTCTGAACCTGGCTAACTTCACTTAACATGATGCTCTCCAGTTCCATCCATTGACCTGTGAGTGACAAAATTTCATTCTTCTTTGTGGCTGAATAATATCCCATTGTATATATATGTACACCACATTTTCTGAAGTCATTCATCAGTTGTAGGGCATCTGGGCTGTTTCCATAACTTGTCAGTTGTGAATAATACCGCAATAAACATGTGTGTGCAAGAGCATTTATTATATACTGACTTGCATTTCTTTGGATTTCCTGAATGGTATTGCTGAATCATATGGCAGTTCTATGTTTTAGTTTTTTGAGGAGGCTCCATACTGTTTTCCATAGTGATTGTACTTATTTACATTCCCACCAACAGTGTATGAGGGTTCCTTCCCTCCCCTGCCTCCCTGCCGCATCCTTGCCAACATTTGTTGTTGTTTGTGTTCTGATAATAGCCATTCTGGTTTTGATTAGCATTATGGCCAGAGATATTGAGCATTTCTTCATGTGTTTTTTGGCCATTTGGACTGCTTCCTTTGAAAAAGCTCTGTTCAGTTTATTTTCCCATTTCTTCATTGGGTCATTAATTCTTTGGGAGTTTAGTTTCTTGAGCTCCCTGTAAATTCTGGTTATGAATCCCTTGTCAGATATATAGCTGACAAATGCGGGCTGTCCCCTCAGTTTAGTGACCATTTCCTTTGCTGTGAAGATGCTTTTAGATTTTTTAGTTTTATGTAGTCCCATTTGTCAATCCTTTCTCTTAATTGCTTAGCTATTTAGGAAGTTATTGCCTATGGCTGTAAGTTCCAGTGTATTCTCTGCTCTTTCCTGCAGTTGTTTCAAAGTTTCAGGCCTTATATTAAGGTTTTTGATCCATTTTGAAATGATATTTGCACAGGGTGAAAGACATAGGTCTAGTTTCAGTCTTCTGCATGCAGATATCCAGTTTTCCCAGCAGCATTTGTTGAAGAGACTGTCTTTTCTCCAACATATGTTTTGGGCACCTTTATCAAAAATCAGATGGCTGTAGCTGCATGGATTTATTCTGTTCCATTGGTCTTCATGTCTATTTTTGTGTCAGTTCCATGCTGTTTTTATTGTTATGGCTCTGTAGTATCATTTGAAGTAAGGTATTGTGATACTCCCAGCATTGCTCTTTTTGCTGAGTATTATTGTGGTCTATTCCTGGTCATTTGTGCTTCAGATGAACTTTAGGTTTGATTTTTTATCTCTGTGAGGAATGTCATTGGAACTTTGCTGGGGATTGCACTGAACATGTAGGTTGCTTTTGGTAGTACAGCCATTTTCACGATATTATTTCTGCTGATCATTGAGCATGGGAGATCTTTCCATCTTCTGGTGTTTTCTTCAATTTCTTTCTTTAGAGGTTTATAGTTTTTGTTGTATATGTCTTTTACCTCCTTATGTTTATGCCTAGGTGTTTTATTTTTCCAGGCTATTGTAAATGGAATTATCTTCCTAAATTCTTTCTCAGTCTGTTCATTGTTGGTGTATTGTAAGGCCATTGACCTTTGCATATTGATTTTTGTGTCCTGTTACTCTGCTGAAAGTGTTTATGATGTCTAGGAGTTTTGTGGTGGAATTTTTTGGGTCTTTTAGGTACATTATTTGCAAATAGGGATAATTTGCCATCTTCCTGTCCTTTTCAAATTCCTTTTATCCCTTCTTCCTATTTTATTGCTCTGATGAGGAATTCAAAGACTAGGTTGAATAAGAATGGAGAGAGTGGGCTGCCTTGTCTCATTCATGACTTTAGAGGAAATGGTTTCAATTTTTCCCCATTTAGTATGATGTTGGCTATAGGTTTGTCAAATATAGCCTTTATTATGTTGAGGTACATTCTTATATTCCTAGTTTCATCAGAGGTTTTATCCAGAAAGGATGCTGAATTTTGTCAAGGTCTTTTTCTGCATCTATTGAGAGGATCATGTGGTTTTTGTCCTTGCTTCTGTTTATGTGCTGTATTACATCTATTGATTTGTGTATGTTCAACCATCCCTGCATCCCTGGAATGAAACCAAGTTGATCATGGTGTATGATTTTTTGATATGTTGTTGAATTCAGTTTGACAGTATTTTATTGAGAGTTTTTGCATCTATGTTCATTAAAGAGATTGGCCTGTAATTGTCTTTTTTGTGTGTCCTCGTCTGATTTTTGGGATGAGTGTAATATTGGCTTCATAGAATGAGTGTGAAAGTGTTCCTTCCTGTTCTATTTCACAAAATAGTTTGAGGGGTGCTGATGTTAGTTCTTCTTTACAGGTCTAGTAGAATTTGGCAGCAAATTCGTCAGGCCCTGGGATTTTCTTTTTTGGGACACTTCAATTTCATTGCTTGTTATAGATCTTTTTAGGTGGTTTGTTTCCTCTTGGTTCAATTTTGATTAGTCATATGTGTCTAGAAATTTATTCATTTCTTCTAGATTTTCCAATGTATTTGAGTATATGTTTTTGAAGTAGTTCCTAATGATCCTATGAATTTCACTATTTGTTGTGATATAAACAGAGGGGTATTGGAAAAAATGAAAGTTGTTTGCATAGAGGTTAAAACTTAGGCAGTAAAAATAATGCAGTGGGAGAGGAGATTAGGAAGGAGGATGAGGATGGGGAGAAGAGATGGGAGGTGTGGGGGTTGCAGGTTAATAAGATTAATGTGTGGAGAGGTGTAGTTGAATTATTGTGGAGGAGGGTGCTATTGTCAGGGATTGCAGAAGGATAGGGAGGATGGGAATATTATAAGAAGGAGGTAGACACCAACAAACAGGTGTTGGCGAGGATGCAGGGAAAAAGGAACCCTCATACACTGTTGGTGGGAATGTAAACTAGTACAACCACTCTGGAAAAAAATTTGGAGGCTACTTAAAAAGCTAGACATTGATCTACCATTTGATCCAGCAATACCACTCTTGGGGATATACCCAAAAGACTGTGACACAGGTTACTCCAGAGGCACCCCCACACCCATGTTTATTGCGGCACTATTCACAATAGCCAAGTTATGGAAACAGCCAAGATGCCCCACCACTGACGAATGGATTAAGAAAATGTGGTATCTATACACAATGGAATTTTATGCAGCCATGAAGAAGAACGAAATGTTATCATTCGCTGGTAAATGGATGGAATTGGAGCACATCATTCTGAGTGAGGTTAGCTTGGCCCAAAAGACCAAAAATCGTATGTTCTCCCTCATATGTAGACATTAGATCAAGGGCAAACACAACAATGGGATTGGACTTTGAGCACATGATAAAAGCGAGAGCACACAAGGGAGGGGTGAGGATAGGTAAGACACCTAAACTAGCTAGCATTTGTTGCCCTTAATACAGAGAAACTAAAGCAGATACCTTAAAAGCAACTGAGGCCAATAGGAGAAGGGGACCAGGAACTAGAGAAAAGGTTAGATCAAAAAGAATTAACCTAGAAGGTAACACCCACGCACAGGAAATCAATGTGAGTCAATGCCCTGTATAGCTATCCTATCTCAACCAGCAAAAACCCTTGTTCCTTCCTATTATTGCTTATACTCTCTCTACAACAAAATTAGAAATAAGGGCAAAATAGTTTCTGCTGGGTATTGAGGGGGTAGGGGGGAGAGGGAGGGGGTGGGGGCAGGGGGGAGAAATGACCCAAGCCTTGTATGCACATATGAATAATAAAATTTTTTTTAAAAAGTTAAATTTAGGTTAAAAAAAAAAGAAGGTGATAGAATAAACCACTAGTTGAGTGGTTTGTAAGGAAGAAATAGGGAACGTGGGGCAAAAAGGAGTAGAACAGAGAAAAGAAAAGGAAAAGAAAAAAGGAGGAAGAATTGAAAAAGTAAGGAGAAAAAATTGGAATAAAAGAGGTATAGACAAACTGAAACTTTGGATAAAAGGGGAAAAAAATTAAGTTTGAATTTCTTCCTTGGGAAGAGTTTCTTCCATGGTCATGAGTACACTGGACGCTTCCCTTGAATTACTGGTCCTCAGGTTTTAGTCTGCAGTTCTTAGGTGTCCCCTCTGAGTGGTGTCCCTCCTAGGCCATACAGGTCTGAGTCCCTTTAGACAGAGGCTTTCTCTCAATCCCTGCTCCTCCTCAGAATAGATATGCAGGGCTGAGAGGGAAGCAGCAGCGAGCGTCCTTCCCTGCCAGGCAGTTTTGGGGATCTCCACTCAGGCTGTTTAACAGAAGGCTCCTCTTAGAGGGAGCAGTCAGTTTTAGCTTACTTAGCTAGGATGCTTCTCGGAGGTGGTTGGAGGGGGCTGAGCAGGGAAGAGTGGTCCCATGCCTCACCAGGAAAGTCTGGAAGCTTCAGCTCAGACTGTTCAGCCAAAAGTTCCTCGCTAGGGGGCAGTCAGATTCAGCTTGCTACTAGGCGTTTTGGAGGTGGTCGAATGTCGTTTCCCCCAGGCTGGATTCAGTCAGGTCTGGCTAACCTGCACCCGCACGGTCTTCCTTGGTAGAGAGAAGTGCTGGCTGAGCCAGGAGCCACGGTGCCCCTTTCCCACCATGCAGAGCAGGAGATTTCACTCAGTTTATTAGGCCAAAAGCATAATAAGTTGGCGGGGTGCAGTTGGATGCCCATAAACTGAGCTGTGCTGTGCGGTGGCCCTCAGAGCTGAAAGCGGCTTGCTCACCTGAATGGTTTGTGGGCTCCTCTCTCTGGCATTGGAGGGATCCTTAGGCTGGCAGATTGACAGCAGAAAGGGGCAGTCTGCAGCCAGCTGTCATGGTGATTGTTCCCTTTCTCCACAGTCTGGGACTCCCCTTTGCTCCTGGAAAGCTGTCAGCCCTGTGTGTCAATTTTTAGCACTTCAGGTGGTCTTTGTGGATTGGAGGCTACTCTGGTCCAGGAAAAAAAAAAACCTGCCAGCGGGCACAGCATGTTCCTGGTGGCACCCATGTGCCTGGGGCAGATTTGCGCTTTAAAAGGCGTAATGAGAGGTTGGTCATTGTAGATATGGCCTGTCTATGACCACATCCCAAAGCCATAATCGGTCTATGGCAACGTCTTATTTAACACACCAACCAGACCAACTCTGCTTGCTGCCATGAACCTAAGGTCATCTTTCAGGTTTGTAGGAGCTTGGTGATCTGGGATTTGTCAGCAGTCTGCCATCTTGGGGTGCCCTGATAACAAAGTTCTAGAATGAATAGTAGTGATGATTGCACAACATTGTAAATGTGCTTCACGGCACTGTATTAGCCACTTAAAATGATGAATTTTAGGTTGTATATACTTTACCACCACACGCAACCCCACTTGTCAGAAGCTGGGATTTTAACCGTTGAGTTATAAACATGGCTTCTCAATGGATATGAATCAAGCATGTGGTGTTCATAGGTCCTCTCATGTCATACAACAGAGACCAGATTTGCAGTCAAGAGACCTCGGTTCAAAAACCACATCTGCTTCTTACTTATTGTGCTATCAGCAGGTGGCTAAGGCTTGTCTGGGTTTTCTTGGGCTAAAATGGGAAGCAAGTCTCATTCAAACTTGTCTCTAAAGGATCGTATCAATTGCAGACACAGAAGGCGCCATTATTTTGCTGGCTGACCGTGGGGAGAGGGGTCCAGGTGGCTTTGAGCCCCTGATAAGGAAGGCCAGTAAGCTCTGGGCCACTTTATCCATTCTTAGTCACTCCTTTTACTGGAAGTGAAATATGACAGCTACTAGATGGGGACTTCTAAACAGATGCAAGATAACTACTAATAGAGGAACTTGAGGAAGGCTCCCTTTGAAAGGGGAAGGAAGATGAGTTCATATTGAGATAAACCACGGTGTGGAGGGTGGTCAAACTAGATAAAGCCAGCATTTTCACACACCACAGAAAAGAAATCCCCATCCCAAACAAACCTAGTAGCAAAAGTGATCACTCTTTTTCTCAAGGTTCTTTGGTAAGGAAAAGATGAAAGTCCCCACCAGCCTATTTTGTCCCTCCAGTATTCAGTAGAAAGTATTAAAAAATAACCAAGTCCCCAATATGCCATGACACCGAAAGAAGATAAAATATGAGGAAATTCATCCCCTTCCCATTTTCTAGACCACAATCCCCTCCCCCTCTCAAGTTCCGTACAGCTGTCACTAGCATTGTTCTGGAATAAAAAAGTACAGCCAGCAGGTGCTGCCCTCTGTTGAAAGCCAGGCCTCATCAGAGGCGATGCAGCCAGACTTGCTTCCTCAAGACCTTTCGCTGTTAATGGGTTAAAGCACATACGTAACACGTGTTTCTAATTAACACAGTTAAGTATGCCAGGCTGAAAGAAAGGCGCACAGAACCACCTTGTAGAACAGAGCTTCTGTCACTATTGTGTACAGCCTAGAGAAGTACAGAATACCTCACTGTTAATTCCCTTATCCTGGCCCCAGTAAGTTAGGCCTATCCTGTCCAGAGAAAAACAAGCACGAAATGACACAGCTAGAGGAATTGGAGGCTGTGTTCCTGGCTGGCCGCTTTCACCTGCACTCAGGACTCATTTCCGTTCACTTTGGGTCTTTGAGTGGCAGTTGACTCCAAAACACATGGGCCCATGATGCTGCCCTCTGTCGCCCTCTTACAGTCATGTTCCTCCATCCAGAGCTCAACAAACTCCCTCAAGTGTCATTCTGTCACTTTCAGCCTCACACATCCGCCTTCTGCAAATCCCCATGGACTGGGCTGACTGGTCCCTAAGGCTGGGAATACCAGACCCCACCTGGTAACCACTCAGAAACAATGCTTACCCTCCATGCCCTTGTGCATCAGTGCCAAGCCAGAAGGATCCAGAAGTTGTCACAATTGTCTTGAACTATTCCCTTACCTCTATTGGTGCTGTCACCTACAAGATTAATAAGAGAACTCCCTGGACTCAAATTGCTTAGAATCAATTACACCTGGAAACACTGAGTTCCAAGCGTGCTAAGGGAACACTGGATAGATCACTCTCTGTTCTGCCTGGTGGGCAGAAGAGCACTACAGTGAGATCCCTTTTGCAAATAAGAATACGATGTGACTATGCTGGAATGGTGTGGACTGGGCTGGAGTTTTTCAGCTTTCCAAACTCCTTTAAGAAACATTCCACGACTGTACTTGCCAAGATAGAATATAAGTAAACTTTCAGGAAACCAGCTTAGTTTTGCCGGTGAAATGAACTGGTAACTGCAGTCTTCAAAGTATTAATGGGATCAATTTGTAATTAATTTCCTAGTTCAATGGAGCCCGGGAGCCCCTGGGAACCCACATCTCTTGGCCACTACATCAGCGCCTCCCAAGGGGCCAAGGGCAGGCAGAATTTATGTAGTTGGCTGCCCTCTGGTGCCCGCAGAGCAGTAATGACAGCAGACAGGACCATAGCTACATCTAGATATGGCAGTAGGCTTGCAGGCTTTCTGCCAGTCAGCGAAGCATGGCTGGGACTGACATTCAGCCAGAGCTTTCCTTACCAAGCCTTGTGACTCACACAGGGCTTCAGACACCTGGTGGTTGACCTCCTTTTTCTAATTTGTCTGCCGAAAGGGACCATTTTTTTTTTTGTAATTCTAGTTTGGAAATTTCCACATAGTTTGAGATCTCAGTTTTCTAAACATACCATAGTAGATTACTATCAATCCTATATTATGGATCATGAAGTTAACATGTACCCAACCTGTGGGGAATCCATCTGTATTTCTGAAAATTCACTTGTCCTGTAAGAATAGCTCAGGGCGTGTGTGTAGAATTGGCCCCATTTTAGAAAATCCTCTAGACTAGGAAATTCCTAACCATCCATCCAATTATGAGTTTCTGTTAGCTCTTCTTCCAAAATATGGCCTGCATCAATCCACTTCTCTCCATATTTACTCCCTTCCTATGCAAGCTAGCAGAATTTCTTGCTACAATGGTAAAGATAGAGAAACACTAGTATACTGCAATGGTCTCCTAACCGGTCTCTCTGTTCCCACTCTTGGCCCTCCACACAGCAACCAGAATGCTTTGCTAAAATATAAACCAGGTCATGTGACTTCCCCTCCAATGGCTTCCCAATGGGCTTAGAATAAAATCCAAACTCCTTCCATGTATGACCAGGCCTTGGACAATCTGGCTTCTGCTTAGCTCATCTACCTGCTTGTCATTGCTCTCCTGCTCATCCATGGAACTCCAGCAATACTGGCCTTTTTTAATGGGAATTTTTCTTGAGCTTATTGCAAATTAACATGCAGTTGGACAAAATAATACAGAGAACGTCCCTGTACACTTTGCCTAGTTTTCTCCAATGATAATAGTTTGGAAAACTATAGTATCACAATCAGAATATTGACAGATATAATCCACCAATACGTTAGTCAGATTTCCCAAGCTTTTTACTTATACTGTTGGATGCATGTATATATAATTCTATACAATATTATCACCTGTGCAAGTTCACATACCCACCACCACAGACAAGATACTAAACAGGTCAGGCACTGGTGGCTCATACCTGTAATTCCAGCTACTGGGGAGGCTGAGATAGGGAGGATCATGGTTTGAGGGCAGCCCAGGCAAATACTTCACTAGATCCCCATCTCCAAAATAACCACAGCAAAACAGATTGGAGGTGTGGCTCAAGAAGTAGAGTGGCTGATTTGCAAGTGCAAAGCCCTGAGTTCAAATCCCAGTTCCACAAAAAAAAAAGATGAACTGTACCATCACCTCAGGGATCCGACCTGTTACCCTTTTAGAACCATATTTACTTGCTTCACCCTCCCACCTCCTTCACTAATTTGTACTGTATTTCCATAATATTGGCATTTCACAAACATTATTAGATAGAATTATACAGTATGTATGGTTTTTTGGGGGGCAGTACTGAGGTTTGATATCGGGGCCTCACATTTAGCTAGGCAAGCACTCTACCATTTGAGCCACACCCCAGCAGAATAGGCTTTTTTCATTCACTGTAATTTTCTGGAGATTCATCCAGGATGTTACATATATCCATAGTTAGTTCCTTTTATTTTTTACTTTTATTTGATGGTAGTGGGGCTTGAACTGAGGACCTTATACTTGCTAGGCAGGTGCTCTATTGTTTGAGTCAGGACCCTAACCCTTTTATCTTTAAGTTATTCTTCAGATAGGGTCTCACATTTTTGCCTGGGGCTGGCCTCTGACCTCAACCCTACTATTTACACTTCCCCTGTATCTGGGATCACAGGCACCTGTGCCACCACGCCCAGCTTATTGATTGAGGCTAGCCTTGAACCATGATCCTCATGATCTGTTTCCCAAATAGTTAGGATTATAGGTGTCAGTTTCTTTATATTGTTGAGTTGTATTCTGTGGTACGTATGTGCTTCTGTTTATTCATTCAGCCATCGGTGGGCATTTGTAAAGTTTGTCTGACTGACATAAATGCCCAAGAGGGCAATTGCTGAGTCATACAATAAGCACATGTTCAATTTTCAAAGAAACTGTCAAGCTGTTTTCCTCAGTGGCTGGACCATTTTATATTCCCATGAGTAGTGCATGACTAATCCAGCAGCTCCTCATTCTCACCAGTATTTGGTGGTGTCATTTTATTTTTATTTTAGCCATTCTAATGTTTGTAGTGATACCTCATAGTAATTTGCATTTCTCTGATGGTTAATTATTTAATATTTTTATATGCTTATTCATCTGCGTATTCTCTTCAGTGAACTTTCTGTACGTATTTTGCTCACTTTCTAACTGGATTTATTTAATGTTTCATGTTGAGTTCTTTCTGTTTCATAGATATGAGTTCTTTGTTGGATATGTGAGTGGTACCTATATTCTTTCAGTCTGTAACTTTTCTTTTCATTCCCTTCATATGGACTTTCACAGAGAAAAAGTTTTAAAGTTTTTGATGAGGTTCAAATTATCCATTTTTTTCTTTTATGGACCATGCTTTGGGGGCTAAATCTAAGCCTAGTCCTAGATCTAAGAGATGTCTCCTATGCTTTTTTTCTAAAAGTTTCAGTTTTGCATTTTACATTTAAGTCTGTGATCCATCCCAAGTTAGTTTTTATATAATGTGTAAGACTTAGGTCAAAGATGACTTCTGTGTTCTTTGCCATTGGATGTCCAATTGCTCCAGCACCATTTGTTGAAGGTGTCATCCTCCCTCCATTGAATTGCTTTTGTATCTTTGTGAAAGTCAGCTAGGCATGTTTGTGTGAGTCTATTTCTGGGTTCTCTATTCTATCCCACTGATCTCCATTCTGATCCAATGAGCCATGTATCCATTCCTCCACCAATACTACACTGTCTTAATTAGTATAATTACATAGTAAACCTTAATATCAAGTAGTGTGAATCTTCCCATTTTCTTCTTGTAGAGATTGCCTTCACTATTATAGGGCCAGTATCTTCCCATAGAAATTTTAGAATAATCTCACCCATGTCCACAAATAACATTTACTGGGACTTTGAACAGGGTATATCTCTATTAATTTAGGGCTTCTTCAATTTCTGTCGTGGGCATTCTGTAGTTTTCAGCATATGTATCATGTACATGTTTTGTTAAAACTAGAGACTGGGGCTGTAGCTCAGGGCTTTCCTAGAAATTTGCTAAGACTCTGGATTTAATTCCTACCACCACAATACATAAATGTGTGTGTGTGTGTGTGTGTGTTTATTTCATTTTCTTTGAAGCAACTGTAAATGGTATTTTTAATTTCAGTTTATTCATGCTCATTGTTAGTATATAGAAATGTAGTTGATTTTGGGTGTTGGTCTTGTATC
Organism: Castor canadensis; assembly: GCF_047511655.1. NCBI lineage: Eukaryota > Metazoa > Chordata > Mammalia > Rodentia > Castoridae > Castor > Castor canadensis. The sequence continues at coordinate 44,770,437 of NC_133405.1, read as the reverse complement.
TTGCAATCTTACTGAACTCACATTTCAGTTTTAGGGTTTTGCTGTTTGGTAGATTCCTTGCTGTTTCTACAAAGAAAATCATGTCATCTGAAAACAGAAAGAAGACTACTTCTTTTCCAGTTTATGTGACTTTTAATGTCTATTATTGCAGTGGCTAGAATGTCTAGTCCTACGTCAAATAGGAGCAGTGAGCAAGGACATCCTCACCTTAGAGGAAAAGCACTCTGTCGCCATTTAGTATAATGCTAGCATAAGGTTTATTTTGTTGCTGTTTTGTTTCTTTGGGGTGCTGGGATGGAACCCAGGGCTTTGCACGTGTGAAGTAAGCACTCTACCACTGAGATACACTCCCAGCCTTTACTGTAAGTTTTTTGTAGGTGCTCTTTACCAAGTTGAGATCATTTTTCTCCATTCATAAGCTGCTGAGAGTTTTTAGCATGAATTGCTCTTGGATTTAATCAGATGCTATTCTACAGCAACTGATATGATAACATAATTTTTCTTTAGCCTGGTTGATGTAGTGAATTATTACATTTATGGTTTTAGAATGCTAACTCTCTCTACCCTCAAATACTTTACATAAGTCTCACTTAGTTATGGTGTAGAATTCTTTTTATACATTCCTGGAATAGGTTCATTAATTTTTTTTTGAGGATTGTATGCCTAACTTCATAAGAGATTTTTGTCTGTCATTTTCTTTGCTGTATGATCTTTGGTTTTTGTATCAGGGTAATACTGGCTTCATAAAATGAGGTGAGAAGTATTCCTTGCACTTTTATTTTCTGGAAAAGTTTGTATAAAGTTATTAATAATTCTTTCTTAAGTGTTTGGTAGAATTCTCCAGTCAAACTACCTGGGCTTGAAGAAATTTTTCAGGAGATTTACAATTATAAATTCAATTTAATTAATGTATGTAGAGCTATTCAGATTTTTAATTTCATCTCAGTTCAATTTTGACAGTTTCTGGATTTGGAGAATTGTTCCATTTCTTCCAGATGATCAAATGTGTAAGAGTAAAGTTGTTCAAACTATTACCATATTATCTTTTTAATGACTGTAGTGATAGCCCCTAATTCATTCCTAATATCTGAACTTTGTATCTTCTTTTTATTTCTGCCAATCTTGCTGGATGTTTATCAATGTTTTTGATTTCTTCTAAAGAATCTACTTTTTGTTTCATTGTTTTTTCTATTTTGAATTCACTGAGTTCTCTTCTTACTTTAATAATCTTTGTTATGCTTGTATTGGGTTTATTTTGCTCTCCTTTTTCTAGTTTCTTGCTGTAGGAAGTTATATTGTTGGTTGGAGACCTTTCTTCATGTCTGATGTAAACATTTAGTACTGTAAATTTCTCTCTTTACATGCAGCCCTTGTGTTTTAATTTGCTGTGCTTTTGTTTCTATACAGTTTGGCATATGTATTTTTGTAAGACTTCCTCTTTGAAGAGTTCTACTCTTACTTAGAAGAGTTTCTTTTAATTCTGCATGTTTAGAGATTTTCCTATTGATTTTGATTCCATTATAACTGGAAAACACATTGTGTATGACTTCAATTTTTTTTAATTTGTTCTGTGGCTCAGGATATGATCTATATTGGTGAATGTTCCATGGATGCTTGAAAAAATGCATATTCTGCTGTTTTGAGGGCTGGATGCTTATATATGGCCTACTGCTGGGTGATGCTGTGGTTCAGCTCTTCTCTATATCACTGATTTTACATCTAAAATCTGTTTCTATATCTATTTTTAGATCTATCTGTTTCTAAGAGAGAGTATTGAAGTCCCCAAATATAATTACATATTTGTCTATGTCTCCCTCCAGCTCTGTCTGCATTTCCATATATATATATATATAAGCCTGGCCTGTGGTTTATACACATTATGACTATTATGTTTTCCTGGCCAGTTGAGGAAATCAGATAGAAGATCCAGAAATAAGCCCACATAGCTACAGCCATCTGATTTCCGACAAAAGCACCACAAAAAGACAGCCTTCTCAACAAATGGTGTTGGGGAAACTGAATATTCAAGTTGTGGTTTTCTTGGCTCTTGAAATGATAGGTGACTTTCAATTGCATCTGAAATATTTTGTCTATAATGTTTGGAGACACAGAGTTCTGTATAAATATTTTCAATCTATCAGGCAGTTATCCTGTGTAGCTTTAGCACACAGGGCCTAACCTACTTTTATGGGCTATGATTCCTATGGTAGTTTAATTTTCAGAGTCTCTAAGGTGTCCTATCAGTCTGGTTTGCCTGGTACTACTGAGGCTCCTACCAGTCCCTGATGTTTTGCCTGAAGGAAAGGAAGGGTTTCCCCAGGCTGGTGAAAAGGTGCCTTTTGGTGAGAGAAGGGAGGTGATAGGACACCCCTACCAGTATTCCCAGCTACCTATTCCCAGGAGGGTCCTACACACAGAAACAGAGACTCTACAACAGGTCACTACATGTGGCCACATTCCTTTTGCTTGTTCTACCTGCCTGATTCAGCAGCTCTCAGCAAAAGAAGAGAGTCTTAGGCCCACCTTCAGGAGTCCTGATTGATCTCATGTGCCAGTGGTGTTTGGCTCACTTACTGCCGTCAGAGGGACTCCACTATATCTGAAAGAGGAAATGGGCTTACCTAGGCTGCCTTCTGGTAACCAGACAGGGTCTGGAAATGCCAGGTCTGGGTGGCCTTTTTCTGTTGGTAGCAAGATGCATGTTACATCTCCAGGGGTCCCAAGCTAGTTTGCTTCCACCATTTAGAATTCTCTTTCATTGTCTTTTGTGCCATTTTCACAGTTTATAGTTGTCCTCAGCAGGGAAAAATGAATCATCTCAATCTTGTCCAGACCACAAGTCTCTCCTGCCTTTTCTGGTTGTCCTTGTTACAAGAAAATCCTGTTCCAGTCATAGAGATATTTCACTTGACGTTCTCTTTGCCTAGAATATTCTTGAGATCTTTGAACATTTGGCCTTTAATCTCTGTTCACATGAGGTCTCAGAGAGACTTTCCTGGCCATCTGATCTAATGTAACCTCCTACCATCATCCTCACTCCACTCAACCACTTTTTGTGGTACTGGTGGTGGAACCTAGAGCCTTTCACATGCCAGGCAAGTGTTCTACCACTGAGCTACATCCCTAGACTCACTTAATCAATTGGATAACTTAACCTGTTTTATTTTCTTTGTAGTACTTATTACATTATGAAATTACCTTATTTGCCAGTTTGAGTGTTCATTAGCTATCTGTGCTACCTCAAATATAAGCCCTAAGGGAGAAGATTCCTGTCTGTCTCATTCATTGGAGTATCTCCCAATGAGTAGAATACTACCTGAGAGAGAATGGGCCTTCAGTATGTGCTTGTTAAACAAACATATGCATCCAGCCCAAATTAAACTAACCAAGGAGATCTGGCATAGGCCTTGGATTGATATCCATGGCTACTACTAGCAGACTGATATCCTGACCTGTGTAGATCAAATTTTAAGGGTATGGAGTATAGAGGAGACCTGCTCTAGTGCAGTAAATAGTTGGCTCCAAATACAGTCTGTAGGGGGTCTCTGGCAGGTTCACTTTGCTCACAACTGCATTCTCTGAAACACTTGTGCTTAGGCTATGGCCAGGATAAGACATCCCAAAGTCCTGATCCTTGCATTCATTAAGATAACGTCCCCATGTGCATCAGTAGTGTCATTTATTGGTACAGTCTTAGGATTAAGTAGATGTCCCAACATAGAAGTAGCTTCCCCTGAGGAAGGATAATCAAGAGTTCAAGTCCAGCCAGTCCTACAAAGTCAGACCATGTCTCAAAGACAAAAACAAATTTAAAAAAATCAAAGTAATTTCCCTCTCTCCCAGCCAACAACATCATCCTAGTGAAGACAGATATGTGGAGAATTGATCCACTTCATTCTGGTTTTGTCCTCCATCCATCCTCACCTGTGCTACCTTTTGCTTGCAGGCCTTCCCCCAAAGCTCAAACTTCACCTCCCCTGGAAAGGGTAATCTGAGCATTAAACAGTGGTCCATGGAGTGATAGTGCTGTTTCGTTCTCGCTCATTGAAGTGTTGGAGCTGCTTCAAACACGTTCTGGCAACTTGTTTGTGGCAGCAATGGAAGTGCACTGTTTGCATGTCCCTTTAAGAGAACATCTGCCCAAAGGAATTCAATTAGCTGACAGCCTCATCTTTACAGTTGAGGCCACATGCTTCCTGGGAAGTCCCCAGACAATGAGCCATTGGGGGATGAAAGACCCTCAGTACTTCTGGCCCGAGTAGGCCTCTATGGGCAGTCTTTGTATTGGAGCCCCTCATTGGGCTCAGAGTTCCATCACAGTCTGAGGCTTTTCTGACCCAAACCTGCTTCCCCCATCTTCTTTCACAGGGGGCATCCCTACAGGTGGTATGAAGGCTTTCTATGACTATTTTTGCTTCCTATCAACTTTTATGTTTTACCCCTTATTAAAATCCCTTTCATTCCTAACTCTCTCTTGGCATCTGCTTCCCAAAGAAACTAAAGTGACAAACCACCACCTGTTCTGAGTTTTAGGCTTGTTTCTGAAATTCCTTCAAATCCTATCCATAGTCTCCTCTGGGCTCTTGGAAGCTGACCTCCTATTTTGGGTGCCCCTCTCATTATGGACCACCGTACTTTCTTTCAGACAGAAGCATTATCTGACATTTGCTCTCCAGCCCACTGCACTATGACCACCAGTATTGTCTGATTATCTAACATTGGATTGTAGGATAGAAACCTTAGGTTCTATAGGTTCTAGTTCAAGTTCCACGACTAATCTCCATTTGACCATGGGCATGTCACTTGCCCATTCTATTACTTAGTTTTCCCATGCATGAAGAGGCATTGGACTAAATGATTTTGAAGGCCTGCTCCAGCTTTGACATTGCTGTGCATCACAGGCTCCTTTGGGTTGGGAGTTTCCATTAAGGAACACTTTCTGCTGTCATCACAAACTACCTAGAAAATCATGGGCACTTTGCCCATAGCTGATCACAAACACATTTGAACACAAAAGGATTAACTTCAGTCAGGTGGGGTGAGGGTTAGGAAATGGCAGGCCAGAGCATAAAGCTAAGCCTTGAGATAGGACAGCAACAGGGGTAGAAGCGTTTAGAAGTCCAGGCCAGAGGGAAAACTGTAGTGTGCAGAAAGTAGAGCTATAGTCCCATCAGGTTATCAGCATCAGAGAGGTCTAGTGGAGGTGACAAGTCATCCATCCCATGAGCAAAGCAGCAGTGAATACTCTAGAAACCTCTAAGCATGTGAGAAGAGAGACTGGAGAGCCAGGGAAGGACAAAAAAGAGAAAAACAGGCTTCTTGCCTAGGCAGTCATGACATCAACAGGCTGTGGAGTCAGGAAACTAGGTAGCAAGATAGGTAGAAGTCAGATTGGGGACCAAAAATGTGTTTGTCTTAGGAACCAAGGCTCGGGCACAAGAAACAAAGTGGTAAACACAGGTAATCATTGAGTACTGTACATTTCAATATCACTGAAAGTAAATTTCAATTGTTTTCATCATGAAAATGGCAAATATTTGAAGTAATAGATACAATAATTTTGCTTGATTTTATTTTTCCACATTGTATTAAAAAATCTTAACATCACTTTGTACCCAAAAATATATACAAATATAATTTGTCAATATGTAAAAGTAAATAAGATCCAGGTGTCAGGACCAGCTGTATGGTTCACATGCTGTGTGCTCTTGAACAAAACACTTAGGCTCTCTGAGCCTCATCTACCATTTGCAAAGGACTGATAATAACAGCCCCTGACTGTAGGCCTAGGGTAAGATCTGAATGAGAATCCCTATGGGAATATATCAAGTCCTGTGCCCGGAAAATGGTAAGTGCCCAGCAAATGCAAGGCAGCACAGTGCCTAGTGTGACAGACAACTAGAATAATGCCAGCCCCTTCTCAGCAACTATCTAATTGGTGACAACAAAAACAGGAGCCTACATAGTTGTTTAGAAGTTACAAATTCTCATTCGGAGGAAAGTGCTCATTAATATTCTTACCACTGCTTCTTACAGACATCACCAGAGGCTGAGATTTATCTAATGTGAACAATTTAATATAATTTCTGGAAGCATCCACATAGCCAGCTTCCAATTACTCACTCTAATGGAGAAGATCAGAGTCACGGCTAATCCAAAACTGTTCCGGACCCAAAGTCATCTGTTTGGCTTGGAGATGGACTGAATAACCTTTCCTTGCAGCATGTTTACCTTTTGAATTCTTTTTTTTTTTTTTGCTTTGGCTAATAATAAAATGCATTTACATTCTCTAAGCATGCTAGCTGGCAGCAAGTGAAAGTACACACAAATATTCTTAGGGAAGGAGCCGCTAAGATCATCATATCAAATTTGTTGCAAGGAAGACAGCATTTGCTATTCCTTTTCTGTCGGTGATTCTTAACATTTAGAGGAGATAACACATCATGCGGGGGAATTTGTGAAAAATGCACATTCCCAGCCCCCATCCTTAAAATTCAGATTCAGTGACTCTGGGGTGAGGTTCAGAACTGCACTTTTTTTTGTTGTGGTTTAAAAAATACATAACATTAAGGGGTTGGGGTGAGGCTCCGTGGTAGAGTGTGTACTTAGCCTGTGCGAGCCTCTGGGTTCCATCCCCAGAACTGCAAAAACCAAAAAAACAAAAACAAAAACCCCGTAACATTATATTGACCAGTTTAACCATTTTTATGTGTTCAGTTTGGTTGTGTTAAGTGTGTCCACATTGCTGTGCAACAGATCTCTAGAACTTTCTCATCTTGCAAAACTGAAACTTGACACCCATTCTTTCTGTCTCTCCCTCCCTCAGCCCTTGGCAACAATCTTTCTACTTTCTGTTTCTATGATTTTTGTCTAGAATTTCATGACTGGAATTGTGACAGTATTTGTCCTTTTGCAACTGGCTCATTTCACTAGCATAATGTCCTTGTGTATCATCCATGTTCTAACATGTGACAGGATTTCCTTCTTTTTAAATGCTGCATAAGATTCTATTGCATGTATTACTAGATTCCTCCCTTCCTCCCTCCCTTCCTCCCTCCCTTCCTCCCTCCCTTCCTCCCTCCCTTCCTCCCTCCCTTCCTCCCTCCCTTCCTCCCTCCCTTCCTCCCTCCCTTCCTCCCTCCCTTCCTCCCTTCTTCCCTTCCTTCCTCCCTCCCACCCTCCATTCTTTCTTTCTTTCTTTCTTTTTTTGGAGACACCAGTATGTGGCCCAAGCCGGCCTTGAATTCACAATTCTACTAACTTTGCCTCTCAGAGTACTGGGATTACAGGCAGGAACCACCCACAACTGGATCCCACATTTTCTTTATTAATCCATCAATGGAGGTGCTTTCCTTTTTCTTCCCTTTTTCCTTTTTATGAGGTGCTTGGTATTCAGCTTTGCCTTGCCATGTCAGACAAGTGTTCTACCACTGAGCTACATCCCTAGCCCAGATGCATGCACTTTTCTTATAAAGACACTGGGTGGTTGTTACTGCTGGACTTCATACCACACTTTGAGAAAAATTATGTAGACCACAGACTTTAAGCCCAAAGTGCCTTCAGATGAAGATCAGGAATCTACGTTCCATTTTGCAGGTGAGAAAGGCAGGGTTCAGAGAGAAGAAATGACCTTCTCAATGTCATAAAACTCATGGTAAAACGAGAAGTAGGACCTGGATCTCCTGGTACCTCATATAGCGCACTGGGTAGAAGTGATAATGGATGTAATGCAGTAAGCTGAGCAAGAGAGAACAGAAGGACAGGACATATACAAGACAGGATAATAAACTTGTGGTGTGTCCCCATTTGGTGGGGTGAGAGGGGGAATAGAGAATGAAGTGAATTTCTTGGATCTTGGCCAATCTCGTCAGAACCTTTCAACTCAGAGGTTCTCAAACTACAATACACCAAGGTCAATTTGGGAAGTTGTTAAAAACACCAATTCCCAGACATTGTACTTTAGTAGGTGTGAGTTAGGGTTTAAGTTTATTCATTCATTTTTTTTGAGACCGTGTCTTGCTATGTAGCCCACCCTGGCTTCAAACTTATTTTCTAACCAAGGTTGGCCTCAAACTCACTATCCTCCTTCCTTTGCCTCCTGAGTGCTGGAATTATAGGCATGTACCACTATGTCCACCTAGAGCTTACATTTATGCATTATTTTTTAAAAATAACATAATAAAGGTTATATATGACAAACTTATAGCTGACACATACTAAGCAGGGAAAACTGAAACCATTTCTTCTAAAGTCAGAAACAAGACAAGGGTGTCCACTTTTTTCAAGCACTTATAGTGCTTAAATTCCTAGCCAGAGCAATAAGAAAAGAGAAAGAAACAAAACAGATACAAATAGGAAAGGAAGAAGTCAAATTATCCTTATTTGAAGATTATATAATCCTATAAACTTAAAAGACCATAAAGACTTCACCAATGAACTTTTAGACCTGATAAACACTTTTGGCAAAGTAGCAGGATACAAAATCAGCCTAAAAAATCAGTAGTTTTCTGTATACCAGCAACAAACAGGCTGAGAAAGAAATTAGGAAAACAATCGCATTCAAAATAGCTTCAAAAAAAAAAAATAAAATGCCTGACTGGGGGTGTGGCTGAAGTGGTAGTGTGCCTGCCTAACAATTGGAGACCCTAAAATCAAACCCCAGTACTTACAAGTAATAATAATAAAATACCTAGGAATAAACTTAGCTAAGGAGGAGTGCGGCTTCTACAATGAAAACTATAAAACATTGAAGAAACAAATTGAAGAAGACACTAGGGAAAGACCTCCCATGTTCATGAATTGGCAGAATTAATATAGTGAAAGCAGCTATACTACCAAAAGCAATTTACAGATCCAATGCAATTCCCATAAAAACTCCAATTTTGTCTTCACAGAAATAGAAAAATTAATCCTATAATTTATATGTAAGCATAAAAGACTGAATAGTCAAAGCAATCCTGAGCAAAAAGAGCAATGCTGGAAGTATCACAATACCTGACTTCAAATTATACTACAGAGCCAGAGAACAGAAACAGCGTGGTACTCACACAAATTCAGACAGGTTGACCAATGGAACAAACAGAAGATGCAGAAACGAGCCCACACACCTACAGCTATCTGACTTTTTACGAAGGAGTCAAAAAACATGATGGAGAAAAGATAGTCTCTTCAACAAATGGTGCTGTGAAAACTGGATAACCACATGTAGAAGACTGAAACTAGACCCCTATCTCTGTACAAAATTCAATTCAAAATAGATTAAGCATCTTAAGGTAGGGCCTGAAACTTTGAAACTACTATGAGAAAACAATTGAAGATATAGACTGTCTTCAATTGGTCAGAAAATAAGAGGAAGAACTGACAAATGAGATCTCATTGAATTAGAAAGAAAACAATTACCAGAATGAAAAGACAACCCACAGAATGGGAGAAAATATTTGCAAGCTACTCATTGAACAAAGGATTAATATCCAAGATATAAAAAGTTCAAAAAATTAAACACCAACAGAACAAATACTCCAATTAATAAATGGGGCAAATGAACAAACAATTCTCCAAAGAAATACAAATGATCAATAAATACATGAAGAAATGTTGAATATCCTTAGATACCAGGGATATGCAAATAAAAATGACATTGAGATTTCATCTCACCCCAATCAGAATGGCTATCATCAAGAAAACAAGCAACAACAAATGTTGGTGAGGATGCAGGCAGGGTAAGACTTATACAATGTTGGTGGGAATGTAAATTCATGCAACCACTATGAAAATCAGGTTCCTCAGAAAACCAACAATAGATCTACCTTATAACTTTGCTATCCTACTCTTGGGTATAATTTAAAGGAGTGCAAGTCAGCATACAATAGAGACACCTGCCCACCCACGTTTATCACTGCACTATTCACAACTGCCAAACTGGAATTAGCCTAGGTGCCCAACAACCCATGAATGGAAAGTGAAAATGTGGTACATATACATAATTTATTCAACAATAAAGAGGAATGAAGTTATGTCATTTGCAGGAAAAAAAGGACGGAACTGGAGATGATCATGTTGAGTGAGATAAGCCAAGCTCAGAAAGACAAATATCACAAGTTTTCACTCATATGTGGAATCTAGACCTAAAAAATAATAGTATGACATGATTGTTAGGGGTGGGGAACCAGTAGGAGGAGCGAGGGGGAAAAGAGAGTGTGATGGGGGTATTGAAAAAAATACAGAGACACACACACACTGAAAGTAAGGTAGACATCTCAGGTAGTTCAGAGTCAGATAAACGTAAAATCACATTTTGAAAAACACTTGTCTCATCTTTTAAGATCTTGAAGTTTGTTGCCAAAATATTGTAAGGAAATATCGAGACTTCTGATAACTTCAATTTGTATTATTGAACCATGCATGCCTGAGTGGAGTTTGATGGCCTGTGAGGTGCTATGAGTGAGCCTTTGTCTCAGAGTGGAAGTGTGTCATACTGCTGAAGGATCTCTCTGTGGGTGGTTTGTAAGAAGTGTCTAGCAACCATTTAAACACAGCTTGGATTATTATTCTCTTCTTCAGGCAGCTCTTTTGCTCGGGATCAACCCTCCTGAAGACTCTAAGGAAGTTGGAATGAACAACTGTACCAGCTTGCCCAGAACTGAGAGGTGTCCCAGGATGCACATCTTTTAATAAAACCAAGACAGACCTGGAAACTGGGAGAGCTGGTTGCTCTAAAGGCACACCTCTCTGAAGCCATTCAGGTAATTATTTACATACATTATGGGTTGCTTTATTTCGTTTGGAAGGGGATTTTTTATTGTTCTTTTTTGACCCTCTTTGGTGACAGTGTCTCATTGTTGTAGCCCAGACTGGCCTCAAACTCATGACCCTCTGCCTCAACCTTCTGAGTTCTGCACCGGCTGCGTGCATTATGCTTTTACTGGTAAACAGCAGCTGTAAAGCTCAGCTACTCTGCTAACTCTACAATGAATGATTATCTGAGATAATATAAAGATTATCTGAGAGTCTGCATACTTACCACTCCAGCTAAAATTTCTAATATAGAGAGAAGGACATGGGAGAGAGCACATTTCTAAGCTTTCTGGAGTTCCCTGTATCTGGACCACGCCCAGCTCTAGCATACATATGTCTTTCCTTTTACACTTGTTTCTTTGAGACAGAGTTTCACTGTGTAGCCCAGGCTGACCTCAAACTCATAATCTTCCAGCCTCTGCTTCCTGAGTGCTGGGATTACAAGAACATGCCATCACATCCAGCTTCTACTATATATAGATAGATAGATAGATAGATAGATAAATAGATAGATAGATAAATAGATACACAGATAGATATACAGATAGATACATAGATAGATATAGATAAAGATATAGATAGATAGATATTTCTCAATTAGGTAATATATTTCTCTTTGTAAAATGCAGGAAGGTGCATATTAACACGGATGCGATTTGGTGGCTTAATGACTGTTAGCTGGAGAATAAATGACAATCAATTGAAATATATTGACTTGGGTGTTCTGGAAGCTTCACCTAGGAAATCGGGAAACATGATTTGAAAGCCATCCCCCTCTCAGGCACAACTTCCTCTCTTGCACAGGATTAATTCTCTCTTAATGTGACTTCTCAGAATAAAGTTTTGACACAGGCAGTCGCTTGAATTGTCCTGATGAAAAGGCTCCTGGGATACATGCAAAGAGGATTTGTGGAGTTTCTGAATGTGGCCATGGGGTTACCTGAGTTGCATATATATAAATATGAATGTGTACATACCTATGTCTCCTTCAACAGCAGAATAAATTACACATCTTAGCCAGCTATGTTCCAAGGCAGACTTGACCACTGCTGTACACGCATGTTTGTGGATTAGTGCTTTGGATCTATCAGGATACAAGAGTTGAGAGTTTAGCCTGCTTTTCCCAAGCTGGAAGGATTGTCACCCTCCATGTACCACTAGATGGCCCATCTTTCAAAAAAAACTGGTTTATGGAACAAGATTCTTGTAATCATGAGAGTACTCCATTGTGATTTTAGCCATGTCATGCTACTGTACACTCGATATTTTTCTTTAAATTGGTTTACTTTTAGCTTAAATATACCCAGTTCGTTTTTTATTTTGGGTTTTTTTTTTTTTTGAGACAGGGCCTCACTATGTAGTCCACGTTGGCCTCAAACTATCCTCTTGTTGAGGCCTCCTGAGTGATAGGATTACAAGCATGTGCCACCACACCCAGGAAATATGCCTATTTTAGAAGTAAACTAGAAGGTGAAGGAGGAAAAAAAAGGGAGAGATATACATACTAGATGACAAAGACAGCAGCCCTAGAGAGAAAGAGCTGGCCTAAGGATAAATAGAACGGATTAATGGGTGTGGAGCTGGTGATCCAGAATTCATGGGGCCATGGTTAGAAAGATGGAGGTGGCAGGTGAGAGAGAAAAGAACCTGAAACTGATAGGGAAAAGCTGGGCCAGAAATAGGAAGGCATGGAACCTGAGAGACACAGAAGGGATGTGGGATGAATAGAAACATGTTGGTGCAAGGAATTTATTTATATAAGATGAAGCTGCAGCTGAATCAGGCAAAGTAGACGCTGAAAGAAAGGTGGAACCTAAGGAGGGGGTGTGGAGGTGGGGCTGAGAGGATGAGGAGGATGAAGATAGTGCCAGATGTTCATCTAGTTTGCCCAGTCCCCTCCCCCCGCCCCATTCGTTTCTTCCTGCCTTTGGGAAACGGAAAAAACGCTGTTTAGTAACCAAGCCCCAAATTGTGGCCAACAAACCACATGCTTACAGTGCCTTACCTCCATCCCTTGTGACCATGTCTGTTTTGGAATTCAGAATTGCTTGGATTGGAAAAGGTTAACACAAGCATAAGCCACACATTGGGTAAAACGCCCAGAGGCATGATTACCCAAGCACCGAACATTAATATTTTTGCATTGAATTGTGGGATTTGTTATACTTGGTGGGATACAGGAACATTATGAACTAGCCTCAGGTCAGTTCAGGTTAGGTTTTGTCTCCATAAATGCTAAAATGCTTTTTAAAAAGCTTTTGACTAGAGCCTTCTGGGCTCTGCATACTGCTCTTGTCTTTTTTTTTTTTTTTTTTTTTTTTTTGCGGCACTGGAGCATGAACTCAGGGCCTTCTCCTTGAGCCACTCCACTAGTTCTATGAAGGGTTTTTCAAGATAGGGTCGGCTGGCTTTGAACCGTGATCCTCCTGATCTCCGCCTCCTGAGTAGCTAGGATTCCAGTGCCACCGGCACCTAGCTCATGTCTTATTTTTGAAGTAGACTCATGGGCACATAAGGGTTTGTTGTGTTACTGTTGATATCTTTTTCTGATATATCTGAAATATACATGTTTAAAACCTTTTAATTGCCTAAACCTATGTCCTTTCTGAGAGGACACTTGACACAGTCCTGGGCTCATAGCAGGCTTATTAAATACATGTTGAATTGAATCAACTTGATCTCGCCCTCTTCCACTCATTATGTGTTAATCAGGGAAGGTAGCCTGGCTATGAATAAAAATAAGGGTTAAGCTAGAATAAGGCTGTACCCAGGGAAATTCATTTATTTCTTTATTCGTTAATTCAACCGATACTTCCCAGGGATTGCTGTGGGCCTAGCACTGTGCTAAAAACTGAGGAGCCATGGGAGGCACGTAAACAAAATTCGATCGTCATTGACAGTTCCACAGTCTGGCGGAAGGGATGAGATGCTTACACCTTCCTAGGCATGGATATGCCGAGTGCCACAGGGGAGGCCCCAGGTGCAGTGAGAGCTCCAAGCAGATGTGCCCCTGCCCAGAATATAGAGGCTGGAGCATGCCTGGAGAGCTTAATAGAGAAGCTGGGATGATAGCAGTCTTCACACTACTGCCGTCTATAAGGGAGTCTGCTCTCACTTCCCCATAACCTAGGGGTCTGAAGCTTCATTCAATTAGGTTTTGGGGGTACCAAAATCAGTACCCAAGAAGGAGAACAATGGAAGGCCATGTTAGGTGCCTTCCAGTGCTTAAGGCGTATCATCTTCAATGGCCCGTTAGAATGCGGAGTCATGGTCTCCTCGGTGATATTTTAAAACATTCCCTGACCTGAGAGTCCCTAATCCAGACAGTCTTGCCCCAATGACCTACTTCCCAAAGAGAAAGGCAGCTGAAGTTTTCCAGAGGCTGAGGACCTTGATTTACCACTTCCTTCATCTGGTCTATGTTGACTCAGCCTGGGGCTACACTATGATGTTGGCCTCTAGATTCTCTATCTATTAAATGGGGATAATAAATAAATTGACATATGTAAAGTAGTTAAAATAAACCAGAACATCTATATAAAGGCTTGGCACTTGTCTTAGTCCATCTTCTGTTGCTGTAGCAGAATACCAGAGACTGGGTAATTTATAAAGGAAAGAAGTTTTATTTAGCCCACTATTCTGGAGACTGAAAAATCTAAGATTGGGTGACTGAATCTGGCAAGGCCCTAGAACTGCTTCATAACATGGTGGAAAAGGGAAAAGCAAGTGGGCACATGCAGAAGAGGCAAGGAGGGGCAACTTCCCACCAATTCCAGTGAACTACTCTCATGAAGACCACCAAGAGTCTCCTTGGTGGTAAATGCAATGGGCTTCTTTCAGCCCTAATCTCCTCTGCCTTTTTTTCTTTTAAGTGTTTAATAGATGTTTATTATTTACATTGGAAATGTATTGTAAATGACAGTAAAAGCATGGCTCATATATCAAGGAGTAGAGAATGTCTTAACAAAAAGCACATACAGCAGGTGCTTATAATAGGCACATTACCAGCAATTGTTTATGATATATGGCTTATATACTCTGCTATAATATTCTCATGCATAATGTTCAATGCAGCAAGTAATGTATTCTAAAAACCATTACTCTTAATTTATCTAAAATATAAATATATTCAAAATATCACTACTTCTAATTATTAAAATATTTTCTTTTAAATTTATTTAGTGAATTAAAGTATAATTGTCTTTGTATGCAACAGCAACAAAAATAGTGTTGCTTTTACAAGTACTTTGTATTCCTCTATATATTGTGTAACAATGTGACTTTTTCCCATCAGGTGGCATTGACACTGTTGAACCTTCCTTCTCTCCTTCCTGCCTTGGTTTACATGACACTACACTCTGCAGATCTTCCTCTTCCTCCATCTTCGCTCCAGTGCTGATAAGCCTCAGGATTGTTTCCTAGGAAGACTGCCATTCTCACTGAATATCTTCTCCCCTGACAATCTTATCCATACCATGGTTTCATTGACCCACAAGCTGATGACTGCTAAATCTGTAGCCCAGATCTCTCTTCTGAGCTGCACACCTGTACAACTGGCTGTCAACCGGACATTTGCACATAGATATCATACAAGCATCTCAAACTCCACAGGGTCCTAAGTCACCTCCCCACCCCAGCTCCACAAATAAAATCCTTTGCTCCTCCTCCTATGTTCTTATCTGCCTCTCCCATTTCACCCAGAACTGATGCGTAAATAGTTGTATTTCTGAAATATACCCTGTATGCATACATTTCTGTTTCTATTGTTACCACCCTCAACCAGGCCACTGTCATCTCTCACTTGTAATAGCTTTCTAATGAGTTGCCTTTCCTCCTGCTTTCCTTCCTCCACTCTGTTCCTCACATTAAAGCTGGAAGGAGCTTTCTGAAACAGCAAAAGTGACCAGGTCACTCTTTTGTCTATAATCTTTTGACAATGAGACTGGGGTGTATCTCAGTGGTGGAGTATTTCCTAGCATGCACAAGGCCCTGGTTTCCATCCCCAGCACCAGAAAAATACTTTCACAGTGACTCAGTTTTTAGGTACTAATTATTATAGCTATAGCTCATGTTTATATTGTATTTAATATATGTCAGGCATTCCTTGGAGAATATATATATATATATATCCAATTATATATATATATCCAATTATATATATATATCCAATTATATATATATATCCAATTATATATATATATCCAATTATATATATATATCCAATTATATATATATCCAGTTATATATATATATCCAATTATATATATACATATATATATACATATACATATACATATATATATATATGTATATATATATCCAATTAGAACTTAGCCTGGGGACAACTCTGTGCGGTAGTGTAGAACTCGATCATTGAACCCTGCTGGTACCTTGAGATGACTGCCTCAACCAACAACTTGATTGCAACCTGAGCAATAGCTATCCAGATGGGCCACTCCCAGCTTCCTGACCTTTAGATATGGATGAGATAATAAATGTTTAGTATTTTGAGCTGCCAACTTTGGGAGACATTCATTATACAGCAAGCGGTACTTAACGTAGCACTCTACTATCTCAAACTTGATTCATTCATTCACCCAAGCAATAGCTACTTCATGAGTACTGAACAGGTGCCAGTAATTAAGTGTTAAACATGATCTCTGTCTGCCCTCCCCTACCTTTGTCTCTCCCCATGACAGCAGTAAGGAATTGCCCCTCAGTCCCAAAAGGTCACATGACATTACATGACTTTCCATAGTTCCCTGCTGTGTGCTGCTAAATCTGTTCTCTGCCCTTTTCTCAGCCTGGCAGCCTCCTACCCTTTCTCAGAGTTGGGTTCCTTTATTGCTTCCGGTCCGAGTTACATGTCACCTTTTACTACTCCATTAGCACTCTGTGTACACCTCACTCATATGATTTTCCTCACCAGAGTATAATAGATTCTTTCTTTGTCGGGAGAAAATGAACCTTGAGAGAAAATTTGTCTAACTGATCTACTCAGCCCCAGTGCCAGCCTAAGGGTTTGTAGAGTGAATGAACCAATGGATGAGTGAACATTAGCTCTAGAGCAGGCAGAAATCTTCATCCTCTTTGATCACTGATGTATTCCAAATGCCTAACAGTGCCTGGTATGCATTAAGTACTCAATAAGTATCTTTCAAATGCTGTAGAAGGTTTAATGAAGAAACAAATAAATAAACACAAAACAAGTCACTGTGTATTGCCTTCCAGCTGCCTTACCAAAGCCTTCCTCTCTTTAGGTAAGACCTGTTGTTCTAGGACTTTTCATTCCATCCTTCCTATTTTCTCTTTATTTTATTTTATTGCAGTGCTGTAGATGGAACCCAGGGCCTTCTACATGATAGACAAGCACTGTACCACCAAGCCTGCCTTTCACAAATGTATTCTTTAGGAAAGACTGATCTTATAAAGAATTACTAGAAATAAAGGAGCAACATTGCAGTATAAAAATGAACAAAGGACATGAAGAAATGAAATTAAAATAGCTCATAAACATATGAAAAAGGTGCTCAACTATACTCCTAACAATTGTAAGTTAAAACTAAACCTACACACTATTTCCTTCCTATTAAATTTGCCAAAATAAGCTGGACATGATAGCACATACATGAAATTCCAGTTCTCGGGAGGCTGAGGGAGAAGGATGGAGGGTTTGAGGCCAGCCTACGCTATATAGCAAATTCTTAGCAAGACCCTGTCAAAAAAAAAAAAGTTACCAAACAGGCTGAGGTAGGAAAGTCATGAGTTTGAGGCCTGCCTGGGCTACTTAGTAAGACCCAGTCTCAAAAAAAGCAAAAAGCAGCCCAGTGTGGTAGTACATGCTCATGAACCCAATTACTCAAGAGGCAGAGGTAGGAAGATCACAATCCTAGGCCAGCCCAGGCGGTTAGTGAAACCCTATCTGGAAAACAATATAAAAGCAAAAAGACGGGGGTATGCTTCAAGTGGTAGAGAATGAAGCCCTGAGTTCAATCCCTAGTGCTACAAAAAAAAAGCAACAAGAACAAAAAAGTTACTAAAATTGGTTAACTTATTAGAAGCAAAGGATTGGGTAAATTAAGATAGGGTGGGAGGAAGACTTCTTAATGTATCCCTTTTAAATTATTTAAAATTTTGAATGATACAAATGTACTACTTATTTGAAAACATTAAATTATAAGAAAAGCTTTTAACTGCTTATACATTTGAAATGGCAAACCTATTCCCTGAATATTAATGTATATTAATGTGCCTCTCCCAAGGATATTTGCATTCAAACAGAGAATTAAACCTAAAGCCAGAGAAATCAAACATGATTGGTGACATTTCAGTAGCAACAATAAATAGCCTGGTGAGTGAGGGGGAGGGAGCTCTCAGCCCTGCCGTAGGTCACATCCGCTATTCCACCTTTAATCAGGCCTTGAGTTTCTTAAGCTTGGTCTCTGCTCTGATCCCTTTTGCCATGCTGCCTACAAATTCAGCAAACAGAACTGTCAAGCCAGGCTCCTATAACCCAGGGCTAATCCCAGACTCCCGTTTGCCCCAATATCTGCAAATGCTACTTATGAGTGGTACAAATGAATTGCTTTTGCTAATGGAGAGTCAAAGCTTTTTGAAGAAATATATGCAGAATAGAGGTGTGGAAAGCGGCCCACAGTCTTCCAGAAAAAGAAAAGATAGGAAAAGCAAAAGCTACAGCAACTGACACGAAAGTCTGAGTAGTTTATGTGGTGCAAATCCTGTGATCATGACGGTCGCAGAGCTCTAATTCTGTCTGATTAGCCTGTGCTGTCACAGGGTGGAAAAACCCAGAAGATTAATGCTTTGTGTGGCAATAAGGTGGCAAGCCTGCAACTCTGAGCATATCTCCCATGAATCAGGAGCCAGGCTGAGACGTTTCAAGAGACAGTGGCATTTGATAATGATGTTTTGAGGAAAGAGACCTGTCAAGCCCAGATTTATTTGTTTCTACCCCTGTTGGCTCCTTCTGTAAACAGGGAAAATGTCCCTGAGCATGTGCCTCCTTGTCCAGTTTGTTTTAGGGCACTGGAGTACCTGGGGGCAGATGGGACATGGATGCAAGGGACAGGACTGCTAGAGTGCTGAGGACGCTCTGTGGGCAGAGCTCTAGCTTCTAACCTTCTGTTAAAAGGCCAAAGCCTCAAGAACTGCCATAACGCTATTTCCATGGCCATGGGCAGCGAACTTGGGAGAGCTGCTTGTAGTTCTTTCTCGAGGCTAATTAGGAAAGTGTGACTCACTCACACAACAAGAACCACTGTTCAGTTGGCCTATCTATTGACCTACAGCATTTAAGTGCTAGCACCTAGAATTTAGGAACAGACTTTGTAAATGTTCCCATTCAAATGGTAGTACTAGCCAAAATTTCAACCTAGAGCTATACTACATGTAAGCTGTGTGACTTTGGAAACATCAGTTAACCTCTCTGAAGTTCAATTTACCTATGAAATGGGGAGTCTATTTATCTAAGAAGGAAATTGTGAGGACTGATGAGGTAAACTTAGGCATAGTGAGTGGCTGGCACCCATGAACAGACACCATTATTATAGATGCTCTGGGTTCAGAATGAACACCACTTACTAACCATGTGACTTTGGGTAAGTTACCTAACCTCCCTAAACTTCATCTTCACATCTATGAAATGGAGATGATAGTCTGCACAACCCTATGAGATAGGTACATTAAGCACAAATTAAGAACTTAGCATAGCTGGGCACAGTGGCTCATGCCTGTAATCCCAGCTACTCAGGAGGAAGAGATTGGCAGGATTACAGTTTAAGACCAGCTCAGGCAAAAAAACATCATGAGACCCTCCCCCATCTCAACCACTAAACTGGCGGTGGTGGTGCACACCTGTCATTCCAGCTACACAGGATACAGAAATAGGAGGATAAAGGACCAAGCCAGCCCAGGGAAAACTGGGAGACCCTACCTGAAAAATAACTGAAGCAAGAAAAAGACTGGTGCTATATTTAGGTGGTAGAGCGCCTGCCTAGCATGTGTGAAGCCTGAGTTCAGACCTCTATAGTGCCAAGAAAAAAAAGAAAGAAAGAAACAATTTAGCACAGCGCCTAACATAGTAATCATCAAGAAATGAAGCCTAGTGGGAGTCAGAAGAGTAATGGGTAGAAAAAGAGGAGATGAAGGACCATGATAGAAATGTGCATGGAAACTACAGGAAGAGAGATTGGACTTAGACACAAGAACTTATGGACTTCAATTTTTCTTTCAAAGTGAAAAAAATCACCAAATCACCTGCCTTGTCTCCCAGCAAGAATTCCCCTCTCATCCTTTCTCTACCTCTTTCCTGTGCTGGGGATTGAACCCAGAGCCTTATGCATGCAAGGCAAGTGCTCTGCCCCTGAGCTACACCCCTAGCCCCTAACTCTGATGTTTTGGCCATGATTTCATAATTTGCATTCTCCCATTTTATGTATTTTGAAAAAGTAGTTTGCTTTGCTTCCCCCTTACCCGTGGTTTTGCTCCCTGAAGTTTCAGTTCCTCAGTCAAGTATGAGCTGAAAATACGAGACACACAGAGAGAGAGAGAGAGAGAGAGAGAGAGAGAGAGAGAGAGAGAGAGAGAGCCCTTCCCTCTATCAGGATGCATACAGATTATTGATATATCTAGATTCCTCATCAGACTGAGAGCTTTCTGAGGACAGGTAGCATGTCTTCATCATCTCTACCTGTGCCTCAGTTTCCTTATCTATAAAATGGAGACAAGAATGGAATATTCCCCCTGGAATTGTTCTGATGAGTAAGTGAGCAGGTGCATGCAAAATGCTTGGCTCGGTGCCTGCTCACCGTAAGCATGAAGCAAGTATTAGCAATTATTTTATCATCAGCAAATACAATGCCTGGCTTTAGGTTCTGGCTGAGTGTATAAATGTATCAGTGTGTGAGCCTAGGATGGAAGCTTGTGCATTCTCTTTGATCAGAGAACTCTCACACGATGGAAGAAAACCATCATTAATTGGTTAATTTGCTTACCCCTTACATCTTTAATAAAAAGTCATTCGGTGAGCTTGCCCTAAACTCACTACCCCAAAACATTTATTTTTTTTTCTCTTGGCACTTCATACTATCTATTTATGGTATTCATTTCCACCTCTTCCCATTGAAATGTACACTCCATAAAGCCAGGGGTTTTGCATGTGTCTAGAGACAAGTTGCTGACAAAGGGCAAATGATCAATAAATACTGGCTGAATGCATTACCATATGGAAGGCAGGCAGGGCAGAGACCAGGAAGAGACACACTCTCAGAGTAGTATTTGCACGACCTTCAGACTGAGCATCCTTTAAATTCTGCAGCTCAGACACCTCCTTGTTCACCAGAGTCCCAGTCCCGAAACAGGGAATGGACCAGAGATCAAATGAAGTACCATCTCATCCTAGCAGGTAGTGGTGTGTTGGTAAATGCCTAGCAATTGGCTCTGGTGGTGGTGGTATGTGTAGGGAGGTAAAAGCTCTGATTTGTAATGTTTTTCCATTTCTATGGTATAAAAATGCCCACCATGGCCAGTTTCAAGCTAACAACAGAATATCTGAACACAGAGTTGGGAAGAGATGGGCCGCTGAGCTCTTGGAAGCATGGTGGCTCCAGCACACCACTGGCCAAGATTCCTGAACTGTTACTAAATGCAATCAGAGCCAGTATAAAGGTCTCAGAGGAGAAACTAAGAACCATGAGTGGATTAGCATTGCTTGTTTCCATTACTAAAAATTAACTCAGAAGTGCCTACCCTGAATAGAAAGCTAATGGCATCACCTTCAGATTAGAAAGACGAAAGGAGGAAAGCTAGTGTTTCCCAGGACTGTGGACCAATCCCTCTGCTAAGCACATGATTCTGTAATAGCACTACATTATCCATGCTTTAAACAGATAAGGAAACTAAAGCATAAAGACCTATATAAGTAACTTTCCCAAAGTCACACGGCCTCAGTGGCAGAGCCAGGATTCAAGTGGAAGACTTTGATTTCAAGGCCCATGAGTTTTTCTTCACATCACATAATATTGTGTTATGGTCTCAAAATATGGTGAGACCTCATATGGTGAGTTTCTTCCGCGTGGAGAAACTTCTGTAGGCCCAGATATATGTCACAGGTTGTATTTCATGAATACTCTTCTCTGAATCTGGTTAGCTCCAGAAGACCTGTGAGGCAGGTGTCTTGGTTACTACTTTATGCTCGCTGTCTAGCACAGCGCCTGGTACAGAGAAGGCATTCAGTAATTAATTGTTTGAAGATGAGGGGAAGTGAAGAGGAAAAGGGAATAATTTTGTTCCATGGTGACTGTAAGTGTTTCTGGATCACCTGAGAAGACATTAGACAAAATAATTTCCATAGACACCCCAAACAAACTCCCGCTTTATTAATTAGATGGAGTTAGAGCCAGTTGTGGATCTTTCTTTTTCTATCCTGCCAGGGAATCACACGACCATGGAATTTGGAATGGATTTTGGAATTATCTTTGCTGCAGAATTGCTTTCCTGACTGTTGTGTGCTTTGGCTGTAAGTCCCGTCAGTCGGTTCTTTCTGGGCCCGCTCCAGTGTGGGTGAATGGCAGGCAGCATTCAAGGATATATTGAGTGTCACAAGAAATGGGCTCAGATTTTAAAATCCCCATGGCTAAGCCACAGAGCAGGCAGCCCTTCTGTGGATAATTGAATAGTGACTGAATTTAGTTATTGGTTAAGTCTGAAGGCTCTTCTACTCAGTAGCCTTACCCAAACACATTTCTTTTTTTAATTTAACATACATTAATAATATGAAAGGATTTCATTGTGATAATTCAATACATGTGTATAGTATACCTTGAACAAACTCACCCCCTCCATTATATTCCCATTCTCTCTCTCACAAACACATTTTATGACAATTTTTTTTGGTGCTGGGGAAGGAGCCCAGGGCTTTGCACACACTAAGCATGTACTCCAGTTGCAGATTTTTAAAAGATGTACAAAGTTGTCTCCATTTGGAGATTTCCCCCTGCTATTCATGAACATATAACCACGGCCAGACAAAAGGATTCCCAACGTTAAATATTCTGGGCTCCTAAAAAAAAAAATCAAAGCGTGTCATTTCTGACAACGGGGTCAATCTCATAGAAGTAGAGAATAAAATAGTGGAGGACAGGAATTGAGTAGTGGGGAGACGGGTGTTGGAAAGAGGGTGATTAAGACATACTGAGGTGCAGTTCTACAAGAAGGAACAATACTGAAGTTCTACAGCGCAGTAGGGTTACTATGGTTGACAGTAATTAACTGAATATTTCAACATAGTTAATACAGAGGATTTGGAATGCTTCCATAAAAGAAATGATAAATGTCCAAAATGATGACTATCTCTATTACCCAATTTGATTGTTACTCACTGGATATATGTGTTTTTAAAAAAACTTTTGTGGTACTGCGTTGTAACTCAGGGCCTCATACTTGCTAGGCAGACGCCCTACCACTTGAGCCACTCCACCTGCTCCTTTGTGTGTGTGTGTATGTTGGGTATTTTCAAGATAGGGTCTTGAGAATTATTTGCCTGGGCTGGCTTTGAACCATGATTCTCCTGATCTCTGCTTCCCAGGTTGCTAGGATTACAGGTGTGAGTCACTGATGCTCAGCTTGGATATATGTGTTGAAATGCCATACTCTACCCCAAAATATATATAATTTATATATATATATATATATATATATAATGTTTTTAAATGTGAAAATAGAAAATTAATTGACCATAAATGTTACAGAAACTACTCTGGGCTGAGGCTGTGCTGGGGTTGTATATTCTGCTGCTGTCTAGCTGAGGTGGTCCACTGCCTGAACACATCCCAGAGATGTATTTTGCTTGGCATGCTTGCTATTTGAATGTTATTTTTCAGTTAAGTGACAGCATTAAAAAGCAAGGTGATTCTGCATTAAAAACAGCAGTTCTTTTGCTTTCTCTTGCACACTTGAAACTCTGCCAACTCTACACAAGCAGTCCAACACACTGCAGCATTAGGTTGGGTCTGGGGAGCAGCTGTCCTACGTGAACACAGCGAACATTCACTCAGCCATCCATCTCTGCCCCATTGCTTCCTCGTATCCACCCAGCACTGAAGCAAGCTGTCCCTTGGCCCTGCTGTTCCATAGTTCAGATGAACATGAGCGCTCCTCCAGTCAACCCTAACCACTAGATTTAGTTCAGTTGCCTACTTGACTGACTACTGACTAAGTCTGTGTTCGAGCCCCTAATTCCTACTCTAAGAACACCAGGCTAGTCAGGGTTTGTTAGTTGCCAGCACAGATTAGTGGGATGAGCTGTCCACAAAAAGCCCCCGTGTGGCAAAAATAGCTTCCTCGTGGCCTGTATGGTTGAAATTCACATGACCAGTCACTTCTTAGGTTAAAGAACTTAGTCTTCACGTTTCAAAATGAAAATATGTTAGCTGGTTAGGGCAACCTGTTGTCCTGTTGTGCTAGTTCCCAGGAACATGAGGGTCTGTACCAGCAACACTTTGGAAGGGATTAGAATTGCTGAAACTGGCAAAGGTTACTTGTCCCTAACAAAAGAGAAGGGGAGAGAATGGGGCATGAGACAAGTAAGCTTTGCTGAGGGGAGGATATGGTGAAGGGCTCAGGGCCTGAGGACAGGGCCTGGTGGGCAGCCTGTGGATAGGGGAGAGATGGAAGGCATTGCTGCACAGGAGAGAGAACAGAAAACCATCAGCCTTTGCTGGCCAGTGGGACCTTCAGATAAAGAGCAAATTTGTTCTTTAGAAAGGATGGCTTGGATGGGAGTAACTCACAGGTGGTGTGAAGGCCGGAACTCTATAAACAGAGCCTCTTGCAGTTACCAGAGGCTATTTTTGCTCCTCGCAACATCATGTGCTGAGCAGACAGTGGCCCTGTTGGAATGCACACTGAGCCAAGTGACACAGCAATTGGTAGCTCCCTAGGGAGTGGGCTTTTCTGGTTTTTTTTTTTTTTTTCCGTTCCCAGCATACTCCACACTGGTCCTTCACCATTCTCACCCCACAAGCCTGGCGTTTTTCTACAGACCCTCTCCAGCACCTTGGGGCACTATGTGTTGCAAGTAAACCCTAGAACTCCGCTACCCAAAGTAGTTTACCAACCTCTCCCCCTGTCCTGCTTTTCTGGACACCAGGTGAATTCCAGAATATTCCTTGTTCCCCTATCTCCACCCTTCATGTGCCTCACTCTTTCTTGCTTCTCCCATCTGGGCCTGCTTTGGGGGTCAGGACTGCAGAAGAGGGTAACTGTTTTAGCATTTGGGAAGCACAAACAGGGAAGGTATGTGCAGTGGGGCAGGAAACTTGGCATGGCAGGGGGGAGACAATGGAGAGAGTAGGGAAGTGGATGCGGGTGGTAGGAGGGATCCAGAAAGGCAGCAAAAGAACTTAGCTACCTTTAACTTTCACTCTGACCCTTCCCTCTCTCTCTGATTTCTGGCTCCAGCCTTGCCTGCTGTGCCTCTCCAAAAGCCCTCCGACCTCCATTTGCACACCATTGCTCAGAGTCCCATCTCTTTTCTCCCATTGCCTCCTACTTCCTGGGCACAGGCTGCATCACGCTGATTTACAGATTAGTCACATGAACACTCAACACCCACCTCCCCTCAGCCTTGGCAGCTTGCATTCCCATGAGAGTGACAACAAGGGTGGAAATACTTATTACCTACTTTATTTTATATTGAAGCCAATCTTCCCAGAGACTATGCTAGTCCCCTCTAGCAGCGGTAGGAACTTGGAGAGGCCACGTGAACTTTTCAGATCACTGGGAGTGCTGGGGATGTAGTAATTTACCAAAGTTGGTCCTGATTCCTCCCATGAATTATCCACTTTGCAGATTATCTGTGGGGATTGCTTTTCTCTAAGTTCACCTCCCCTGCCTCCCAATGGGGTTCTAAGCCATCTTTTTCGCCTGTTCCTAAGGCAGCCTGTGGATGTATGCTTGAAGAATGCAAGCTTGAACATTTGCCTACGCAAAATGAAAATACAGGGGAAAATTGAATGGAGGAGGGGGAAATCCTCTCGTTCTTTCCTCTGCCAGCTAGAAATAATTTTGGGCCTTTAATTGAATTCAAAAATTCTGAGTGCATGCTATGTGCAAAGACTAGTTTTTGAAGAGGCAGCAATTTTATTTTTTCCTACTTGGGTATTTTTGATGTTGTTCTTTAGAGGTCCCAGGGACAGAAGACAGCAAATGTGAATGAAATCAGAATGGTATTGGTCCATGGAAATTATACACCGTCATCATCACAATGATACCTAACGTTATATAGCTCTTACTATGCACTGAGCAGAACTCACTCAATAACCACAGCTCTGATTTGAGATATTACTCATCCTGTTTTAAAGGCAAGGAAAATGCAATCCAGAGAGGTCCAGTGACTTGCCTAAGGTCATGCAGCTGGCATCCAGGCAGCCTTTATCCAGGGTTCACAGCCTTGACCTTATACTAAACTGCTTTTCCCTATCTACATACATTCTATTGTTTCAGTTTTCCATTGTTACAGAACTACTCCCAACCCGATGGCTTAAAGCCCCAACTATTTTACGTGTTTATGATTCTGTGGGTTGAGATGCCACCACAGTACCCATGGCTTCATGATGCCTGGAGCCTCAGCTGAAATGGCTCAAACAGCTGGAGCATGATTGGGATGGCTTGACAGTGGGCTCCTGTGTGAGGCCTCAGTTCTCACTGTCTATTGGACTCTTGTATTCTCTTCCATGTTGCCTTTCTGTATGAGCTTCCTCACAGCATGGAGGTCAGACTTTTTATATGGTGGTAGGCTATCCCAGAATTAAAGAGGAAACTTCCAAGCCTAGAAGTAGGCCCAGCTTTACTTCCACCACATTTCACCAGTTGTCATAAGGCATGAGATCAGACTAGATTCAAGAAGAGAAAAAACTGGACTCAACTCTGATGAATGGAGTGGTTTGCATGCATATGTACTAAAAGAAGTCATTAATGCTGAGTATCTTTGGAGACTACCACACTATTTATATATACAAAATATAGACCTACTATATTATATTCTATGTGTTAATATACTACTGTTTATGTTAGTGTATATGTGTATATATATATATAAATTGTATAGATATGTAGATATATATATACAAATTGATTTTTTAAAGTCAAAACTTGCAGCTATTTTGACCAACACTATGCAACCATTTAATACTTAATGATGCTTAATGAGTATTGAAATCCGTTCCTAGGCCTGGATCCTACTGAGTGTTTCAATGCCCCCTCTAGTAGCTCAGCCAGCACTCTCAGACCCCAATAATTTAGAAGACCATGATTCTAGGGCAGACCCTGGGCCCTACACCCATGGAATTGCTTCTTCCTTCTGAGACCGAAACCTGAGGGGGGGGGTTCCTCAACCAGGGTTTTATCCCAAGGGTACCCACTGGGACCCACACACGGGAAACCAGCAAGCCTGGCAGATCCCATATTGCCCTCGGCCATTGAAGATTGCAGCTGTGTGGCACTGAGGGAGGAGCAGAGAAGAGGAACTCAGGAAACCTGAATTGTGGCCCAGTTCTGGTGATCTGCAGGTGAGTGGGGGCAGATAGGAAAGAGGTATGACCGACACTTGGTACTGAGTTCTCACAGCACCTCACTGCTGGTAGACTCCAAATGCCCACGAATAAAGAGATGCTTGGCCATCTCCCCTCCCCAGAGATGCTTTTGTTATCTGTTCTTTTCTCCTCCTCATAATGGAAGGGCTTTGGACATAGAGGATCATGCTCACTGTCATATCCAACCTCTTCTCACCTCAGCCCATTTGGCTCCCTGCTCCTGCCACTCACAGCTCATTCATTCATTCATTCATTCAACATTCATTTAGGACCAGGTGCTGCTCTAGGCACTCAGGATACAACAGTGAATAAAGTAGATGAAAATACCTACCCATGGGGAATCTATCTTGCATTGAGAGGAACTAGACAATAAAGTAAACAGGCAAAATAGATAGTACTTTGGGTGATAACTGCCATGGAGAAAAATCAAACAGGAAAGGAGGGGATAGAGGAACTGGGATGGTTGAGGGATTGCACAGGGAAGGCCTCTCTGAGAAAGTGACTGAAAGAGAAAGAACTGAAGGAGGCAAGGGAAGGAGTTATGTTGAGAATAGACTCTAGGATGAAAGGGACATAAACAATGAGAACAGTTAGGGCCACGGCAGATTGGATTACTGTTCTCACTTTTCACTCCCTTCTTGCTATAGAATTTTATATGTATCCACCTAGCTTGTGATTTTGCAGTGTTTCTTTCTAGAGCAAGCAGAATATATTTTGCCACCATATTGGTGCTGAATGTGACCATGTAACTTACTGTGTCCAGTGGAATATGGTGCTAACAGAGACTTGAATGTGTTTGTATGATTTAATGTGGCCTCTTGTGCACCTGCCGTCTGCCAAGAGAACAGGCCCCAGATGGCTGCTGGTCTCAGACTGAGGAGATAGATGGAGATAATACAAATCTGACTCCAAGCCTGAAGCAGAGCTATCTCAGCTGACCCCAGACCATGTGTAAGCCAAACAAATGCTTGTTGTAAGCAATTGACATTTGGGGAATGTTTGGCAATATAATCAGAGCAAGAGCTGACAGCTAGAATGGATCACGCAGTAATCCAGCCAAGAGAAGATGTTTCATACCAAGGTGACATCAATGGAGCCGATTAAAATTAGCTTCTCAATATATTATGAAGGCAGAACTATCAAGATTTGCTGCTAGATTGGATGCATGGAGACAGACAGAGGGAACATTCAAGGACAGCAGGAAAATTTTGGGCTTCTGTAACTGAAAGGAGTTGCCAGTTAACGAAATGAGAAAGGCTGAGGGTAGAGCAGGCTTGTGGGGCTTTGGGGACTAGGGGTGGAGCTTACTGGTAGAGTGTTTCCCTACCATGTGCAAGGGCCTGGGTTCCATCCCCAGCACTGCAAGAAAAAATAGAAATTCAGCTTTGGGCATGATGCATTTGTCCTGCTTGTTGAATGTCTCATGGTTCTGTATTTCTTTCAGACTGCCTTGGATTATAGACTTTGAAAGAGTAAAGATATCTCCACCTCCCTATTTTATTTGGAAGAACTCCAAAGCATCTGCCCCAGGATGACCCAGTCCTGCACTTCCCCAACTAATGTTGGCTTTGAGATTTTTATGTTGAAGGAGCTCAGAGAAAGCATCTAAGGCCAGGCATGGTGGTGCACACCTGTAGGCCCAGCTATTCTGGAAGAGGGGGTTGGAGGATTTTGGTCCAAGAAAATGCAAGACCCTATCTAAAAAATAAACTAAAGCAAAAAGGGTTGGGGACATGGCTTAAGGGATAAAGCACCTGCCTAGCAAGTGCAAGGCTCTGAGTTCAAACCCCAGTACCACCAGAAAAAAAAAAACCCAAAGAAAAGAAAAAAAAATGAAGAAGAAGAAGAAGAA
Organism: Castor canadensis; assembly: GCF_047511655.1. Classification (NCBI taxonomy): domain Eukaryota; kingdom Metazoa; phylum Chordata; class Mammalia; order Rodentia; family Castoridae; genus Castor; species Castor canadensis. The sequence goes on along the minus strand of NC_133405.1, from coordinate 44,741,181 downwards.
ATCTAGCTGACAATGGTGGCACACATCTACAATCCCAGCACTTGAGAAACTAAGGCAGGAAGATCAGGAGTTCTAGGCCAGCCTGGACTATGAGACCCTGTCTCATAAACAAACAAACAAAAAAGAAATCTATGAGGAAGGAGGTTAAGAATCTTTTCTTGAAGCTACATTTGCATAAAAAGCACATGGTTTCACTTGGATTCTGTGCTACAAAGCAATAAAAAGAGCACTTTTTGCCAGAGATGCTTTTGTTTATATATTACACATGACTGAGAAAATATCAGTTTTCCATATCATATACTGTGAACCGGAGGAAGTTTTTGTGGTCAAATTCACAGCACATATAAGAGCAAAGCTTCCCAACAGCCCGGGGCATAGGGCACTGCTGACAGAGGGATCTATCATGTGTCAGGAACTGTGCCACAATGTTGCAAATGCGGTGACATAGAAGGTTGTGTTACTGTTTAAGCTTTTCATCACCCCTCCCTGAGAGCATGCACGATACACTCCTATGCTATTGAATTTAAGACTTGGCCACGTGACTTGCTTTGGCCATATGGCTCTTTAAGCATCTGTGTTTACATGTCTGTTTTCTCACTGGTGTGAGAATATCAATATTCTGATACTACTTTCCTCTGAGAACCTGGGTTCTGGAGCGAAGACAACTAGATCCGAGCCATGACCCATTTACGGCCCCCACGTAACATGAACAAGAAATGAATCTTTGTTTTGGGGAGATTGTTTGTTACTGCAGCACTACTTAGCCTAAACTAACTGCTACAAGTTGTAAATGAGATAGAGGTGGTCATTCCAGTGAATAAGTAAGGAGAGAGAGAGAGAATTATTGCAGAAAACAGTGTTGTAAAAGTGATTAACTCTGTGTGCTGGACCTACCTTGTTTTGTTTTGAGAACAGACTTGCCTGGAACTCTCAACCCTCCTGCCTCAGCCTCCCCAGTACTGGGATTATAGACATGCACCATTCCTGGCTTATAACCTGCTTTATATAGGTGGTCAGATAAGATAGGTTGCTGACCCCTTGATCCTCCGACAAAAAGCTCAGCCTTTCATTCTCCTCTTCTTCACCTTCTCCCCTTCCTCTTCTTTTATTCTCTCCCACTATCAAGTCTCTACTGCATTTTGTCTCCTGCTGCTCATGATTCTCTTTCCTGTTTCTGTCCTTTTCTTCTAACTCTCTACATTTGCATATACAGATGTATATACACATATGTCTACATTGACATGCACTTGCACACAGAGGCCATGCTTCTGAGACTAAACTTGATAATCAACTCTGCTTATCCTACCAGAATTCTCCACTGCTTTAATTACAACCATTATTCATGACATCTCGCACATTTTCTGTCTAGTTGACACTGTTTGGGAAGTAGCAGCTTCTTCCCTCCTTTCGCATTGATTGCTGTTTTGCCTTGCAAAAGAATATTAAATCTCACAGTTAAACACAAATCTTCTTTAAGACAGCTTCTGCTCTCAGCCATTCAGATTCTGTCTCTCTCACTCAGCTGAGCTCTGCTGAGTCCTTTCAAATCAGATCGGCTCCTGTGCTAGTTATTTCTAAATGTATGGCTTTTATTTGATTGCAGCCTTTTTTCAAATCCCCTGACATCTCTTCTGCCTCTGCAGTTGCCTTCCTCCAGTTGCCTCCAGTCCATTCCAAGATGGCCTGCCTCTCCCATGCCAACTCTCTGTGACTTTATTCATGAATCCCATGTGGGTTTTAAGGACTAGGAAAATCCCACCATCTACCCTAGCAGGTTGTTCTTGAAATGACATAATTAGAAGTGTATTCGTTCACCTTAAAGCATGCAGGCCAGTGGTTTGTACTTCTTTTTGCAAGATCATGGGTCCATTAACTATCTGATCAGATCAGTGCCTACTCTTCCTAGGGCAATGCACATCCCCACATTTTGTATATACCTTCAGAAGATTCTTGGATGTCCTAAAGCCCATTCGTGATCCTCCTCTCTAGGGCTATGGGAGTCTCAGGTTAGAAGATGGGAGCACTAGTCTCCTGGGCAAGGGTCAATATCCATCAGCTGCAATGAGTAGAATGGGTTCACCCATAGGTTTTAACAAAGAAGGTAGCACAAGGAGGCAGGTGAACTTGGGTGACTTAAAAAAGCCCTATAACTCCAATTCTCCCCCCCCCAACTTTCTACAGCTTCACACATGTTCAAGCTCTTTCTTTTTAACGTTTTTATTAGTACATGGTTTTAATCTACATTTATCTAATGACTGATGAGGCTGAACTTCTTTTCACGTATGTATTGGTCATTTATATGTTTTCCTTGTTGAATGCTGTTTCAATTTTTTTCCATTTAAAAAATTAAATCAATGTTTTCAAAACATTGTTTTCAAAAATCAATGTTTTCAAAACATTGTTTTCAAAAATCAATGTTTTCAAAATGGAAAATGTTTGAGTTTTGAGGACTACTTATATAAACTTGGCAGTGATTTTCTTCCAGTCTTTATTTTTTAAAACGTTTTTATTAGTGTCTGGTAGTTGTCTCATTGTGACATTTCCATGTATGCATATATTGTGCTCCAATTTGGCCCATCCCCTCCATTGTTCTCCCTCTTCCCCAAATCCCCTTCTTAAAATGACTTCCACAGGTTTCAGTGTTCCATATTCATACATGTATACAAAGTACCTCAACCATGTCCGCCCTCCTTTACCCTTTTCATTTACCCTCCCCTCCCAGTATTACCCTCCTCTTAGTGTGACCTGTTCTACCTTCCTGCCCTTCATTGTTTCAGTGTCTGTTCATTGTTCAGTGGCATTTTGCCTTGGCATTTTATCTGTAAATATATTGTTTTAATTGCTCTATCCCCTCTATTACTCTTCCCTCATCTTTTCCCCTCCCCTGTATTGTTCAACAGTGTTCAGTGCACTTCATCGCAGGCTCTTTCTTAACTACAGATTTCTCTCAGAGGGCCTCATGTCCAAGGGCATCTCCCCAGTGTGCTCAAAATGAACCCCTAGGCCTGAGATGTCTCTGCATGTTTTGAAGTTCTAGATCAGTTGTCAAGATTGGCCCAAGCGCTAGCATCCTTTCATTTCTGAGATCTGCATGTGGCAAGGATGGCAGGGGGACATCCTTGTCCTCTCGAGTTTAGCCTCTCAGTTCTTATATCTGTACAACTTTGCATGCATCCTGACCACTGTGAGAAAGCTGCTGATTTTTCTTCAGGACTGAAGAGCTCTGACAAATGGAAAAAGTAATGCAGATAGGAAATGGTGAGTTTCCTGTTCTCGAAGGCATTCTAGGACTTCCCTTGGTTTTCACGAATAAACAAACAGATCTGGGATAAAAGGGAAGATCTATGCAATTGCAGCCAAGAGGCTGTACTGCAAGTAAACAAATGGAGGAGTACTTTCATGAGACCCCACATATGTAAATGAAGTGTTGGGAAGCATGAATATGGAGACTGACTGGCTGAAAATGGAAAGCCATTGGAAAAGACAGGGGAGTTGGTGCTAATAGTGCCCTATTGTTAGGTTTCTTACCTTGAGCAAGCGACGGTCCCAGCCAGCCTGAGACTCGGTTTCCGATGTCACAATCTAGAAAACCAATGTCTCTTCTCCTTATTTATGTCATGCATGGGCTTCCTGAAAATTCTCACTCAAGCAAGTGGGTGGCTGCCTGGTTCAAAACACTCCTTGCCTTAGGAATGTCATGGTGAAGTGATTAAGAGCATAAGATGAGGGCAGACACTGCCTGGCTTTCCCACCTCTCTGTTATGGTCTGTTTTTGTTGCCAATAACACAGTGCCATAGACAGGATAAGTTACAGAGAACAGATGTGTATGTTGACCCACAGTTCTGTTTCAAGGTCGAGGGGCTGCATCTGTTGAAAACTTTTTTGCTGGCAGAGTCCTGAGGCGGCTCAGGGTATCGCGTGGTGAAAGACCTAGCCAAACTGACTTTTCTAGCAGACCCTCTCTCAAGACGGACCCATCCATCCATTAATCACATGAATAAATTAATACAATCTGTGGGCAGAGTCCCAATCTTTTCTTAAAGGGCCCACCTGCTTCCACCTCTTATTATCCCACAATAGGATTAAATCTGAATATGAGTTTCAGACAGGACAAACAATAGCACTCTCGGAGCCTCATTTGCCTCATCTGTCAAATGAGAATGAGAGTTCCCCTCATTGGGCTGTAGTGAAACTTAGATAAGGTACATTATAAATCAGTTCTAACACGTAGTAAACAAGCACTCAACATGTGCTAGCCATGATTGTTGTTCTCATAGAATGAGCTCTTTTATGTATAAAATTGGACACCCCCAATAACCATGCCTGTGTTAAGTGACTTTGCCCTCCAATCATAGCTAAAAAATCTAGGATAAGTGTATGGCTCAGTTTGGACCAATCAAGCTGGAGGTGTAGCTCAAGTGGTAGAGTGCCTGCCTAGCAAGCACTAGGCCCTGGGTTCAAAGTAACTGGCTAAAAGAAAAGTAGTCTCAATGTAGCATGCTTCAATCCCAGAGTCTGCGATCCCTGCTTCCCCAGGGCAAGCTACCAAGTTGCCCTGGCTTCTGCTATTCCCCTGTGCTATGGTTTAAATATGGTTTGTCCACCAAACTTTCATCTATTGGAAACATGGACACTGTGTGGTAGTGTAGAACTGATGGAACCTTTAAGAGGTAGGGCCTGGTGGAAGGTGATTAGTTTATTGGGGCACCACCTTGGAAGTGCTTAATGTACTACTTGAAAGGCCCCGATTAGCTCCTGAGGGAGTAAGTTGTTATTAAAAGCACAAGTTTGGTCCCTGAATCCTTCCTTTTTTTCCTGTCTCATCATCTGATCTCTCCTTTTGTGTGTACTGTCACATCTCACTATCTGCCATGTTGTGAGGTAACCAGAAAGCCCTCACTGGAGGCCAACTAGATGGGGTCACCCAGTCTTGGACTTTTATCCTCCAAAATAGTCATGTAAATAAACCTCTGATCTTTATGAAGCCCCCAGATTCATGTATTCTGTTATAACAACATATAATGTACTAAGACACCCAGGATTATTTTACTCTTGTTTGGGTTCCATGAGATACCCAGGATCTCAACAACTTTTTACTTTTCCAAATTACCTAGAGTGCAGCTGAAAGATGCTGCAATGACTGTACTACCATGATAGAGCCCCTGATGATCTCCCAATGTGACCGGTTCACGGGAGCCAGGAAATCTCATGACAGTCTTCAGACATTCTGATTCAGTTCTCTGATTATCAAGGGTTGTACTCACAACCTTCTCTACAGAGAGTCTATGTACTAATATCGAACAGAAAATGTAGTATGGCCTGATTTTCTCAGACACATCCAAATTCAAACACTTCATACTGTTACTCCCCAAATTACTCTGCATTTTTCAAATCACATGTCCTATAGGCTGAAAAGTATACTCACCATCTACTTCAAATTCTAATATATTTTTAATCATTTCAAGTAGTTCTGAAACATTACAAGAGGGCATAATAAAACCACTTGAAATCAATTTTAAAATCTTTTAAAACTCTATTTAAAAGTGGTTTTCAACCATTCCCCCTAAAATCAGGAACAAGACAAGGGTGCCCTCTATCACCACTCCTATTCAACATAGTACTGGAATTTCTAGCCAGAGCAATTAGGCAAGAAGAAGAAATAAAAGGAATACAAATAGGTAAAGAAACTGTCAAAATATCCTTATTTGCAGACGACATGATCCTATACCTTAAAGACCCAAAAAACTCTACTCAAAAACTCTTAGACACCATAAACAGCTACAGGAAGGTGGCAGGATACAAAATCAACCTACAAAAATCATTAGCTTTTCTATACACCAACAACGAACAAACTGAGAAAGAATACATGGAAACAATTCCATTCACAATAGCCTCAAAAAAAAATCAAATACCTAGGAGTAAATTTAACAAAGGATGTGAATGATCTCTACAAGGAGAACTACAAAATCCTGAAGAAAGAGATCAAGGAAGACTACAGAAGATGGAAAGATCTCCCATGCTCATGGATCGGTAGAATCAACATAGTAAAAATGGCTATACTACCAAAAGCAATCTACATGTTTAATGCAATTCCCATCAAAATCCCAATCACTTTCATCACAGAGATTGAAAAATCTACCCTAAAGTTCATTTGGAAACACAAGAGACCGCGAATAGCCAAGGTAATACTCAACAAAAAGAGCAATGCTGGAGGTATCACACTACCTGACTTCAAACTATATTACAAAGCAGTAGCAATAAAAACAGCATGGTACTGGTACAAAAACACACATGAAGACCAGTGGAACAGAATAGAGGACTGGGATATGAATCCACACAACTATACCCACCTCATTTTTGACAAAGGTGCCAAAAATATACAATGGAGAAAAGGCAGCCTCTTCAACAAATGTTGCTGGGAAAAGTGGTTACCCATCTGCAAGAAATTGAAACTAGATCCTTGTCTATCACCTTGTGCTAGTATCAACTCAAAATGGATCAAGGACCTTAATATTAGACCTGAAACTCTGAAGTTAGTACAGGAAGGAGCAGGAAACACTCTGGAACAAATAGGTATAGGCAAAGACTTCCTCAATAGAACCCCAGCAGACCAGCAACTAAGAGAAAGGATGGACAAATGGGACTTCATAAAATTAAAAAGCTTCTGCACAACAAAAGAAATGGTCTCTAAACTGAAGAGACCACCCACAGAGTGGGAGAAAATATTTGCCAGCTATACATCAGACAAGGGACTGATAACCAGAATATACAGGGAACTTAAGAAATTAAATTCTCCTAAAATCAATGAACCAATTAAGAAATGGGCAACTGAACTAAACAGAACTTTTTCAAAAGAAGAAATTCAAATGGCCAAAAAAACACATGAAAAAATGCTAACCATCTCCGGCCATAAAGGAAATGCAAATCAAAACAACACTAAGATTCCACCTCACCTCTGTTAGAATAGCCATCATCAAAAACACCACCAACAACAAGTGTTGGTGAGGATGTGGGGAAAAAGGAACCCTCGCACACTGCTGGTGGGAATGCAAGTTGGCACAACCACTCTGGAAAAAAATTTGGAGACTTCTTAAAAATCTAAACATAGACCTGCCATATGATCCAGCAATCCCACTCCTGGGGATATACCCAAAGGAATGCAAGACAGGTTACTCCAGAGGCACCTGCACGCCCATGTTTATTGCAGTGCTATTCACAATAGCCAAGTTATGGAAACAGTCAAGATGCCCCACTACTGATGAATGGATCAAGAAAACGTGGTACTTGTACACAAGGGAATCTTACCCAGCCATGAAGGAGAATGAAATCTTATCATTTGCAGGTAAATGGATGGAACTGGAGAACATCATTCTGAGCGAGGTCGGCCAGGCTCAGAAGACCAAAAAATCATATATTCTCCCTCATATGTGGACTTTAAATCTAGGGCAAATGCAGCAATGTAGTTTGACTTGGGTCACATGACAAGGGGAGAGCACATACGGGAGATAGGAATAGGTAGAAAACCCAAAACATGAAAGTGTTTGATGTCCCCACTCCAGAGAAGCTAATACAGAAACCTTAAAGTGGGGATTCCAAGATGGCGGCTAGAGGTAGGAAGCAGAAAGCGAGCCTCCTATAGTGAAATCTTGGAGAGACGCTGGAGACACACTTTGCAGGCATAATCACCGAGAAAAGGCATAACTTTGACCCCTCCACACCTCCAGCCGGTGCAGAGAATCTCCACTTCACGTTAAACGGAGAAACGAGGAGGGCCCCCGGGGCCGCCAGTGGCCGGCGCCCATACGGCTTGGGAAGACGCGGACCAGGTGAGCTTCGGGGTACCGCGGTAGCCCCACAGACAAGCCTGGGCCAGAGCAGCATAGCCCCCTGGACAGACTGACCTCCACCCGGGAAAAAAAAAAAGAGAAACTGAGTAATAAGAAATAAGAACAGTTAAGACACGCTGGAAAGAGGGTGGGGTGCCCTGAGTGCTGAAGATTGGGGGAAGGGAATCCTTCCCGGGACTGTAAATAAACAAGCTGGGCAGGCCGGAGAGCCTCTGGTGGGAGCGGGGCGCGCGCCCAGCAACCAGGAGCGGGAAAGCTTGTGAGAGGAGGGAAGACCCACTTCCCACGTGAACTGTAAACAAACATGGCGGCCGGCAGGAGCAGCAGCACTGCCCAGTAATCAGGAGCAGAAAAGCTTGTGAAAGTGGCAGTGGGAGGAAAACTTCAGAGGAGAGGGGGGAAGACCCACCTCCCACATGAACTGCAAATAAACATGCAGGCCTGACAACGCGGGGGCAGTGTCACCTTTCCCAGTGCTTGGAAAGGGGAAAGCCTGTAGCAGAGGCTCCCGCACAGGAGAACTCTGAGCAAACAAAGCCTGTGGGACCAGGTGAGTGCTAGCTCACCCCAGAGATCTGCATAAATAATGCTGCCAGCTACAGGCTGAGAGCAGCAGGCAGGCAAGCCACAGTTGCAGATACCACTCTCAGAATTGTCTCCAGACGCTTTTTTTTCTTTTTCTCCCTACCTTTGATGAGAGAACAACCGAATTACACCTGCAAGCCAAAAAACTTACTGAAACTGTATTGCATTTGAACTTGGGACACTTGGTGGGGCTTTTTTTTTTCTTTGTGTGTGTGTGTGTGTGTGTGTGTGTGTGTGTGTGTGTGTGTGTGTGTTTGTGAGTGTGTAGCTTTGTTCTACTTTATGCATCCCCTTTGATGAGACAACTACAGAACAACATCTGAGGCACCAACTCCAGGACTGGAGATTGAGACGGACACCCAAATTATTAAGACTGAAACTGCATTGCATATAAACTTGGAAGTTTTTTGGTTTTTTTTTTTTTAATTTTCTATTTTCCATTTTATTTTAATTCATTTTTATATATAGATATTACTTTCATTTACTTATTTTTTTTCTTTGATTTTCAATCCTCTCTCTGTCTCTCTAATGTCTGTTCAGCTTACTGTCGATTAGTACACTAACACTCCCTGTTTATACCTTTGAAACTCTCTTGTCTGATACCTTGTTCTGCTTTCTCCCTCTTGTCTGTATATTTGTTTTCCCCTTTTCTTTAACTTCTTGCTTTCCATCTCAGCTCACTCTTCCATTCTAAATATTACCACTGTTATTATTACAAGCTAGAAAATACTTAATTTCACACAGTACAGGGACAGTAACAACACCAAGGACAATGACGGGAAGACAGAAAAAACAGGGAAACCAGTTTCCCCACAGCAAAAAATTAGTACAGGAACCAGAGGGGAATGAAGAGAACAGAAACTCAGATCCAGACTCCAACAAAATGAAGATAAACTATGCCAAAGGACCCAATGAAGCCCACAAGAATAATTTAAAAGAAGACATACTACAAGTACTCAATGATAATTTTATAGAGATGATACTGGATAGGGTCAACCAAAATGTACAGGAGACACTCAAGAAATTCCAAGACAATAAAAATAGAGAATTTGAAAAAGCAAAAGAAGAAATAAAGGAAACCATAGAAGCACTGTATAAACACCAAAGTGAAAGAGAGAACACAATGAATAAATGGATAAATGAACTCAGGACAAAAATAGACAACAATAAAGAAGAAAACTGCCAGGATATGGAAAACCTCAGAAAAAAGAACGAAACAGAACTGCAAAACAAAATGGAAGGCCAATCCAGCAGAATAGAACAAACAGAAGACAGAATCTCAGAACTTGAAGATGAAATGGTAATTAAAGGAAAAACCAAAGAACTATTAATTAAACAACTCAAGACCTGTGAAAAGAAAATGCAGGAACTCACCGACTTCATCAAAAGACCAAACTTGAAAATCATGGGCATCGAAGAAGGAAAAGAGGTGCAAGCGAAGGGAATGCGTAATATATTCAACAAGATAATAATGGAAAATTTCCCAAATCTAGAGAAAGATATTCCCATACAAATGCAAGAGGCCTCCAGGACACCAAACAGACCAGATCAAAATAGAACTACTCCACGACATATCATCATTAAAACAACAAGTTCAGAAACTACGGAAAGAATATTGAAGTCTGTAAGAGAGAAAAAACAAGTAACATACAAAGGTAAACCCATCAAAATCACAGCAGACTTCTCAACAGAAACATTAAAAGCAAGAAGAGCATGGGGTGAGATCTTCCTGGCACTGAATGAAAATAACTTCAACCCCAGGATATTCTACCCAGCAAAGCTATCATTCAAAATAGATGGAGCAATAAAAGTCTTCCATGATAAGCAGAAACTAAAACAATATGTGACCACAAAGCCACCATTACAAAAGATTCTGCAAGGGATCCTGCACACAGAAAGTGACACCCAACTTAACCATGAAAAGGCAGGCAGCACCAAACCACAGGATAAGAAAAAGCAAGACAGTAGAGAGTAACATCAAGTCAGGTACACACAATCAAACCTTCAAACAACTAAGACAATTAAATGGCAAGAATCACCACATACCTATCAGTACTAACGCTTAATGTTAATGGACTCAATTCACCCATCAAAAGACACCGTTTGACAAAATGGATTAAAAAAGAAGATCCAACGATTTGTTGCTTACAGGAGACTCATCTCACTGACAGAAATAAGCATATGTGTAGGATGAAAGGCTGGAAGAAGATTTACCAAGACAATGGCCCCCAAAAACAAGCAGGAGTAGCAATACTTATCTCTGACAAAGTAGACTTCAAACCTACATTGATCAAACGAGATAAAGAAGGACATTCCATACTAATAAAAGGGGAAATAAACCAAAAGGAAATAACAATTATCAACCTATGTGCACCCAATGTCCATGCACCCAATTTCATCAAACATACCCTGAAGGACCTAAGAGCATATATTAACTCCAACACAACAAGTTGTGGGAGACTTTAGCACCCAATATCATCAATAGATAGGTCATCCAAACAAGAAATCAATAAAGAAATCCTACATCTATAATATACAATAGATCAAATAGACCTACTTGATGTCTACAGAACTTTTCATCCAACTTCTACACAATATACATTCTTCTCAGCAGCCCATGGAACCTTCTCCAAAATAGATCATATCCTAGGGCACAAAGCAAGCCTCAGCAAATATAAGAAAAAAGCAAAGGCAGTCTTGAGAGGAAAGTTTATAGCCATGAGTGCATATATTAAAAAGATTGAAAGATCCCAAATCAATGACCTAATGATACATCTCAAACTCCTAGAAAAACAAGAACAAGCAAATCCCAAAACAAATAGAAGGAGAGAAATAATAAAAATAAGAGTTGAAATCAACGGAATAGAAACCAAAAAAACCGTACAAAGAATTAATGAAACAAAAAGTTGGTTCTTTGAAAAAATAAACAAGATCGATAGACCCCTGGCAAACCTGACTAAAATGAGGAGAGAAAAAACCCAAATTAGTAGAATCAGGAATGCAAAAGGGGAGATAACAACAAACACCATGGAAGTCCAGGAAATCATCAGAGACTACTTTGAGAACCTATATTCAAATAAATTTGAAAATCTAAAAGAAATGGACAGATTTCTAGATACATATGATCATCCAAAACTGAACCAAGAGGAAATTAATCACCTGAATAGACCTATAACACAAAATGAAATTGAAGCAGCAATCAAGAGTCTCCCCAAAAAGAAAAGTCCAGGACCTGATGGATTCTCTGCTGAATTCTATCAGACCGTTAAAGAAGAACTGATACCAACCCTCCTTAAACTGTTCCATGAAATAGAAAGGGAAGGAAAACTGCCTAACACATTTTAAGAAGCCAGTATTACACTTATCCCAAAACCAGGCAAAGACACCTCCAAAAAGGAGAACTATAGGCCAATCTTCTTAATGAACATTGATGCAAAAATCCTCAACAAAATAATGGCAAACCGAATTCAGCAACACATCAAAAAGATTATTCACCACGACCAAGTAGGCTTCATCCCAGGGATGCAGGGGTGGTTCAACATACGAAAACCTAAAAAACTAGCTAGCATTTGTTGCCCTTAATGCAGAGAAACTAAAGCAGATACCTTAAAGCAACTGAGGCCAATAGGAAAAGGGGACCAGGAACTAGAGAAAAGGTTAGATTAAAAAGAATTAACCCAGAAGGTAACACCCACGCACAGGAAATCAATGTGAGCCAATGCCCTGTATAGCTATCCTTATCTCAACCAGCAAAACCCCTTGTTCCTTCCTATTATTGCTTATACTCTCTCTACAACAAAATTAGAGATAAGGGCAAAATAGTTTCTGCTGGGTATTGAGGGGGGGAGCGGGAGGGGGTGGAGTGGGTGGTAAGGGAGGGGGTGGGGGCAGGGGGGAGAAATAAACCAAGCCTTGTATGCACATATGAATAATAAAAGAAAAATGAAAAAAAAAAAAAAAGAAAATCAATAAACGTAATAAACCACATTAACAGAAGCAAAGACAAAAACCACTTGATCATCTCAATAGATGCAGAAAAAGCCTTTGATAAGATCCAACATCATTTCATGATAAAAGCTCTAAGAAAACTAGGAATAGAAGGAAAGTACCTCAGCATTATAAAAGCTATATATGACAAACCTACAGCCAGCATTATACTTAACGGAGAAAAATTAAAACCATTCCCTCTAAAATCAGGAACCAGACAAGGATGCCCACTATCTCCACTCCTGTTCAACATAGTACTGGAATTCCTAGCCAGAGCAATTAGGCAAGAAGAAGGAATAAAAGGAATACAAATAGGTAAAGAAACTGTCAAAATATCCCTATTTGCAGACGACATGATCCTATACCTTAAAGACCCAAAAAACTCTACTCAGAAGCTTCTAGACATCATCAATAGCTATAGCAAGGTAGCAGGATATAAAATCAACATAGAAAAATCATTAGCATTTCTATACACTAACAATGAGCAAATGGAAAAAGAATGTATGAAAACAATTCCATTTACAATAGCCTCAAAAAAAATCAAATACCTAGGTGTAAACCTAACAAAAGATGTGAAAGACCTCTACAAGGAAAACTATACACTTCTGAAGAAAGAGATTGAGGAAGACTATAGAAAGTGGAGAGATCTCCCATGCTCATGGATTGGTAGAATCAACATAGTAAAAATGTCGATACTCCCCAAAGTAATCTACATGTTTAATGCAATTCCCATCAAAATTCCAATGACATTCATTAAAGAGATTGAAAAATCTACTGTGAAATTTATATGGAAACACAAGAGGCCACGAATAGCCAAGGCAATACTCAGTCAAAAGAACAATGCAGGAGGTGTCACAATACCTGACTTCAAACTATATTACAAAGCAATAACAATAAAAACAGCATGGTACTGGCACAAAAACAGACATGAAGACCAGTGGAACAGAATAGATGATCCAGATATGAAGCCACACAACTATAAGCAACTTATCTTTGACAAAGGAGCTAAAAATATACGATGGAGAAATAGCAGCCTCTTCAACAAAAACTGTTGGGAAAACTGGTTAGCAGTCTGCAAAAAACTGAAACTAGATCCATGTATATCACCCTATACCAAGATTAACTCAAAATGGATCAAGGATCTTAATATCAGACCCCAAACTCTTAAGTTGATACAAGAAAGAGTAGGAAATACTCTGGAGTTAGTAGGTATAGGTAAGAACTTTCTCAATGAAACCCCAGCAGCACAGCAACTAAGAGATAGCATAGATAAATGGGACCTCATAAAACTAAAAAGCTTCTGTTCATCAAAAGAAATGGTCTCTAAATTGAAGAGAACACCCACAGAGTGGGAGAAAATATTTGCCAACTATACATCAGACAAAGGACTGATAACCAGAATATACAGGGAACTTAAAAAACTAAATTCTCCCAAAACTAATGAACCAATAAAGAAATGGGCACGTGAACTAAACAGAACTTTCTCAAAAGAAGAAATTCAAATGGCCAGAAAACACATGAAAAAATGCTCACCATCTCTAGCAATAAAGGAAATGCAAATTAAAACCATGCTAAGATTCCACCTCACCCCTGTTAGAATAGCCATCATCAGCAACACCACCAACAACAGGTGTTGGCGAGGATGCGGGGAAAAAGGAACCCTCTTACACTGTTGGTGGGAATGTAGACTAGTACAACCACTCTGGAAAAAAATTTGGAGGCTACTTAAAAAGCTGGACATCGATCTACCATTTGATCCAGCAATACCACTCTTGGGAATATACCCAAAAGACTGTGACACAGGTTACTCCAGAGGCACCTGCACACCCATGTTTATTGCGGCACTATTCACAATAGCCAAGTTATGGAAACAGCCAAGATGCCCCACTCCTACGAATGGATGAAGAAAATGTGGTATTTATACACAATGGAATTTTGTGTAGCCATGAAGAAGAACGAAATGTTATCATTCGCTGGTAAATGGATGGAATTGGGGAACATCATTCGGAGTGAGGTTAGCCTGGCTCAAAAGACCAAAAATCGTATGTTCTCCCTCATATGTGGACATTAGATCAAGGGCAAACACAACAAGGGGATTGGACTATGAGCACATGATAAAAGCGAGAGCACACAAGGGAGGGGTGAGGATAGGTAAGACACCTAAAAAACTAGCTAGCATTTGTTGCCCTTAACGCAGAGAAACTAAAGCAGATACCTTAAAGCAACTGAGGCCAATAGGAAAAGGGGAACAGGAACTAGAGAAAAGGTGAGATCAAAAAGAATTAACCTAGAAGGTAACACCCACGCACAGGAAATCAATGTGAGTCAATGCCCTGTATAGCTATCCTTATCTCAACCAGCAAAACCCCTTGTTCCTTCCTATTATTGCTTATACTCTCTCTACAACAAAATTAGAAATAAGGGCAAAATAGTTTCTGCTGGGTATTGAGGGGGTGGGGGGGAGGGGGAGGGGGCAGAGTGGGTGGTAAGGGAGGGGTGGGGGCAGGGGGGAGAAATGAACCAAGCCTTGTATGCACATATGAATAATAAAAGAAAAATGAAAAAAAAAAAAAGAAACCTTAAAGTGACAGAGGTTATCATGAGCAGGGGATCAGAACCAATGTAAAGATCAGTTAGAGCTGAATCAACATGGGTCGTAACACATGGTTACACGAAAGCAACAGTAGGAATCTCTCTGTATATCTATCCTTAACTTAACTAGCAAAAATGCTTTGTCTTCCTTATTATGCTTATGTCATTTCTTCAACAAAATTGGTGATAAGGGCAGAACAGGACCTGCCTGGAACTGAGGTGGGGAGGAGGGGAGGGGGGAGAAATGACCCAAACAATGTATGCACATGTGAATAAATGGAAAAAAAATAAAAGTGGTTTTCAGTAGCTGTTTGTATGCATTTTTATTTCAGCACCTATCATGTGGTACTACAAGTACTGCTGTCCTTATCTGCCTCCTGCATATGACTGTGAGCAACTTGGGGGAAAACTTCATCTCTTAGTCATCTTTGTATTCCCAGCACCTAACCCATTGTAGTTGCATAACCAGTGCTCACAATATGAATGTTTGTTGTTGAATAAAAGGAAATTAGACTAGGAAATATTTCTGAAAATGTTTCCATGAGATTTTCATAGAGGTAATGAATGTAGATTACAAATACTGAATGGCAATGAATGCTGGAATATTTGGTGTCACCTAGACATGAAAAACAAATGGCTTGCTTGTGTCATCAAAAAAAAAAAAAAGCCTGGGGGAAAGGGACCAGAAACTAGAGAAAGGGTTAGTTCAAGAAGAATTAACTTAGCAGGTAACACACATGCACAGGAAATCAATGCGAGTCAACTCCCTGTATAGCTATCCTTGTCTCAACTAACAAAAACCCTTGGTCCTTCCTATTATTGCTTATACTCTCTCTACAACAAAATTAGAGATAAGGGCAAAATAGTTACTGCTGGGTAGCGAGGGGGGAGAGGGTGGGGGAAGGGGAGAGAAATGACCCAAACATTGTATGCACATATGAATAAAATAAAAATTTTTAAAAAAACCTGGGGCTTTTTTTCCTGCCCACTGAAGGTATATTAAGGAAAACTCCATAACTATTAGGAAGAGATAGAAAAAATGTTAATAAATCAAAAATAACAATATTTCTAAAGTAGAGAAACTTAAATGTTTTTAAAAAATATTTTCTAGGTTTTATCAATGCATGTTACATGCATATGTTGAGAAATCACACTGAACCCCATTAATATGTACAATTAATACATTTCTTTAATAATAAAATAGCCAGGCATGGTGGCACACACCTGTAATCCCAGCATTTGGGAGGCTGAAGAAAGAGGATCGCAAGCAACATAGCAAGTTCCAGGCTAGCCTGAACTATATAGGGAGACCCTTTCTTAATAAAATAAGATATTTTTAAAAAATAAAATGGTATTTAAAAATATATAAAAGGTGTTCAAAATTTCTGAGAGTATTAAAATTTTTTTCTATGAGAAAGTACATAGGCCTTCAGTTAAGAATTCTTGGTTGGAAAAGTCAGAGAATAGGCAATTATAGTAAAGGAGTCAGTGTACGAAAGCAAAGCATTGATCAGAAAAGATAGCTGGCTTGGAAGAGCAGAGATGTTTTCAGAAAAATGTTCAGGTTGGGAAAACTTAGCCCAGAGGAAGAATGGAGACATGGGTAGTCTGAAAAGCCCAGAGTGGCATCCTCTTTCCTGGAAGTAAAGTCAAGTAGCAATGTGAGCCAAAGCCAATGGAATAACCAGCTTGAGGTATTGAGACATGTCCATGTGCAGCAAGAAGCGTCATAATGGACCTCCCTTGCATCTCCAGGACGACATTAGGAAGAACTGAGCACATCGAGAAGGAAAGAAGTCACAGAGGAACTATAGAGTTAAATTAAGCTGCCCAACACACACAAAAAGGATTGCTAAAAACTTATAATTAATTATTTATTGGGCCAGGCTACAGCCCCAAATAGTATGCCAGAACTCTATGTTTGCTGAACTCATGGGCTAGTGATCCCTGAAGGCTTAAGGTTGCCTAAGTTGGTAAGAATGACTGAGATTTGGGGATGCACAAGGGTTCTCTATTGCTGTATTGCTGCAACTCACCATAAACTAAATCAGTATGGAGGGTCCTCAATGAACTAAAACTAGAGCACCATATGATCCTGCTATACCACTCAGGCATATGTTTGAAGGAATGTAAGTGAGCATACAAGAGAGATACTTGCACACACATGTTTATAGTGGCACTACTCACACAGTAAAACTATGGAATCAACCCAGGTGCCCATCAACCAATGACTGGATGGTGAAAATGTGGTACACATACACAGCCATAAAGAAGAACAAAATCATGCAAGAAAATGAATGGAAGTGGAGA
Source organism: Castor canadensis (assembly GCF_047511655.1). Lineage (NCBI taxonomy): Eukaryota > Metazoa > Chordata > Mammalia > Rodentia > Castoridae > Castor > Castor canadensis. The sequence goes on along the minus strand of NC_133405.1, from coordinate 44,723,859 downwards.
TCCTCATGATAAAGCAATACTCAGACAGACAAATACCACATTTTCCTTTATATGTGGAATCTGGATTTTTTTTTTTAAAGACATGAATAAAGGAGGACTGTTTTGGAAGAGGAGGGGGGCCAATGGGAGGGGGACAAGAGAGGATAATGTGTGAGTGAATATGATCAAATTACATTATATACATGTATGAAAATGTTAAAATAAAACCATTAAAATGCCCCCCCAAAACCAAATTACTATACACTTAGCAGTTAAAGCAACAAACCTTTATTGTCTCATTGTCTCTGTGGGTCAGTAACCTGCTTAACTGAGTCTCCTATTTTAAAGTCTGTCACAAGGCTGCTGTCAAGGTGTCAGCCAGGGCTGGAACGTGATTGGAAGAATCATCCTGGGAAGGGTTCATTTCCAGGTTCACCTCATTGTTGGTGCCATTCAGTTGTTCACTGGCTTTTGGACTGTGTGCTTCAGTTCCCTCCTGGTTTATTGCTGTGAGCCTCCATCAGTCACTTGCCAGGTGACTCTTTCTAACTTGGAAGCTTGTTTCACCAAAGCATGAAAGCCATGGAGGTGGTAGAAATGATCAGCCAGCAAAACCGAGTTAAAATCCTCTGGAACCTGATCTCGAAAATGTCCCTTTGCCATAGTCTCATGTCTAGAAGCAAGAGAAGCCAGCCCATAGTCCAAAGGAAGAGCTGGCATGAGGATGTATCTGGAGACGGGGACACTTAAGGGCCATCTTAGAGCCTATGTGTCACAATTACTGTGGGCTCAAGTTCTGTGGTTTTGAGTCCAATTAGAGCCGCACACATGAAGATCTATGTATGTATGTATGGTCCTCCCTCTATAGGTAATGCAGAAAACAATTGTCATTTGGGCCTTAAGTATTCATGTGACTTTTATTTTGACACAGGGTCTCGTTGTGTATTCCAAGCAGGCCTCCGACTTGTAGTCTTCCTGCCTCAGCCTCCTGATCCTGCTGTCTCACTCAGCCTCTGGATTGTGGGGATTATAGCCATGCACCATCTTGCCCAGCTTGTTTATGTGATCCCTTAAAGAAGCATCAGGCATATCTAAAATCAAATTTATCTTTCCTCTCAAACCAGCTCTTCCTCTGACCTCCCTATCTTTGATCATGGTCATTTGGTTTTATGACCCTGGGATCATTTTCTACTCACTTGTACTTGCTTAGAGTGACTCCTACAATCTATTGATAGTTTAGGCTTTAGTCCTATCAGCTAGCTCCTGGATCAGTTAAAATAGAGGTTCAGCTGCAAGTGACAGAACATTCAAAATGCCAGTGGCTTAAACAAGATAGATGTTCATTTTGCACTAATGTAAACATATAAAGTCCAGGACTAGCTACCAAGATCCAGAATTCTTCTATCCTCTTGCTTGACACTTGTAATCACACAGCTTCCACACACGGGCAAATGGCGCATCATGAGTCAAGATGGCTGCCCCAACTCCAGCCATCATGTCAGCATTCCTATCAGCAGGAAGAAGAAAAGGACAAACTATCCTCTTTTGAAGGATACTCCCTAAACATTGTATCCATGGTATACACATAAATTATATCTCATTGGCTAGAAAAATACCTGCATAACCACTCATCGTTCCAAGGGACATTATCAGCTGTATTCCCAGCTGAAAATTATGACATCTAAACTAAGTAGGGTGAATAATTGATACTGGGGCAACTATCAATCTCTCTCTTAGACTATCAAAGTGAACTGTTTGCAATATTTATCAACTTGAATTTCATTCTGATCTTACAGGTAGAAGGACCTTACAGATCATATAGTCGACCCTGCATTTCATGACAGAGGAAACTATGATGCAGAAATGAAGGTAGTGGTAAACTTGAAATAAGAAACTAAGAAATCCATCTCCCTGAAGCTTCTTGCAGTTGTCCAGAGATGTGAAGTGTGTTAAAAAATCAGAGGACAACCAGATGCCAGTGGTTCACATCTATAATCCTAGCTACTCAGAGGCAGAGAACAGGAGGATCGCGGTTTGAAGCCAGCTTGGGAAAATAGTTCATGAGACTCTATTTCAAAAAAACATACAGCACACAAAAAGGACTGATGGAGTGGCTCAAGGTGTAGGCCCTGAGTTCAAACCCCAGTACTGCAAAAAATAAATAAATAAATCAACCAGAGGCTAGAGCTGAAAGTGTGGCTCAACTGGTAGAGCACCTGACTAGCAAGCACAAGGCCCTTAGTTCAAATCCAGTACCAGCAAAAGTAGAATTAAAAAAAAACACAGAGGCTAGGGGCTGTGTGTGGAGGGTCATACCTGTAATCCTAACTACTTGGGAGGCACAGATTGGGAAGATTGTGATTGGAGCCCATCTTAGGCAAAAAGTTAGCAAGACTCCATCTCAACAAATAAGCCTGGTGCATCCCTGTAATCCCAGCTATACAGGAAGTATAAATAGGAGGCTATTCCCAAACAAAACCCTATCTGAAAACTAAAAAGCAAAATGGGCTGGGGGAGTGTCTGCCTAGCAAGTGCGAGGCCCTGAGTTCAAACCCAGTACCTGCCCAAAAAAATCAGAGGCTAGAGAGTCAAGATGGACTGAATTCATCTCAGCTTATGCCATCAACAAACTGTGATTCCTAGCACGTCACCTAATTCCATGTTTGTCTCAATTCCATTCTCTTTAATTCATGGGGAAATTGAATTATATGTTATCCTAGTCCTTCCAGCACTAATTCTATATTATTCTATGATCCACCATCCCATTTTTCCAGATATGTCTCCCCCATGCCTCTCTGCACACCACACACTCAGTATTCCTTGAACACACCCCACATGTCCTTCATCACTTTGCTCAAGTACTACCTCACCACCCCACTTTTTGGCAGTCAATAATATTCTGCATGTGTCAAGGGCTACTTTTACATAAATAAGCAAATGAATATATAAATAAAATAATTGGCCAGGCATGGTGGTGCATGCCTATATTCCCAGCATTTGGGAGGCTGAGAGAGGAACACAAGTTGAAAACCACCCTTGGCTACATAGCAAGACCCTAGCTCAAAATACCAAAAAGAAAGAAAGAGAAAAATCAACTCACCTCTTTTGAAAAAATCATCTTACAAAAGACATGAGCAGAAAGTCCTTAGTATCATTAACAGTCTGCCCAATGGACATATCTCTAAGCTGCATTTATGACTAGAACTTTATTATGCTAGATGAAAATCAGAATCAGCCAATGAAGAGACACACGGGGAAAGTCTGGAGGGTTCCTCCGTGCCCATCCCTGTGGCTTTGGGATGTTCCACTCTCCTGGCACATCAGTGTATTCGTCAACCTGGAACTCATGAAGCTTTAGGCGTGCAAAGGTTTCACTCGGGTTTCATTTGGTGGACATGACTGATCAGGTCACTGGTCATGTGGCGGAACTCAATCTTCAGTCCTCTCCCCTCTTTTCCTTGGAGGTGGAGAGATTGAGTTGGTTGGGGGAAGGCAGCAACCCCAGCCTTCTGATCATGTGCCATGTCTTCCTGGAGTGACTACACCCCTCCTGAAATTCATTAACCTAAACCCAGATGTGGCCCCTGGGGTCAACCATGAATAAAAAAGACACTCTAAGGTTTGGAAGCTCTGTGCCAGAAACTTGGAACACAGACCAACTTGTTTTTTAAAAAATTTATTTTTATTTTTTTATTTTTTTTCATTTTTCTTTTATTATTCATATGTGCATACAAGGCTTGGTTCATTTCTCCCCCCTGCCCCCACCCCTCCCTTACCACCCACTCCACCCCTCCTGCTCCCCCCCCTCAATACCCAGCAGAAACTATTTTGCACTTATCTCTAATTTTGTTGTAGAGAGAGTATAAGCAATAATAGGAAGGAACAAGGGTTTTGCTGGTTGAGATAAGGATAGCTATACAGGGAGTTGACTTGCATTGATTTCCTGTGCGTGGGTGTTACCTTCTAGGTTAATTCTTTTTGATCTAATCTTTTCTCTAGTTCCTGCTCCCCTTTTCCTATTGGCCTCAGTTGCTTTAAGGTATCTGCTTTAGCTTCTCTGCATTAAGGGCAAAAATTTTAAATTAGCATGAATTAGTTTACAAAGGGATTTCATATTGTGCTATCTACAACTTGCATATAATGTACTTTGATCAAATGCACCCCATCTATGATACTCTTTCTTAACCACCATGCTTCCTCCTCCTCTCCTGTTTAGCAGTTTTGGAGGGTTTCGCTGTGCTATTTTCATACATATATATAACCCAACGTACACATTATTAACGTGGCTTCTTTGCAGTTTGCTCGAACCAGGAAAAACATGACCCACATATTGCAATGGGTTGATAAGTCCCTGTACTATCTAGTAATCTCTTCCCCTCCTTTCTCTTTTAGCCTTAGTAATTTACTTGTTGAAGTAAACAAATGGTTTGTTGTGTAGAGTTTCTCACAGTCTGGATCAATGCCATCTTCTTGTGTTTTTTTCTGATCACATCCCCAAGTGGATGTGATCTCTTCCTTCTAGGAGCTCTGTTCCCCACAGTAATTTCTAGCCCTTTACAAGAGCACTAATTTTAGGCCACTTGCTTTTTAAATTCTGGGTGTATACTTGCTTGCCTGAAAGGAGGTATAGCACTGCTTTCCTCTCTCTGTGTGACCTTCCTCCCCGACCCCTTGCTTTTGCAGACCAGGAATTCCATTGCTTATTTCAAGCTCTTAGGATAAGTCAAGGATATGCTGCTATTTGGGAGGCCATAGGCGCTTGGAGAGAAAATGTGTTTGGAGTGAAAGCCTTGCACAGGGAGGGAGGGTGAGAAGGGTCAGGAGTCTTGGATCTGGAATTAGACATACATGCGTTGGAGGCAAATGTTCACGATTTGCTGGCTGAGTGACTGGGGAAGTAACTTTACTTTTCCTTATTAATCAGAGTTCTTAGTTGCAAGCCACTGACCCTACTTGATTTAAGAAGAGAATGGATTTATTCAGACACTTTGCAGAATAATTGGGAGGGATCCGAACAAGGCTTGAGGCAAAGAAGCAAGGATAATAACCAAGAGCACACCACTGGACTAGCCTGCTGAAGGGTCCAGCACGACCTCCAACACCACAAGCAGCAACTTCAAACATGGAGACTTGTGTTTGCACCACTGTGATGCCTGGATATTTCCATCTTCAGGTAGAGGGCTGGAAGCAGTGTTGATAACATCTGGAGACTTCACACTGCCTTGGGTGTCCAATAAAGGGCATGTGACCCCTCTGCCTATTCTGTCTCTTGGTGTCCTGACAATCCCATCTCATGACGATCAAATGAATCAGTGTATGGTCACTACAAGAAGAGAGAATTTGAATACAAGGTATAGTGACATATGCCTGTAATCCCAGCACTCAGGAGGCTAAGGCAGGAGGATCATGGATTCTAGGCCAGCCTGGGCTACTTAGTGACACCCTGTCTCAAAAATAAAGGCAGAACTTGACAAGTCTTAGAATGAAGACCCAAGTCTTAACTCTAACATTAATCTCACTACATAAAAGAATGGGAGGAAAAAGGAAGACAAAGAAAAAGAGAAAAGAGGCCCAACCTCCCGGGTAGTTACTTCTTCAGTGACTACTTCCCACATTTAAGATTCTTTTCAGTCCGGTGGCAGGTAAAGGGCACTGTACTGGGGCTTGAACTCAGAGCTTAACGCTTGCTAGACAGGTACTCTACCACTTGGGCCATACCCCCAGTCCTTTCTCAAAACTTCTAGTTATTTTCCAAATAGGGTTTGACATTTATGCCTGGATCAGCATGTACCTCAGTCTTACTATTTATGCTTCCTGTGCAACTGTGATGACAAGTGTGTGCCACCACACCCAGCTTTTATTGATTGACATAGGGTCTCATTAAATTTTTTCCAGGCTGGCCTTGAACTACAATCCTCCCAATCTCAGTCTCCCAAGTAGCTAGGATTACAGGTGTGAGCCACTCGCTCAGCTAACATTCAGGATTCCTGTAGAACAACTTCTGAGCATTGGATGAAGATGCTTCCTGTCACATAACCCTCCTCCTCTTGGATGCTATTCTCGTGAAACTAATCTAGTCAACTAGTTCAATCTAAGAGGTTAATGGTTTATTAATTATTGTTGTATAGTGTCTCCTCCCCATTGTAATAAGAGCTCTTAATTCATTACTCGCTTCTTTTCTTCTCTCAGCAAACACTTCTCGAATTTCCAGAGAAATTTGAGGCACTGTGCCAGACATTGGAAACAAGTTATTTGATACTCTTCCCTTCATGAGCTACAACTTAACTCCCCTCTCCCCGAGTATGGGCTGGACTTAGTAACTCACTTCTAGCAAATAGAAAGAAGGTGGCAGAAGTAATGATGTGTGACTTGATCATACAGTTAGTGCACTTTCCCTCTGTGTGGATCAGTCACACTGGGAAAGAAGCTGTCATATTATGACATTCAAAAAGTCCTATAGAAAGGTCTATATGGCAAGGAACTAAGATCTACCAAAATCTAGGTGAGTGAGCCATCTTCCAGGCAGATCTTTCATCTCCGGTCAAGCATTCTAATGACTGTAGTCTCAATCAACAGCTTGCCTACAGCTTCATGTGAGATCCTAAATCAGAAAAACCTAGATAAGTAACTTTTTGCTAAACTGGAAACTCCTTTTGGTTTGTTCGCTTGTTTGTTTGTTTGTTCTTAGGAAGTGTTAGGGATCAAACCCAGGGTTTTGGTCTAGTGCATGCTAGGCAAGCACTCTATCACTGCGCTATGTCCCCACTTTTTACCCACAAAACTGAGATAATAAATGTTTGTTCATTTAAGTGCTAAGTTTTGGGGTAATTTGTCACACAGAAAATTGATTTATAATCTGTTACAAAGTATATTGGTGGTATGAAAAAGGAAGTATTTGGATGTTATAAAACAGCAAAGGATATTAATCTAGTTTGTAGAATCAAAGAAGTTCTTATTTAGGAGTCAGTTAAATTGTGATCTGAACAGAAAGAGGGATTAGCCATGATGAAGGGGTTAGTGGAAAAGGAAAAGTATTCTGGGCAAAGAGAAACTTCTGTGTGAAGGCATAGAGAAGAAGATATGATGTTTCACTCCAATGAGAGCAAAGAAAAATCTTAAGACAAGGACATCAGTTAGATGTTGTAGCCATTCAAGTGTTAAAAGAGTAGCAACCTGAAATAAGGAAATCATAAGAAGTAAATGGATTTGAAAGTAATTTGGAAGGTATAATCAATAGATCTTGCCTGCCTAGAGGTTTTTTGGCAGAAGTTGTATAAACTCTCTTCTGATAATGATTTTTTCCTTGAAGAGGATATGAGGTCATTTATTTAGATGTGGATGGGAGAGGTAGGAAGTAGAGAAGGTTTTAAATAGGCGGAGTTTTGAGGGAGAAAATACTGATAAGGGGAACATAATAGGATTGATAGACAGCATTAAGGGTTCACTTGAGTTTAGCAACCCCAAATTTATGGAAATATCAATCTGCATGGTTAGTTGATTTTCTCCATGTTCAGCACCCAAGGTATAGGAGCAGGGAAGGTTACTTGAAGTCACTTAAGGTTGGAGTATTTTCCTGGTCAAGTAATATAGAGAGCAATGGAGCCAGGAATTTAGGGTACTTAGGGATAGCTGGAGTGATGAGCAATGGAGTATGTGCTGAGTAGGGAAGGAATGAATATGGGAGGGAGGATGCTAGATTGAGGTATGGTGGCCACTGTGGTGTACCATCTGATTGCCTTGCAGTGAAGAACTTATTTCTCCAGTTTCTAGAAACGGTATCACGGGATTCCTTCACCTGTGCTTCCAGACCCTTCAAGAATGGCCTCGTATATGCAGAGAGGGAACTTACCCAATCGTACCCCTTCCATAGACAGGAATAACCATCTTTGTCCACCTCACAGCAACACTTAAAGGCCATTGCAACTTCAGAGCTTCCCTGCAGGTGTGGCCAGGACTGTTACAGGGCCTGCATTGCAACCCAACTTCTGCCCATTTTTTCCTTCTCCTTTTCACAACATCAATCCTGAGGGCACTTCTGAATAACTGAGTGAACTGGAGAGATGGAAGGGTGTGGCCACAGGTGGGATGCCTTGAAGTGTGATCTTCAAGGTGAAGCAATTCTAGATGACAAGAATGACAAGGGTGTGGCTAGAAGAATATGTAGCTGAAAAGGGATGAAGAGCAGAGTCACTAAAGATGAGGAGGTCACATGGATGTGGAGGTCCACAATACTCAACAGGTATTTTTCAGTAGCTACTGTATTAACTATTTCTGTTCAACAAAATATAGAGGCTAAAACACCAAATATTTATCATCTCACAGTGTGGGTCAGTAATCTGAGTGTGGCTTAGTTGGTTGTCTCTGTCTTAGCATCTCTCATGAGGCTACAATCAAGTTATTGGCCAGTGCTACATCTCAAGGCTTGACCTAGAGAAGATCCAACTTCTAATCCATCTTCAGGTTCACTCCCATGGCTGCCGGAAGGCCTCAGGGCCTCTCTGGCATCTGACTGTAGACATCGGTCTCTTGCTGCATTGGCCCTTCCATGGAACTGCTCACAACACAATAGTTGGTTTCCTTTAGAATGAGTGAGCAAAAAACGTTAAAGGACATTCAAGATGGAAGCCACAGTCTTTTCATAACTTAATCTCGAAAGTGACATCCATCACCTCTGCTGCATTCTATTGGCTAAAAGCTAATTCAGTGTCTAGCCCACACTCAAGGAAAGGGGATTACCTGAATGTAAGAATACCAGGAGACAGGGACAAGTGGGAGCCATTATAGAGACTGCCCAATACACCTCTATGTGCAGAACACCCTTCTAGGTGCTAGGGACCTGGCAGTGAACAAAACAGACAAAAGCTTGCCTGTAATCCTAGCTACTTGGGACACTGAGATCAAGAGGATCACAGTTCAAGGTCAGCCTGGTCAAATAGTAGGGAATATAGACTTTTATTCCAAGAGCGATGAGAAGGCTCTAGAAATTAGGATTCCTCCAGGAAATTCCATGCTGGGAGTGAGGATGGACCCTCCCAGCAGGATCCCTGAGGTCAGAAGAAAGACTATCTTCATTGCCCATGTGTGTATTTCCTGACTTTTGTTTCACCATTTCTATGAGTTGAGATACTACTATGGACAAGGAGGAGAGAGAGAGAGAATTTCTCTCTCCTCAGTTTTGGCCAAAGCTGCACATAAATTCATTTTTCCATTTCTCTCTCTATATGTCATTTTCTTTTTAATGTGGGTAAGGAATCAGACCAAAAGCCAGGCTTTTATGACTGGGGGCTCTGGTAACAATTGGAAGGTTTTGAAGATGGGTGATATAACCTGACTTACAATAATGCACAAGGGGGAAACTTAGTATTGCAAGCCTCTAGTTTCAAGGGAGTAGAAGGGTTCAAGGTGAAAGTGAAGAATATGGATCTGGAAGAAGCCTGAGGGAGCAAGGAGGAGACTTACCCCTCCTCCTGACCTGGAAGTTAGTCGGCTGTGGGGAAGGAAATGCCTCCATCAGAGACGTCTGCTCAGGAAGCTGATTTTCAGTTAAGGCAGCAGGAGGAAAGAATGTTCCGTGAGAAGATCAATGCCCACACTGGGTGATGGGGAGCCTTTTGTTATCTAGCATCACCAACCCATAGCAAATATTATTCCAAACCCTTCTCCAAATTAGAGTACCTTCGTGTATTTTGAGATAGAAACATTATAAATTCTGAGAAACTGAGGCTGAGTGTTAGCAAGATAAGCTGCCTTTCTAAATTAATTTAGGCCTTAACCTTCAGCCTAAGTAATTCTAATTGGTTATTAGCTTGCTACTGTGCAGAAATCTTCTACCGTCTTCTTCCTTCAACTCACTGCTTCCCTCTAAATGACTCTACCTAGGAAAATATTATTTTCTGGCTTATTACAGCAATGACCAGAGAAACAGAAGACCAAGATGCAAATAAGCAGATTTTGACCTTGGAGTTGGATGCTCTTTACCTTTCCCTTGGCCCAGTATCTCTCAACATTTTCTCATTATTGCTCCACTTAGGAGTATTTTAAGGCATTTTCCATTTAATTCCCTAGTCTATGTGGTGAAATTTGCATACCATACATGTGGTATAAATCTAATTAGGAACTGCTATATCTCAGATATTTCTGAGATCCCCTTGTCCTTAAGAGCTGATTTTCACCCACTTGGGGGTGAGGTCACTCCTGTTGAGATGACATGCCCTGATGCACAGAGATACCTCCAAGGTTAAGACTTGAGACACAGGGCAGAGCCTGTTATGAGATGTCCTGCAGTTGGGAACTAGGGGAAGTTAGCCTCACACCTAAGCCATGTCAAGTAAGGATCATTTACTGCTGCCTAGAGGTAGAACTGTCACAGGTAATTAGCAGGTTAGAAGTCGCATTCAGAAAGCAGTCTTCTACACTTGTTTATCCTTGTTTGTTCCATTGGGGCCCAATGGTTCCTGATGGGGTAATAGTCTTGGGCAGCAAAGTAGACCCCACATCAAAGGTAACCACCTCCATGGACACTGTTGCTCCACAAAACAAATCACAGCATTCCTCTCTTGCCACAATGACCCAGCAGTGGCTGTTGGGTGGAGCCTTCCATCTTCTGTGCGCACACAGTCAGCTTACATATCCTTGCCTCCTCTCCCTGCTGCAGCTTCTGACAGAGATGATGCCCGTCCAGCTCTTCGAAGATTGCCTAGTAGATAAAAAGGAGTAGGGCAGGGAGGGCCTGTCCTGGAGAGTCAGGCAGCTACCCAAGGAGGAGCCTCTGACCAGGCTTTGAGAGAACTGGGGGGGTGGGGGTGATCATGCCTGGGGAATGGAGCTAGGAAAAGGGTGCTTTTCTCTCACACTCTCAGCCTGCCAGGATCTAGGCAGCCTGCCATGGCCAGATGGTCTGTTACTAACCAGGCTTTGGTTCACCTGAGCCTCCTTTCCCCCCTGAGCAGCATCAGGCTGCCCCTGTCCATTTATAAGCCTGTGTTTAGATTTTAGAGGGTTCAGATAGGCTTTATCTAGAAAGACAATCTCCTAAATAGCTGTCAAGCTGCACTATCGTATTTTCTCTTCTCTCAAGTCTACCTGACCTCCCAGCCTGCTCCCTGATGCAGTCAGATCTGGGATAAAACAAATCAGTATCTTTGTCTGGGATAAAACAAATCGGGTGGTAGGCCCCATGATGGGCCAGTGTCTTGTACTCCCCTGAGCTCAGTAGTGTCTCTTGGAAAGGACTCCCATGGGAACTGCAGGGTCCCATCAGTTAATACATGATAGAACTCTCTAGAAGGTTCTTAACACAGACCCAGTGCCTCCTAGATTTTAGTGTGTGTCAAAATTGCCTGGGGACTTTATCCAGGCAGACGCCCCAGGGATTCTAGTTCACTAGGTGTGGAGTAAAGCTCAGAGACTGGGATTTCTTTATTTTATTTTATTTTTTATTACTCATATATGCATACACTGCTTAGGTCATTTCTCCCCCTTGCCCCCACCCCCCTCCCTTACCCCGCCCCCTCCCTCTCCCCCCCACCCACTCGCTACCCGGCAGAAACTATTTTGCCCTTAAGAGACTGGGATTTCTAACATACTCTCAGAGTGACTCAGATGTTCAGCAGTCCCTGACTGTAGTTTGGGAAGTAGTGCCCCATGGGCTTATGGGTGGGCTTTGGAAACTTCATGGACCCTCAGCACTCTCTGCAAATTGTATATTTGATGTTGTTGTCTAGGTAGCATCCACACAATTAAGAGACTGTGCTATACAACCACACTGAGAACTCCATGGGAAGAAACAGTTAGACAGACACTGATCAAAAAAGGAGGCTAGTGGGTCCCCTGGAGGAGGCTGCCTATGAAAGATGAAGTTGTCACCAACCTAAAAGAATGACTCCATGGTCTCCAGAGAGCAATAGCTGAAGTCTTGACAACCAAGTAACTGGCTGCCCTCAGCACACGCTTCTGTGAAGAAGATTGAATGTTCAAATCACCTTATCAACTGCCTGTTCCAACAGGATGCAGGGCTCAGCTAAATAAGCCACTTTGCCCTTCAATGGTGCTTTTCCTCCTCAAGCTAAGAGGGGCTTTGCTTGTATTTTAATGAAACGAGAGAGAAAGACAGAGAGACAGAGACAGAAAGAGAGACAGTGATAGAGAGACAGAGAGAGATTGGAAAGATCTTTTTTTTTGTAATCTGGGTATAGAAAAAGGTAAAGACAGCTATGTGTGTGTGATTCTTCTTCTCACACGCACACACATGCATGCATGCATGAATGCGCACGCACAGTATAATTGGTTGACCACGTGATATAACTGGAGAGTACTGTGCACAAATGTCACTTTTCCCATTATTCATTCTGTCTTTCTATCTGCATTTGAGTCTTCATTTTCCTCTTTCAGATTTCCCAATCAGAATTCAAATGCTCTAGTGGCTGAGGGTGTGGGTGAATGTTAGAGAGCTTGCCCAGCTTGTGTGAGGCCCTGGTTTTGATCCTTAGCACTGCAAAAAAAAAAGAAAAAAAATTCAAATGTTGGCTAGTTGGAGGTTGAGACTTAAGCCAGGTTTTTTCGTAACCTGGGTAGATAGATCCCACTGGGTTGTGGGATTCTTTAGTATATATTGAAATTTCCCCAAATGTGTTTAAATGCAGATTCCATGGCCCCATCCATTTGAAGAATCTGATTCCTTCACTCTAGAGAGAGGCTCAAAAATCTGCATTTTACAAAAGATCTCCAGGAGGTTCTGATAGAGGTTGTCCTGAGGCCACTTAAAGAAGCAGTTCCTCAGCCTGCACTTCACACATCAAAATCTATTTCATCTTTCAAGGCCTAATTCATAGGCCAACTCCTCCATAGAGGTATCCCTGAATTCCCTCTCCAAAGCTCAGCCCCATGAGTTAGGAAGCTCGTTTCTTTACTCTTTGCTCCCACAGTATTTTCCCTAATGTTTTTTTGGTGGTGGTTTTTTATTTTTGTTGTTGGTGGTGGTTTTATTGTCAATGGTGTATTTTGTATGAGACAGCCTTTCTTTTTGTGATTTCCCATTTTTATTAGCACATATTACTTGTACAAAAACAATGAATTTCATTGTGACATTTTCACATTTGTGCACGTAATGTCTTTTAATTATATTCACTCCAAGTACACTCTCTTATTCCCCCTCCCATGATCCCCTTTCTCGTCCCTAATAGTTCCACTTTTATTTTCATCTTTTTTATTTTTTTTAAGTCCAACAAATGAGAGAACACATGATATTTTGCTTTCTGAGTCTGGCTAATTTCGCTTAACATGATGCTCTCCAGTTCCATTCATTTTCCTGCATGTGACATGATTTTTTTCTTCTTTATGGTCGAATAACACTCCATTGTATATACAGTATATGCACCACATTTTCTTTATCCATTCATCTGTTGATAGGCACCTAGGCTGGTTTCATAACTTCCCTATTATGAATAGTGCGGCAATAAACATGGTTATGCAGATATCTGTATGATATGCTGACTTTGTTTCCTTTGGGTATATATCCAGAGTGATGTAGCTGGATCATCTGGTAGTTCTATTTTAAGCTTTTTGACAAACATCTGTAACTGATTCCATAGTGGTTGTACTACTTTACATTGACAGGATCTTGCCCAGGCTGGCCTTGAACTCACAATCCTCCTGCCTCAGCCTCTTGAGTGCTGGGATTATATGCCCAGCTTCCTAATGTGTTCTTACAGTATTCACACCAATCTGATGTATGGTTTAGGTATTAATTTGCATATTAGTATCTCCTGCTAGATTGGAAAATCACTGTAGCTAGGATCCTCTTTCATCTTCTCTGTTGGCCCTCCTCAGTACCAGCACAATACCTGACAGGTAGGAGATAGGCATGAATTTAGATGATACACAAATACAGGGAACACGGCTCTCCTTTTAAGACAACCTGGGCCAGAATGTACCCTAGATTGCCCCACAGGTGACATCAGCCTACACTGGGCCATCTCCCCAATGAATCGCTTAATTCAGCCAGGTCCTAGAAGACACTTAGCAAGTCCTCTGCCTTTCTTAGATATCCTTCCAAATCCCCAGACCTGGAGCAGGGCTAATCTCCTCATGCTTACCCTCCTTCTTTGCCTGCGCACAACAGGCCTCAATGGAGCACACTCACTTTCCCATTCAATCCAGATGTGGCCTCAAAACTTTCTTTTTTTTATTATTATTTTATTATTCATATGTGCATACAAGGCTTGGGTCATTTCTCCCCCCTGCCCCCACCCCCTCCCTTACCACCCAGTCTGCCCCCTCCCTCTGCCCCCTACCCCCTCAATACCCAGCAGAAACTATTTTGCCCTTATTTCTAATTTTGTTGTAGAGAGAGTATAAGCCATAATAGGAAGGAACAAGGGTTTTTGCTGGTTGAGATAAGGATAGCTATACAGGGAGTTGACTCACATTAATTTCCTGTGCGTGTGTGTTGCCTTCTAGGTTAATTCTTTTTGATCTAACCTTTTCTCTAGTTCCTGGTCCCCTTTTCCTATTGGCCTCAGTTGCTTTTAAGGTATCTGCTTTAGTTTCTCTGTGTTAAGGGCAACAAATGCTAGCTAATTTTTTAGGTGTCTTACCTATCCTCACCCCTCCCTTGTGTGCTAAAGCTTTTATCATGTGCTCAAAGTCCAATCCCATTGTCAAAATTACTTTCAAAAGACAACAGCTACTTACCATTCAGATGGGATTGGCACATAAAGCAAAAGCCATTTGCCATTCTAGTCTTAAAGCAGATTCATAGCCTTTGGGGCAGAACACCCTACCACCATATTACAGAAGCCTTCCCAGAGGCATTGTGATTCCAGGGACATTCTAGGCCTGCAGAAATATTATCAGGCCACTTGGGAACCAGGGACACTGGTGAGCTAGTCTGCTGGCCTTAACAGAGCTAAGCCCTAACTAGTGCTAGGAGTGAGCTTGCTCTGCTGCTAATGGAGGCAAACAGACCACAGCTGACTGGAACCTAATTCACCAGAAACCTGAAGTCACTGGAAACTTCTCTGTCTTCCTCCTTTTCCTACTTTGCTCCCTCAATAAAAATGCATTGTACTTGCAGGAAGTTGAAAAAAAGATAAGGAATCAAGCTCCTATTAGCACTACCAGAGCGTGTCCTGAGATCACAGCACTCAGGACCTAATCCTGTGCATCTTTCTCCTGTGTGACTTCCACTCCTATGTCTAGGTAGTAACCAGTGACATTCCCTTTGTGGCCTGTGAACCTGCAAGACTTTTAACTCAACAGAGACTCAACCATCACACATTTCAGTATCTTCAGCCTTCCTGTTAGTTTAGACCAGGAGTTGGTAAATTTCAGTCTTGAAGCCAAATCCGGCTCGCCACCTGTGTTTACAAGTGACATTTTTTTGAAACACATCCACTTTCATTCATTTCCATATCGTCTATGACTGCTTGACATAGACAAGGGGTATAGTTGTGACATAGACAAGTGGCAGAGGGGTATAGTTGTGATATAAGACTGACCATATGACTCATAAAGCCTAAAATATTTGCTCTCTGGCCATTTGCAGATCCCTGGTTTAAGTCACTCTGGGAGCTGGTCCCAAACCAGTGAGTGATGTCTTCTCCTTACTCTTCTTCTCTGCAACTCTCTTCCCTCTACTAACAAACACAGACAGATATATAGACAGACACACATACACACAAATATGCACGCACACGCGCACACACACTGCTGACAGGAAGTCAGTATGGGCTAGGAACAGGAGCAGGAAGAGCATGGGATGGCAGATTTAGATATCCCTAGGCCTAGCCACCATACTGTGAAACACAGAACTAGGGAACTATGCACTTTTGGATGTGCATTTGTGGGGGTGAAGGTTAGAGTCAATGTGAGAGAGCACATGTTCGAACTGGTGTTTTTCTGTACTTCTAACAGAAGGTGTGTGGTCTACAAGGGTGTCACTAAAACTCAGGCTTATTTGGAAGAGCCACCTGCTCCCTTCCAACCAGAGCTATTTCCAATTTTCCAGCTCTATTTTCAGTTGGAGGTGGGGGTGGGGGCAGGAATGATACAGGATGGGACATGCAGGGAGAATTTCTTTACCTTCTTTTCTCTTTTCTAAACTAGTTTAGGTAGCCCGTTATCATGGAATCCCAATTTAAGGGGGATTCCTGAATCAACAATAAAAAGCGTAGCTAGTAGTAAACACAGAATATTGTTGTCTTAGGTTTTGTCTCCTTTTTTTCTTTTCATTTTTATTTTTGTAGTGCTGGGGATTGAACCCATGCCAGGCAAGTAATCTACCACTGAGCTACCTCCCCAGCCCTCTTTCTTTTGGCTTACTTTAAGTGGGTGGTAGCTGAATCCTCCAATTGAGCAATTTGGAAACAGAGCCTAAGGCCAGATCTCTAGCTCTTGCCCACTCCACATTAGTCAGTAAATGTTGTCCCCGAGTCTGTTCCCTCACTGAGTATGTCCTTGCTATCTCTACTTTTCTCTGTCAAAACTCTCAGAAATAAAATTGCAGTATGCTCATTCCAACTGAGGTGTGAAGCATTGGGAAGGCTGAATGTGTTACCTCTTCCAGGGAGATTTGCATTTTGATTCTAAAAAAAGTTCTTTAATAATGGGAATTCCCACAAGAGGGGAGCTACCCAGGAGTGTTCTAGGGAGCAAAGACATTTTCTCCATCCCTTGAGACCACATCAATATTGCTGAAGTTTCCTCTGCTTCTGTGTCATCGTCCATTTTATGGGAATGGTAGCATTAGTCGTTCCCCAATGTTGTTCTGAAGATCGAATAAACTAATTAATGCATGTAAAGAATTTAGCACAGCGCTGGGTGTACTGACCGCTGTTAGATCTGATCTTCGTTTGTATGGTGCTGAGCTCCACCCCCAACTCACACCCTCATCTCGATTATACTGCCTACTGGTAACGCTGGCCCTGACTAACCACATAGTCCTACCCTTTGAGCTGCTAGTGCCAGAATACTGTATGTACATTGCATCCGATCAATGAGCTAGACAAGGTCTAGAAAGACAAGGGCTGTGGCATAAGGGAACCCTCAACAGATTGTCTCTTTTTAGTGGGAAAAGGCAAAGAGCATGACATTAAAATGACTTAATGTGTGTGGGAGATAGTGGAGTAAATTGGTTAAGGAGTTAAGTGTTGAGTCTAGTAAACCAGTGTTTGAATCTTGGCTCTTTTGCTTACTGGCTTTTTGACCTTGGAGATGACATATAAGATCTCCGAGACTCAGTTTCCCCAACTAAACAGACACATTAAGACTGACTATAAGTATTAAATGAGAATTGACTATGAACTGTATAGCACACAATCTGGAACATGGGTGAGAAGAAATCTTAGCTATTATCTTATGGGCTTCTGAAATAAATCCTGATATTAGAGAAAAAGTGGAATGGTGCTTCTCCACTATTTCTTAGTCAGTTTGGGCTGCTAAATCAAAGTACCTTAGACTAGGTGCTTTAGACTGGGTGCTTATAAATAGCATAAATTTGCTCCTGACACTTTTGAAGGTTGGAAGTCTAAGTTCAGGGTGCCGGCATGGTCCAGTTCTGGTGAGGGCTCTCCTCCAGGTTGCAGACTGCTAACTTCTTATGTCTTCACATGGCAGAAAGATACCAAGATAGATCACTGGTGCCTCTTTTATAAGGGCACCAATCCTATCATGAGGGCCCCATCCTCATGACCTGATAATCTTCCAAAGGCCACACATTCTAATGTCCTCACACTGGGGTTTGGAATCTCAACTTATGAATTTTTTGCCAGGGACACAATTCAGTCTATAATAGAATATGAAGAAGGCAATGCTTGTAGGAATAAAAGCAAAACTTATGTACCCTATGGAAAGTAATCATGATATAAACCACAATAATAATAAAGGCTAATATATAAAAAACTGTTCCTATATGCAAGAAATATTACAAATGGGTTACCTCTATTAGCTCATGTAATCCTCATAACCGATAACCACTCCATGAGCGGAATGTTCTCAATACTGTCACCCCACCTGGCAAATGGAGGAGACTTCTGTTTAGTGACTTGACTGAAGACACACAGCCAGTATGTGGAACTGGCATTCAAACCCAGACAGCCTGGCATCAGTTCATTTCACTTAACAATTTCACTATTCTCTCAAAATAATATACATGCTGAGATTAAAAATAGCTTTAGAGGGGTTGGGAGTGTGGTTCAGTGATAGAATGCTTGCCTAGCATGCACTAGGCCCTAGGTTACATCCTCAGCACCTCGAAAAAATATATCTGGAAAATATCTTAATCACTTCAGGAAGGGATCATACTATGGTCTAAATATTTGTGTCCTCTCAAAATTTGTTTATTGAAATCTTAACCCCAGCATGATGATATTAGCAGGCGGGGACTTTGGGAGTAGTGGTTAGATTATCAGGCTTAGTGTCCTTATAAGATAACCCAAATTGCTAACTAGATCCCTCTACCGTGTGAGGGCACAGGGTAAAGGTGCCACATTAGCAAGTAAATCTTCCAGTATCTCAATCTTGGCCTTCCAATCTCCAGCTGGTTGAAATTTCTGTTATTTGTAAGCCACCCAGTTTATGGTACAGGTGGCCCTCCATATTCATAGTCTGCATTCATAGATTCAACCAACTACAGATTGAAAGTATTTGAAAAAAATTGCATTTGTACTGAACATATACGGACTTTTTTCTTCTCATTATTCTGTAAACAATATAGCTTAACAACTATATAAGTAAAACATTGTATTAGGCATTATAAGTAAGTTAAGATTTAAAGTATAGGGGAGGATTGCATAGGTTATATACAAATGCTATGCCGTTTTACACAAGGGACTTAATAATCCACTGGTTTTAGTATCTGAAAAGAATCCTGGAACCAATCCCCAGGATATACTGAGGGACAACAGTACTTTGTTACAGCAGCCCTAAAGACTTAAGCACATTATATAAAAATGTTGATTCTGTTTTCTTGAACTAAATGAAGGGTAAAATGGTCAATATTTAGGACATCCTTGGTCTTTGATGGTGGTATCAATGAGGCAGTGTCGCTCACATGTAGCCGTCCCTTGCCCCAGCTCACCTGTGTAAGTCTATCTTGAGTCTCAATTTGAGGCTATTTCCTCAGAAAGGCTTTTGCTAATCCTCTAGAGTAGATTACACCCTTGTTTCACCCCTACCCCCACTCCCAGACTGCTCACAATTGATAAGGTATGAATTATTTGTTTAATATCTGTCTCCTACTCTAGACAGAAAGACTTAGTGGTTCAACTTTGCGTGTTATTGTATCCCCAGTCCCTTCCACAGGGGTCGGAAACCTATGACTTTTGGGATGAATCTAGCCTAGTCTGTTCCTGTGACTAAATATGTATTGGTATACAGTCACATCAATTCATTTGTATAATGTCCATGACTGCCGACGTGTTACAACAGCAGACTTGAGTACTATAGTTGCAACACACATCATGTTGCCTGAAAAACCTAAAAAATGTTTACTATATAGTCTTCTATTGAAAAAAAGTTTGGCAGTATCTGTTAGTTCATACTCAACAGATACTTGTTTCATGAATAAACGTGTGTATTATTTGTGTATTCAACATTTATATAACACTCATTATTGTCTGACACTGTTCCAAGGGCTTTACAAATATTAACTGATTTATTCCTCACAACTCAATACAATAAGAGGTATTATTATTCTCATGTTACAGAGGAAGATGACACAGCTTGTAGGTAGCCAAGGATTAAAAACCTAGCCACTGAGACTTTGGAGTCCATGGTATCTATTCTGTGTAAACAAACATGGATCAGTCCTAGTTCTGGTGTTCTCATGAGAGAATTGCTGAGTGGTTTTAGGAAGGGAAAGGTTGTGGTAAAAAGCAGCAAAAAGAGATAAAGTGGCCTAATCCACATAGCCCCTAGAACTTGGCTGATGCCAAGAAGGTACTAAAAAATTCAAACGAGCAAAGTCATAGCTAATGGAGCTAAGCATGTTTTTCCAAGAACAACTTGCTGTTGTTATTATCGCTCTACTGCAAATGGTTAACACCATTGATTAAAACTTCCAGATCTCTCTGAAGTTGGATCAGTTTGTCTTACTGTCTTATGTTGCCACTTTACCTCTCCTCTGCTGTAACCAACTGTGTTCCAGTCCTCCCACCATGGAACAAGGCAATAGCACGTGATTATTGGCTTAAATTTGTCCTCTCTCCTGGAAAAACAAAAAGCTCAAGGATGACAACGGTTGTGCTAAGCATTCTTCATTATGTTTCTGCACTACCTGGACTGTATCCCAGCTGCTAGTAAGGGGGAGTGGTAAATACCATCAAATGCAGTTATAGCTCCCTGGGCCACTGATGAGTTCTTGCTTAGCTTCTTTGTGGTATTCTGGAGGTAATTATTTTGGTGCAACTTGGGAGACATCATTGTGCATGAGTATGAGGGGTCAGCAGAAGCAGATAGTTGAGAAAGCTTGAGAGGCACCAAAAGAGTCAGTTTTCCTCTCCTTGGCAGGAAAACAGGATCCCAGGATACTACATCCATACTGGGGACCTGGGCTGGGAATCTGGGTTGAGCTTGGAGTTTGACCTTTAGCTTAAAGCCAAAGGTGACCTGAGACTCATGAGCAGGGGAGAAGCTGAAAAGGAAATTTAGGTAGACAGCCCAACCAACTGAAATATCAATTCCAATGGGCAGAGCAAAGAGACAGAACCTGGGCTCTGCAAAGCTAGTAAGCAATCCAGTTCCAGCAGACCAGAACAAGGGAAAGTCAAAGGCAGAGCCAATGCAGATTCCCCAAGCTCTTGGGATAGAGTTGCAGAAACTTTACATTAGATGACTTGGCCTTGGTTTTAAGTAAGAATTACGCGCCCCCACACAACCACCACCACAAAGGAAGGCCATATAGTAGAGTGGGTAGGAGCACAGACTCTAGCATCAGACTGCCAGAATGTAAATCCCAACTGCTATCATATATCACCAATGAGTCCTGCTTGTTGGCTCTGTGACCTGTGGCTAGTTACTTAACCTACTTAAGCCTCAGTTTCTACTTCTGTAAAGGAGAAGTAATAAGCAGGTAGTACCTATCCTGTTGGGTTAACAAAATAAGACAGTGATCATGGTAAGTGTTCAGCAGATATAAGCAATAAATTTCATCTAACATTACCTTTTGAAGGGCCACAAATAGGCAGACAAAGGATAAATGAAAGCCAGCTCCAGGTAAAACTGCATACTGCCCACACTCTGACATGAAATCCAAAACCAGGTCCCCGAAAAAGGATGTGAGGGTGGCGGTATTGCTGCTGCTCCCATGGCTGCCTCTGCAAAAGCCACCGCTGCTTAGGCCAGCTGGCCGCAAGGGTGCAAGGAAGTGAAATCCTTCTTTGATCTCATCTTTCAGAGGGGATTTTCTCTTTCCCAACAACCTTTATTCCTCCAAATGAACAGGCCCTGCTAACCTGATCCTGTGAAAGGGAAAAGCTGCTGACACAATGGGATGAACACAGATCTTGAAGATTTGTTACCCACCGTTGAGAATGGTCAGGATTTCCCCAAGAAGGCCTGGTCTCATCATGAATCCGGAATTTTAGACCCAAGGCCTAAATTCCTGGGATTCCACATGCCATGTCAGGATACTTTCCTCTATACACCAAATAAAGAGGCATGGTGAAGGCAGAGAAAGAGGATTTATTTCACGACTCAGGACATGTCCTGTAAAGAGGCAGAGGAAGCACTCAGCCCATCTTCAGCCATCTTCAGGGTACAGACATGAGCTACAGGTTTAAATAGACAAAGAACTAGGGGCAGGGGGAGAGAGGTAAGGTATGCATAAACAGTCCTAGTCACAGGTGTGGTCTGGATGGTCATGATCTCAGTCCTTGTTCTGGGAGAGGTTCCAGAGTTGTTATCTAGAGTCAGGCAGGTGGTCCATCCTGAGGAGGCTCTACTGTTGGGGGTAGTTTTGGTCCCTTGTCATGAAGATGTTATTGTCTGCCTTTCCTAGAATCCAAGATGATTGCCAAGTGACTGCAAAGAGAATGGCTTAGAGCAGAAACAGAGACAAAATGATGACAGATACCATGCTTTTCTCCCACTTTTAGTTACTTCATGGGCTCCAGTAAGGAGTCCATGTTTTTCAGCAAAAGCAGTTTAAGCACCTCTTCAAATCACAGGGAGATATAAGAAAGTAGAAAGGCAAGGTGTGGACTTGGAAGGTTTGTGATTCCAGAGTGGTGGGGGTATTGGAGACAAATTGTTAAAGAAGAGGCCTAATCATATCATACTCTGCAGGTGTCTTTGTCATCTTCCCTGTTTTACAAAGCATTTAAGCCATTTGCCTCAGAATCTACTGGAGAACTAGCTAGAACTGCAGATTCTAGACCCCTGAGTTTTGATTCATTAAGCTCAGCCATCTGCATTCTTAATGAGCTCCCATGTGGATGCTGCAGAATTGTATTTTATAATTTAATTTTTGGACAGATGACACATTCACATGACACAAAACTTTAGAATTATAAACTGTTTAAAATAAAATGTATACCATTCTTGTCCTCAGCTGTACAGGTCTCACCTCACCCCTTCCTACCTGCCATGTAAATCCAGGTAACAGCTGTAATTTATTTCTTATGAATCCTCTCAGAGTTTCTTTATCACGTATAAGCAAGTGTAGATCATATAGATAATATATATCTACAGCTCTATATTACGTATAATTTAGGTAATAGACCATATAATCTACAGAATATAAATGTAATGATATAATAGTCTATATATAATATATATGCAATTATAGCTTATTAACATATACTCTCTATATAGATATAATATGTATATATCACTTCCCCAAATAAGTATATTTTACACACCTGCTCTGTACCTTTAAAAAATAATGTAAGCCAAGCATGGTGGTGTCCACCTATAATGCTAGCTTTCAGGGAGGCATAGGTAGGAGGATCGTGGTCTGAGGCTGCAAAAAAGTGTAAGACTCTATTTGATAAATAAGAAAGGGCTGCTGGCATGGTAGAGTACCTGCCTAGCAAGCTCAAGGCTCTAAGTTCAAACCCCATACTGCCAATAAATAAATAAATATAAAAAAGAATGTAGTTTAAAGTCTTTCCCCATCTGTCATAGAGAACTTTTACTAGTTTTCATACCTGGATGGTATTCTGTTGTAGGTATGTACCAGACTTTATTTAACCAGTTACTTTTTGATGTATGCATGGGTAGTTCCAATATTCCAAGGTACATCAACTGATGTACCTTGTGCACACATCATTTTGCAGGTGTAGGATACATTTCCAAGTGGGAGGTGCATCTCTACCTGATTCTGTTGCACTCTGGGAACTTAGGAACCATTAACATAGGGGTTGCTGATATGCTAAACCTAATTTACATTAGATTAAGTCTTTATATGAAGACTCATTGAATTTCAGAGCTGGAGGGGTCCTGAGAAGTATTCTTTCTTGTTTTACAGATGAGGAAATTGATTCTCAGACAGGGTAAGGGACTTTTTCGTGTTGGTAACAGAGCTGAAACTGGAACCTGAGTCTCCTTACTCTTGTGATTATCATCAGCAGGCAGATGTGGCATCCTGTGTAGTTGACTGTGGTCTCTAGCTGGGACCATATATAGGACATAAGTTGGAAGGAAAAGGCAAAGAAGCCTGTGCTAAATGTCAGATCTCTGCAGTCATGCAATGGTACACGTTCATGAGATAGCAGAAAGGAACAGAAAAACTTCTACAAACTCTTGTGAGGCCTTGACCTCCTTCCACAAAATGGAGAAAGGCCAGTGGTTCCTTCTGCATCTAACTTACTCTAAATTCTGGGGAAAGCAATACATTTGGTCCTTTGCAGGTTCTTTAATGCATTCATGAAGAACCAATTCCTAAGGAGGATGATTTGGGGTTGGTAAATCCCAGCGGAGGCCCCATTCTTAGTCTATAATAGATCCGTCTTACAATGTAGAGAAAGCCGATGATGCACAGATGACACGTGGAATTTTCAGATGTTGAAGGTTCTTGGTCTGCTCAGAGATTGAAAGCAGAGGCGGACTCCAGCAGCAGAAGTCAGATTTTATTTGTACAGAAAAGAAGAGAAAGGCTGCATAGAGGCATGCAGAGGGACCCGGAAACCCATTGTCCCATGGGTCAGGTTGGAAATTGGGTGTTTATAGCCTTTTTTATTGCCCAAGGGTGGAGATGTCTCTCTGGTGCAAACAGACATTTTCTTGGAAGAAGTGTCTCCCTGGTTAATTATCACTTTTGGGGACCTTCTGCAGTCTGCCCTTCACCTCCTTGAGCAAATAGAGATCTTCCAGAAGAAATAAGTGACGTAGCAAAGCTTCCCATCCCAGAATCTCTTCTGGGAGACTGAGTTTTTTCAGTTATGGCCTCTGTGAGATGCTTACTGTTACTGTCACCTTTCATTCATCATGGAGGCAAAGTCAAATGGTATCAGATCAATCTTCATCAATCTCAAGTCTTCACACATCCTCTTGTAATAACTTCAACCTGGTTCTCACTGTTGTAATAGGGGAAGGTTTTTGTTTGGCTTGGTTTTCAGCCAGGTTAATCATTCTGTGTGGTGTTTAAGAGGAGGGATGGATTGGTCCATTGCTGTAATTTCTGATCTCAGTTTAAAAGAAGAAAGTATATAATTGAAGCTCTCTGGACAGGCAGCAAGGGAAGCTGGGAGTTTGTACTGTAGGGGCTGTGTGCACCAGCCTGAGGAGGTGCCTTCTTCAGCCATTATCAGCCACTCTAAGTTCTCATTTTGATGAGAACAAGACAATTGTTAAGTGGAGTGCTGCTCACTTAACAGCTTAATCAACCTCAGCCAGAGTGGCTTCCTCTTTGTCTGGTCAGCAATCATTCGTCTCCTGAGAGAGGAGAGAAACAGAGCTTTCAGAAAGTAGCAGGTAAAAGCAGCTGAAGGAACTTGAATTGGAATGTTACTTCTTTAATTCTGAAACATATGTAGCTTAATGGAGCTGAGAGAGTCCACTGCTGGGAGCCCTTTCACCTCCCACCCCATCTCTGAGCAAGAGAATAAACTGGGATTTTGTCAGTATCACCAAGAACTGCTGGATTGTCGAAATCATCTAACAGCTTTTCATTATATGTGGATTCTAGGATCCTAGACCAGTCTTTTTTTATTAGGATATATTCATTGTACCTGGGGGGATTCATTGTGACAATTCTGAATAGGCCTACATTGTATATTGGTTAGATCACTAGGCCAGTGTTGCTCAAAGTATAATCCTTGGCACACATCTATCAGAATCACCTAGAAAGCTTGTGTAAAAAATGCTTCACCTCCAACTACTGCATCAGAGCCTCTGGCAGTGAGAACCCAGAAATCTATCATTTTCTTCAAGATTACTGGATAAACGTGTTGTACCCAAAAAGACAAGAACTGCTGACCTTACTTGGAGGAGCCTTTGCTTTGTGGTTCCTGCTCAAATAGGTTCCAATGTTGTTGGCGCATATAAACAAACACTATGATCATGGGAGGGCATACTGAGCACTTACTGTATGCCAGGCACTGCACTAAGGTCTTTGGGCATTATTCTTGCGTATTTAATCCTTACAATTACCAGGAGAGAAGAGGATATTATCTGTATCTGTATCTCACTGATAATGAAATTGAGACTTAGAGAAGTGAAGGAAGTGGAAGAGCTGGGGTTCAAATGCAGCTTGATCACTTTCCAAAGGCTGTGAGTTGAGCTGAGCTGTTGGTGTACCCTGCCTCCCTAAAGCTGGCTGTAATAGGGCTTTGTGGTTCCTAAGGGACACCACACGAAGCGGTAAGACAATAGGTATCACTGCTGTGGAGGAATGCAGCATTATCTGTAGCATCCTTTTGTAACCAGACCTTTTATTTCACATGCTTAGCATTCACCGCTGCTTGCTGAAAAGTAATTGGCTTCTCTGCTTATCTGAGCTTTCACCATTTTGGACAATGACATTTGTTTGGGTTGATGCTCTCTTACAAAAATGAGTTAATTCAAAGCATACTTTCCATGTAACAGATTTTTTGTCTGTGTACAGAATGCTTCTCACACATGTGCCAACTTTGCCAACTGAGTGTCTACTTCAGCCAAGTTCTAGAACTCCCCACTTTTTCAAAAGACACTGGTGAATACTTGGTTGGGTACTTATGCTAAGGCCCAGAAAAAGGCAATTAAAAACCCCTTATTGTTGAACAAATCAGGTGTCACTATTTTATAGTGGGGCTGGTCACTTCGTAGGATGATTACTTTTTAAAAATATCAGCCTCCCCAGTCTACCAGTATGCTGGCCTTCAAGGACTGCCACAGACCTGCTTTTAGAAGCTAGGCTGTCTGGAAATAAGCACACGTTAAGTTTGATATTTCTAGAAAGAGCATTTATTGCTGGTCTCTAATAATGCCAACTACATAAATAAAGAAGATATCCACCCTGGATGGCACCAGAGGAGGAATTTTTTTTTCTTTTGTCAGCACTGGAGTTTGAACTCAGGGCCTGGTGCTTGCTAGGCAGGTTCTCTACTACTTGAACCATACCTCCAGTCCCAGAGTAGGAATTTTTAACCCCAATTAAATGTGCAGTCTTGGACAAGGGACTTTCTTCCTCTCTGGGTCTCAGCTGAAATAGGAATCTTGGACTAGATGTTTGTTTTAAACATTTAGAGCAAAAGACTCCCAAGTAACCAACCTTTCAGAGCAATTATATGCTCAAATGTTCTAATGAGACAGACTCCAAACTATCTTGGTTTTTACAAAATAGAAGTTAAATTTTCACTCCGTAGTCTATGTAGGTGGTCCAGGACTGGGGGTTTGAAGATGTGAAGCGCACTGACTCCTAACTTGTTCTTACCCATCCTATCAGCATTTAAACCTGTGAAGGAGGTAGTTTGGGCCACGGGAGGCATGCTTCTTCCTTTTAAGGGCACAATTTACAGGTCCTATTGGCCAGGACCTACTCACATCTAGGTACAAGGGATGTTGGGAAGTGTAGTCTTTACCTGTGCTCTCATATGCAACTAAAACTCCTATTACTATAGGAAAATTTGAGAACAGATGTTAAGGAGCCAAATCATCTTGTTTCTCTCCCTCTTCAAAGACTCCACATTTCACTTGGCTTATTTCACTGGCTATAACCAAGAGAGATGTTTCTTTTTCTTTTCCTTTCTTTTCTTTCTTTCTTTCTTTTTTTTTTTTTGGCAGTACTGGGTTTTGAACTCAGGGCTTTCCTCTTGCTAGACAGACACTCTATCACTTGAGTCATGCCCCCATCTCCCAACCAAGAAGTTTCTTGATGAAAAGAGTAGGACTGAGTCTCATGGCCTGGTGTGGAATAGACCAAGGGCCAGAGTCAAGGGAACTTCTCTTGGAGAGGTCGAATATCTGTTCTCCAAGTTTCTGTCATCTGTGAAATCTGATCAAGCCATTGAGGGTCATGGACATTGTTGAAGGAATTCTGTCTTTCTGATGAACTCAAACTGCAGGCACTGTTTTCAAGGTATTCATAAGAACTGGTGGCAGTCTTCATTTTTGATCATCTATTTGTATCAATAGATTATATTTATCAGTATGGCATATTATTAGGAATGTAAGTTTGGGGCACATAGTTTTCTGTATCAGATCAGTGTAACTTTGAGCAAATCTTAACCACTGTGGCACTTAGTGTTTTCATTTGTTAAAATGCAATCAAATCACCTAATTCAAGGAATGGCTATGAGGATTATGCCAGTCAGGATCTTTGAAAACACCCAGAATATTGCAAATATTGGGTACTCAATGGATACTATTTTTATTAATACTAATGACAGCATGGATACTTTATTAAGTATTATTAAGCTTATTAAGTATCTACCAGGCATAAATTGCTGGTTTGTGCTTATGTTTTTAGTATCTGGGAGTCCTAGAAATCACAAATAGCTACTTAATTAGGGATTTATGGTTGAATGTGGATTACTGCTGTACTTAATATTGACCAGAATCTTGCCTTGTGTGGGGGGAAAGGCCTTGGATAGGTGACAGCACCAGGAGAGAGTGCAGCAGTGGCCCGAATTTGGTGATAGTTTCCATTTCTTTCTTCCCTCAATAAAATTCAATTCACTGAATTTTCCCTGCTTTATTGGTCAGCTCTGTTGGAGAACATCTAGTATCTCAGAACTGTAAGTCTTAAATGTCCTTATCATTCTCCCTCACTCTCTGTCTCTCTGAATCCTGCAAACTTTGAACCTAATGTTCATTTAAATGCCAGTCAGTTCATTTATTGCCTGAGGGACCTTGAGTAAATCACTTCCACCTTCTAAGCCTCAATTTCCTCATTTATGAAATGAGTACATTAACAAAATTCACTTGAAATCAAAGGTTTATTGGGAAGATAAAATGAACTAATGCATAGCAGTGCTTAGCCTGGTGCCTGGCACATAGCGATCAGTTAAGTAGTCAGTGTTAGCAATTTGTATTTATGCATTAATTCATCCACTTCACCAGTGCTAATTTTTGGAATGAGCGAGGCCCTGTACCTTCCAAAATCTTACAATTTCACTGAGAAGACAGGACAAGAAACACCTATGAAATCTTAACTATAAAGATGAATGAGATTCATGACAAAGAAATCAAGACAAGGTCAGGGGAGGGAGAAGTCATTGTGGCCCAGAGCTGTGCTTGTCAAACTTTCCTGGCTTGAATCTCACTTCCTCCAAACCCCAGAGTCCTTTCTGGATCACTGTTGGAAAACCAATGGACTGGAGTGAGTAAGACACAAGGAGAGGGGCAGTTTGGGCAGAAGTTGTGAACATGCAGAAGGCAGTAATGGAATAACAGCAAGCTAGACAGGTTGTAGAGGGTTTGAAATGGTCACACAGAGAAATTGATCTTGATTGCTTTTAGCTCAGTGCTTCCTAACTGTTGTGCCAGATTTTGTCTCTTTGCCACAGAGTGCTCTATGAGTGTTACCATTTGCTGTGTCTGTCAGGTCCTGCAAAGCAAAGTACTAGTTTAGATTCCCAGAAGCCATATTGTTGAGTAGGGATTTTGAAGCATGTCCATCCCATAGTCAAAGGAAAGATAAAGAAACCAGGATTAGGATATGGAGAGTTCTGTAATCTCTGAGTCACACTAAGGGAAGTTCCAAATCCAGGGACACTCTGCCTTTTTCCCACTTTATGGCAAAGAGGTATTGCCACTCTCTATAAATACAACCTCATCATTATAGACAAGAGAGAAGAAAAGCTAAATTCAATACCCACCCACTTACCCAAGCCAGCCGTGTGGAAAAACTCTTTGAAGGTAGGATCACAGTCTGTGCATCTAGAAAAAACTAAAAGACTATCTAGTATAATATTTTGCTGGATATACTTTCTTTTTTCCCCAGCCCTAAGTAATGGGACTCCAGGGTTTCATGTCAGTGTTTTTGTATTTTATTAAACAAAATAGGTATTTGGTTTGTTTTTAGTTGAAGTGTGGTGGGCTTTCCAAAATTTTCTCTCTAGAACTCTCCCTTTCTTTGTATTATCAAGGTTCTTGATTATAAGCAGCAGAAACCAATAATAGCTAAATTAATGAAACAAAACAAACCAAAACAATTTGTGAAGTATTGTAGGGTAAAAGAGCTTCCAGAATCAAGAGAAAGTTAGAAAGTCAGGCTTGGAAGATGACATGAACCATAGGGGTTCCAGAGGCCACCAGAAAGCATATAACCTTTTTCTAGCAGGTACAGTCTGGACAGGACACTCTAGCTAAGGCTGGACATTGCCAAAACTACAACTAGATATTCACCATCCCTGTCTTTGTCAATCCATTCCAGATTCCTGGTCCCAGAGGAGTGGGGAGGGGGAGAGGATCTTTATCCTTCTACTTCTATAGTTGAGGCTAGGTGCTATGTCCCACCAACACTGCACATCTTGAGAGATCACCCTCAAATGGGAAGAAGATGAGGGCTGCACAGCAAACATCCAAGTAAACCAACAAACACAGCGGCTGCCTTTACCACCTCCTTCATGGCATTTTCCAAACTTCAGGTGATGGTGTTATTGTGGGGAACAACATATCATCAATTCGTGAGGTTAATTTTGAGGGTGTCTGGTGAACTTTTTGTTTTAATTTTCTAAACAGTTCACAATATGCCTTTATTTTGTAACTTACAACATTTAATTTGCCCTTCAAAATTCTTACTACTGACTTCTCTCTCTCTCTCTCTCTCTCTCTCTCTCTCTCTCTCTCTCTGTCAGTACTGGTGTTTGAACTTGGAGCGTTACTTGCTAGGCAAGTGCTCTATCATTTGAGCCAACCTCCAGCCTTTTTTGCTCTGGTTATTTTGTAGATATGGTCTCGCTTTTTGTTCTGGTCAGCCTGGACCACAATCCTATTTCACACTTCCTGCTGTAGCTGGCCTGTATGATAGGCACAGGCCACTACATCCGCCTTTTTTCTGTTGAGATAGGGTCTCCAAACTTTTTTTGATGGGGCAACCTCAAACTGCAGTTCTCCTGGTCTCAGCCTACCAAGTAGGTAGGAGTACAGGCATGAGCCACAGGTCCCCAGCTTGGTTTCCTTACACACTTCTTTCATATCCAAGAAAGGGGAAGACTTGAATACTTAATTAAAACAACAATAGCAAGGCTATGCACACACACACACATACACACAACGGGGGGGGTGGAGGGGGGTGGCAGTGAAGGAGATGACCTTAACTACAAATAATCTCCTGTTACATTATTACTACAAATTTCCAAGCTGATTGTTCTTCCAGATGCTTTCTGTTGATGGCTACAGTAGCTGAATTTTATATTATAAGAATGTTCAAAATAATGAGTGCTTCTATTTCATTTCTAAGTTCTCCAAGGCTCCAGTAGCTGCATGCCACCTTCTCTGTCTTGGCACTTAGCAGGCACTCACTGAGTCTGAGGCTCCCTCCCAAGGAGTTGGCTGGTAGACTGTGAAGTTTAATCTGAGCATCGCTCCAGTAGTACTTGTCCTATATTCTCACAAGCCACCCCATTTTTAGTACAAAAGTGCTTTACCCCACTTACCAGTGAGTGCCAAAACTATAACCTGGCCATTTTGATGTTCAACGAGCATTCTCTATGATGCTGAATCCTTGTAACTTGCAGCCTCTGCCTGGCCTCAGAGCAGGGCCACACTGTCCCCCAACCCCGTTCTTTCCTGGCTATAGCTAAGAGCTCCAGATTCTGGGGTGCTAAATTCTGGGGTGACAGCTATTTTTCTGGCAACTCCACTTTGGTTTCACTGCTGGCGTGGAACTGGTTGAGAGGGTGCTAACCCATATTCTGGGTTCTTGCAAATCAAACTGACAGCAATTTCCAGGACCATGACCAAAGTGCCATCCTAAGGGGTCTTGGGCAAAGTCTGAGATAGCCTCGCTTCCTCTTCCTCAAGGTCATCTCTGTGGTAACTGGTTACACCAGACTAGCTCAGTTGTCTTAATTTTTAATAGCTTTATTGTGGTATAATTTCACACATGAAATTTGATGTGTGTATACCTGTGAAAGTACCAACACAATCAAAATAAGGGACATACCAATCACTCCCCAATCCAAGCTTCTCCAAGCTTCTTGGTGATCCCTTGCCTCAGCCCCACTCTGCCTTCTAGCATATCATCCCAATCTGCTTTCTAGCACTATAGATTAATTGGTTTGTTTGTTTTTTTTTTTTTTTTTTGAGACATGATCTCACTACGTAGCCCAAGCTGGCCTTGAACTTGTGATCCTTCTGCCTTCAACTCCCAAGTGCTGGGATTAGAACATACACCACCATGCCTGGCTCTTCTAGTTTCTTAAAGGGAGGAAGCTGAGGCCATTGATTTGATATTTTTCTTTTCTAATATAAATGGTTAGTGTTCTACACTAAGGGGAGAGCACATATGGGAGGATGGGGTTGGGTAGGAAACCCAAAACTTGAAAGTGTTTGACGTGCCCACTGTAGAGGAGCTAATACAGTAAACTTAAAACGACAGAGGTCATATGGGAAGGGGATCAGGAACTGGTGAAGAGGTCAGGTAGAGATGAATCAGTTCGGGTTGTAATACACTTGTGGGTGGAAGCACTGCTAGGAATCTCTCTGTATAGCTATCCTTATTTTAACTAGTAAAAACGCTATGTCTTTCTTATTATTGCTTATGTCTTCTCTTCAACAAAATTAGAGAAGAGGGCAGAACAGGTTCTGCCTGGAAGCAAGGGGGTGGGGGGAGAGAGAGGGGGCGAGGGGCAGCAGGGAGAGATGGCCCAAACAATGTATGCACATATGAATAAATGAATAAAGAAAAATAAATAAACAAATAAATAAATGTTTAGTCTTCTAAATTTCTCCCTAAATATTGCTTTGGAAACATCCCACACATTTTGATTTGTTGTTTTCATTTTCATTCTGTTCAAAATATTTTCTAGTTTTCCTGTGGTTTCTTCTTTGACCCATTGGTTAATTAAAAGGTTGTTATTCAATTTTCAAACATGTGGAGATTTTCCAGGTATCTTTCTGTTATTGATGTCTAAAATAATTCCACAGTAGCCAGAGAATACACTTTTTATGACCTGAATCTTTTTTAAAATTACTTAGACTTATTTTATAGCCCAGAATGTGGTCTATCTTGGTAAATATTCCATATGCACTTGAAAAAGATGTGCATTGTGCTATCGTTGCATGGATTATTCTATAAGTGTCAATTAAACTCAGTTGATTGATGGTGTTATTGAGTTAAAGTGTATCCTTACTGATTTTCTGTCTACTTGTCCTATGAATTATTGAAAGGAGTTATTGGACTATCCAATTAGACTTATAAAATCGCTTATTTCTACTTGAAATTTCATCAGTTTTTGCTTCATGTGTTTTGAAGTTCTTTTAGGTGATCTGAGACTTTGTTTATTTTTTTCTAGTATATTTTATCTATGTTGTTCATATTGGGAAATTTCTGTTATTCTAGCTTCCAGTTCACTGATTATTTCTTCTGTCCTCTCCATTCTGCTGTTGAACCCATCCTTTGAGATTTTTATTTTGGTTTTTATAAGAGTTCTGAAACTCCGTTTGATTGTTCTTTGTGTCTTCTGTTTCTTTCCTGAAAATTTCTGCTTTTTACGCTTATTGTAATCATGTTTGTAAGTGCTTATTGAAGCATTTCATGATAATTCTGATACATCTGTCATCTTGGTGCTGGCATCTATTAATTGAATTTTTACATTGAATTTGAGATCTTCCTAGATCTTGATATGACAAATGATTTTTTATTGAAATCTGAATATTTCAGATATTATGTTTTGAGTCTAGATGTTATTTAAACCTCTATCTTAGCTGACTTCTTTCTGAAAGCAAAGGGTTGTGTTCTGCCATGATACTGCCATGGGGGGATAGTAGTCCAGGTTCCCCACTCAACTTCTGTTGACACCCAAGAGGGGGAATGACTTGTTAATTATGGGTGGAGATGGGAGTTCCCGCTCTCTACTAGGTCTTCAGTGATCCATCCCTGTCTGGGAGACCTAAGAGGGCTTAGTTACTGCTGTCCTCATGGCCTCCACTGACACCACAGGGTGGAGGTGACCTTGTTACACTCACTGTCATCCTAACTGTCCAATAAGCCTTCTTTGACACTACCCCGGTGGAAAAAGGTAGCGGTACTTCTTATAGCTGGATAGGGTAGAAGACCAGACTGTACATGGTGCCTACTGACACTGTGAGATTGTTATAACCCAGCAGAGATGAAAGTCCTATGTGGCTACTCTGACTCCCTAGTAGGGTGGATTGGGGCACCTCATTACTGCATGGTGAGACTAGAAACCTAGGTTCCCCACTCAGCCTTTGCTCATACAGGTGGGATCAGTATCATGGATTTTTCACTGGTACGTGGTTGGAGGAGAGGGCTATTGTATAAAAGCTTCTGTTTTGCTAGCTTGCCCACTTTCTGGTCCTTTGGCTAGAGAGCGCAGGGGTTTCGTTTTCCTCTGAATCTGTTAGAATCACTGGGTTTCTGAGTTCTTTAGTTCCAAGACCGGGATATATGAGAAAAAAAAGGAAAGCCAGGGAACTTATCACCATGGGGTTCTTGTAGTTCTAAGGTCACTAGCCAGTCTGCCTTTTCTCCACCTTTCAGAATTGTCTTACATTTGTTTTGTATATGATGTCCAGGGATTTTAGTTGTTCTCAGCAGGACAAATAAGAAAAAAAATCTTCTCTGAAGCAGAAGATCTACTGTCATCTTCTGTCAGTTTTGAAAGGTGTTTTCATTTGGTATGGAATTCTAAGTTGGCATTTTTACAATGCTTTAAAGATGATGCTTTAGCAGGTTTTTGTATTTGCATTGTTCCTCTGAAAAATCCGTTGTCATCCATTATTTTCTGTACAGAACATATCTTTTTTTCTGGCTGTGTTTGAGATTTTTCTCTTTATCACTGGTTTTGAGAAATTTGTGCTTGCTGTAGTAATCTTTATGTTTTTTGTGCTTGAGATTAGGTGAGCTTTCTATATCTGTAGTTTTATAGTTTTGATCAAATTTGGGGCCATTATTTCTTCAAATATTTTTTTCTCTCTCTCTCCACCTTTGCTCTCCTTTGGACATCCAATGACACATATAAGTTGTTCCCCAGTTCACAGCTGCTCTGTTATTTTTATAAATTCTGTCTTCTCTTTGTTTTTCATTTTGAATTATTTCTATTGCTGTAGTAGACTGCTTTTAAAATGGTTCTCAATAATTGTCACCTTGTTTTATGCTCTTGTGCAATCGCCTCCCTTTGAGTATGCACTGGATCTAGTGACTTTCTTCCTATAAACTGAGTAAGCCCAAAATGATGGGATGACTGTCCTAAGATTAGGTAGACCTCTGTCTTGCTCACATTCTTTATTTCTGGCTCTTCTTCCTTGTTTCTCTGATAGAAGAAGCTGCCATATTGTGAGATTCTTGATGAAGAGGTTCAGGTGACAAGGAACTGAGGGTGGCCTCTGACCAGTAGCCATTGATGACCTGAGCCCATACATACAAAAGCTGTGAGGAACTATACCCTGCCAACCACAATCATGAGCTTGGAAGCAGATCCTTATCCAATCAAGCCTTCAGATGAGTGTAGCCTGTGAGAGACCATGAAACAGAGAACCTACTAAACTGTAACTGGATTCTTGAAGTGTAGAAAGTGTGAAATTGTAAACATCTCTATTTCAAGCTTCTAGATTTGGGATAATTTGTTATGCAGCAATGGTTAACTTATTCAGATTTGGTCACCAGGGGCTGAAGCAGTGCTTATAAATACATAAAAATGTGGGAACAGCTTTGGAGCCTGACAGTGGGTAAAAACTTGAAGGTGTTTGAGGAGCATGTTAAAAAAGCCTAAGTTGCTTTGAGACCACTAATGGAAGATATGTTACTAGAAAGTGAAGGAAGGGGGATCTTTATTATGCAGTAGCAGAATGTTCAAGGGTCATTGTCATTTGCAGTCACATGGAAAGCAGAACATTTGATTAATGAACTTAATGATTGAGCTAAAGCAAAGTTGATAATTTCACTTGACTCTTCTTGCCATTTAAAGTAAAATGGGAACACTTTGATCCCATCTTACACAAGTCAGAATGGCTATTATTAAGAAAACAAGCAACAACAAATGCTGGTGAGGATTCAGGGAAAGAGGAACGCTCATAGATGGTTTGTGGGAATGTGAATTAGTACAACCACTATTGAAATCGGTATGGAGGTTCCTCAAAACACAAAAAATAGAACTACCATGTGATCCTGCTATGCCACTCTTGGGCATATAACTGAAGGAGTATAATCTGCATACAATACAGACACATGTTTATTGCAGCACTATTCACAATAGCCAGACTATGGAATCAGACTATTTGCCCATCAACCAATGGATGGATAAAGAAAATGTGGTGTTTATAAACGATGGAATAGTATTCAGCCATAAAGAAGAATGAAATTATGTTGTTTTCAGGGAAATGGATGGTACTAGAGATCATCATGTTAAACAAAATAAACCAGACTCAAAAACACGAATACCACACATTTTTCTCATATGTATCATCCAGAACTTAAAAAAATGAGATGAATGTAAAAGGGGAACTGTTTGGAGGAGGAACTAGTGGGAGGTGATAGGCAGAAAAAAGAGGGTAGAATATAATTGAAGTATATTTCATGTATATATGAAAAGATCCTAATGAAACTCATAAAAATTATAAGAAAGTCAAAATGGCAGATGAGGGAGGGGATAAGAAAGAGCAACAGAATGGGGGACTATGACCAAGGTAAATTATGTGCCTGCACGGAAATGTCACAATGAACCCTCACTTTGCAACTTATCCACAATGTTATTTCACTTTTCAATCAATGTAAAATGAATAAGAACAAAAATAAAATGTGAGAAGAGAGACACAAATTGAGGCGAGGCTATTAAACAGAAAGGAGCCATCCATCCATGGTTTTGAGCAGAAAATGCTAAATTTAAAAAATGGCTTCCTAAGAAATGGCTCAGAAAGATAAATTTTGCATGTTTCTGCTCATATGCAGAAACTAGACCTAAGAAAAAGTAATATGACATGATTGTAAAGAGGGACTGTTTGAGGAGAGAACCAGTGGGAGAGGGGAGGGGCAAAGGAGAGGGTGATGGGGGTGAACATATTGAAGTATGTGGTGTGTATGTATGAAAATAGCATAATGAAATCTACAGAAAACTGTTTAAAAGTGTTGAAGGGGGGGTAAATAACAAGTAACAGAGGGAGTTTTATCAAAATATATTGTATGCATTTGTGGAAACATTACAATGAAATCCCTTTGCACAATTAATTTATGCTAATTTTTAAAAACATTAAAGAAAAAAAGAAATGGTTTCCTGCATTTCCTTTCCTTCCTGTAGGAAAAATGGTCTGCAAGTGTACCTGAGTATATGACTGTGCAATGTGATGTTAAAAAATGGGAATATTGTTTGGAAGGCAAGGACCCACTAAAGCAATTAATTGTGTGCTTAATTCACAGATCTTCTCACTGAACAATAGGGGCTCTCTAGGACGCCAAAGAGCATTTTCTTTCTTCATTTTTTTGGAGGGCAGTATGGGGTTTAAACTCAGAATTTTATGCTTGTAAGGCAGGTGCTCTACTGCTTTAGCCACGCCTCTATTCCCAACAGAACATTTTCTATTGAAGTTCCAAGGTAGAGAAATGTTTGTTTTGAAGATATTTATAATTATGTTTTTATCTAACACAGTAAACCCCAATGAGACTCACAAAAATTCCAAAAAGATTTAGAGAAAACTATAAGCATAAACACTGGCAGCTTTGGCTGAAAGGGACACGAATGGTCCCAGATAAGGAACTAGTTGGGCCACAATTCTACTGGCAGTAAGTAGACTGGGGAAACTACACATCCACGAACAAGTGCTACCTTTCATGAAAAAGAAAGGACGATTCAGAGGATGGAACCAAAAGCTCAGAGGGTAGAGTCCAGGGCCATGGAAAATTATTCCCAGGCATTAAAGCTAATTAAGGAACTTGTAACATTTGCCCGGCTGGATTGTAGAATTGCTATGGACCAGTAACTCCTTTGTGCATCCAATTTCCTCCCATTTTGAACAGGGAGGTCCATAGCCATTATTCTATTCTGTCTGTTCCACCATTATCTGTGGAGAATCTCTTCCCTGTTACAGAATTCCAAATGGAGAGGAACCATTAGATCCGAGTAAGTAACTACATCTGAGGAGCCAAGGACTCCTGTCTCTCATTTAGTTGAAAAGAGTCCCAGGCTTTGAGCTGATGCCATAGAGATTCAAGATTTTGGGGGACCTGAGGAGTGGGTGAACATACTTTTTTTTCCTTGCTGGGGACTGAACTCAGGGTCTTGCCAGGAAAGTGCTCTTTCACTGAGCTAAATCTCCAACCCCAGCTTTGCATGTAGAAGGGGCATGAATCATTGGTGGCCAGAGGGCAGATTGTACCTGGAAGCTTCTGATGTGGTTCCCAATATTCCCCACCTCCTGGAATTCACATCCTTGGGTCATTTCCTCCCCTTTAATGTGCATAAAAAGTGACAGGATGTCTCTTCTAGTAGTGGGTCATAAAATATCGTAATATCCTGTTCATGCTCTCACTTGCTTCCTCTGATGAAGCCAGATGACATGCTATAAGCTTCCACATGGAGAGGACTATGTGGCAAGAGAAGGTGATTATGGCCAAGAACCAGCAAGGAACTGAGGCCTTCTCTCCAACAACCTGTGAGAAAGTGAATTCCAACCACAGCCAATGAGTGAACTTGGATGTGGAACCTGCTCCTCTTGACATGATCAAGGCCCCAATCAACACCTTGTTTGCAGCCCTCTGAGATATTAAACTGAGGACTCAGCTAAATTGTACTCAGATTTCTCATGTACAGTAACTGAGATAAAAGCCAGGTGTGGTGGCACACAGCCTAAAATCCCAGCATTCTGGACTCTGGGCAGGAGGCTTTTGAGTTGAAGGCCAGCCTGGACTACATAGAGACTTCAAGGCCAGCCTGGGTTACATGGTAAGACCATGTAAAAACAAACAAGCAAATGAACAAACAAACAGAAGAAGCTGAGATAATAAATGCACGCCATGTTAAGTGACTCTTTCAGTAACCATTGTTGTTTTCAAATTTGCTAATTATTTTCAGCTGTAAT
Source organism: Castor canadensis (assembly GCF_047511655.1). Classification (NCBI taxonomy): domain Eukaryota; kingdom Metazoa; phylum Chordata; class Mammalia; order Rodentia; family Castoridae; genus Castor; species Castor canadensis. The sequence continues at coordinate 44,685,267 of NC_133405.1, read as the reverse complement.
GTCTAATGTGCTATTAATTCTCTTCAATGTATTTTTCCAGTTCCTCATTTATTCCTTTCTATCAATTTAGACTTAGAGTTCTTTACTTAATTCAACATGTCATAATTAGTTGCTTTTATCATTTATTTTACTGCTCCCACTTTGGCTAATGGGAGAAATTTTCAGCTGATTTGCATTTCTTTTGACATGTTCCCATCATGAGTACTTCCTTGCTTTTATTTTTTTCATTTATTAATTGTACAAAACAATGGGTTTCATCATGACATTTTTACACGTATGTAATGTACTTTGGTCATATTCCTCCTACATTGCCCTCTCTTGTCCTTCCTCTCTACCTCCTTCTTGTCCATTTCCTCTTCCCAAATAGTCCCCTTTCTACTTGTGGTTTTTTTAAATCTAGATTCCCCTTGAAAGAGAAAATAAACAGCGTTTATCTTTATGAATCTGGCTTATTTCACTTAACATAATGACCTCCAGTTCCATCATTTTCCTGCAAATGACAGGAATACAGTAATATACTTTCTCTTTTGTTGTCCTAACTCTTCTCACTCACAGTGTTGCATGAAGGATACGTCTATCCCACAATCTTCTACATTAAGGATGGTGAGCTGGACAGATGGTTTTGGATTACATAAGTAGGCCTAATGTAATCATAAGCGTCCATATAGGAGGGAGGCAGAGGGAGATTTGACCACAGAAAAAGGAGATGTGATGAGGGACTCAGAGGTTAGAGTGGGACACTTTGAATCCAGGCATGCAGGCAGCCTGTAGCAACTGGAAAGGACAAGGAAACAGATTCTCTAAAACTTCAAGAAGGAGCACAGCCCTGTTGCTACATCAACCTTACTTAGACTTCTGACCCCAGAACCATAAGAGAACATATTTGCATTGTTTTAAGACACTAGGTTTCTGGTGATTTCTAACAGTGGGAAACTGATACACTTTGAGCTCATATCAATAGCTCCAAGTTCAATTCAATGCCATTGAGGTCCATTCTTGTTTTATCACTTCCTTATTTGTAATTCCCTTCTCTGAAATTGAAAAACCTGATTTATCTCATCTTTAGTTTTGCTGTATGTGATCAATGGCTCATCTCTGCTCTCTGTGTCTTCCCAGCAGATTCCCTTCTGTGTTGAGCAAAATAAGCCAGTTACAAAAGAACATAAACTGCTTGACTCCATTTAAAGGGAGGTCTAGAACAGAAAGAATGATTGATGGTAATATAAGTGAGAGTGATCTTTTTCTGAGGTAGGGGCTTCTGTCAAGAAAAGAGCATGCAGAATGATGCAGTGATTATGCAAGCACATACATAAAAATTCACTGAGCTGTCAGACAGCACAAAGATATTTTAAAGATAACCACTGTGCTTATTTTTTGAAATGTTTCATGATCATAGAAGTTGGTTGAATTCACTTCAAGTCTTTCTGAACAATTTGCAATATTCAAAGCTTTAATAATTTAAGGATAATTCTGTAGGGGTCTGGGGTTAAACTGCAATTGTACAGTGCTTACCTAGCATGCACAAGGCCCTGGGTTTGATCCCCCCCAGCACCACAAAAATAAATTAATTAAAAAGAACCAAAGTCAGCTTACTAGAGATAATTGCATATCCATGTTTACCATGGCACTGTTCTTAATAGCCAAATTATGGAAATAGCCTAGGTGCCCATAAATGAATGAATGGATAAAGAAAACAAATTATATATACACAATGGAGTTTTACTGAGTCATAAAGAAGAATGAAATTATGTCTTCTGCTGCAAAATGGATGGGAGTAAGGATCATCATGTTAAGGGGAATAGGTGAGTCCTAAAATGGCAAGTGTCACATGTTTTCTCTCATTTGAGGAAGCTAGTGGGAAACAAAACAAAATAGCTAAGGGCATGAAAGTAAAAGGAGGACTACCAGGGAAGTGGAAGGGAAGGGCAAAGGAGATGGGGGGATAAAAAATTAATAGAGGGGGTAAAGATGATCAAAGTACAGTATCTGTGTGCATGGAAATGCCAAGATGAAACTCCTTACCATGTAGAATTTAATATATGCCAATAAAAATGGTAAGATATGAAAAATAAGTAAAGAAACAACTTTATTGGGCTGACTGTATAATTTAGCGGTAGAGCACTTGCCTAGCATTTGTAAGGCTCTGTGTTCCATCCCCACTACCACAAATAAAAAGCAACAAAAATCGAGCTTTTCAAGATCCTATCTGAAACATAACCAAAGCATAACTTGCCTGAACCTGGATGTTGGGCTAGAGGCCCTTAAATTCTTCCTACTGAAGTGCAGGATCAATTGTAGAGATGGGGCAGAGCTCACCAGGCATGTGGATTGCAGTCAGGTGGCTCTGAGGAAGACAAAAAAGAGGATTTGGGGGACAGAGCACCAATAAGATTCCACAGTTCTATCAGGAATTCTTGAAACTCACAAAGAGGCAGAGGTGTGTTGGACTTTGCTTTGAATGACTTAATAACGAAGGGGAAATTTAATAATTATTTTTGGCTAGAGATAATGAAAAAAGTACCCTGCTGATTTCTTTGTTGTCCTTAGTTCATCAAGGGCATAATTTGTAAATACCACATTCCCTCTGTCTTTTTTTGTCAGTCTCTCTGTCAGTCCACTCTCAATAGCTCTTGCTCTGCCATCTCTTTCCTCCCAGTATTAGTTTACTGTTCTTCATATAGCCTAGGAGATAACAAAGGATGTTATAGGCAGAGAGACAAATGATGCAATGGCCCCCAAATGCATCTGCGGCATATTTAAGGAATACAAAGGAGACCAGAGTGGTGGATCAGGTGGGGGAAGTAGTAAGAATCATGAGGGTGCTAAATCAGATAGAGCTTTGCAGGTCATTATATGGACAGACATCAGCTTTTCTTCCGAGTGAAACTGGGAGTCATGGAGGATAGTCAGTGGGGAATGATACGATCTACGATGAATTTTAAATGGGTCACTCCAGCTGCTGTGTTGAGTGAGAATAGACTGAAAGGGATTAAGGGCAGAAACAAGGAGACAAGCTAGGAGGCTGTTGCAGTAATCCAGATGAAAGAGGATAGCCGCCTGAATCAGCTTGGTAGTGATGGGGGGCCAGGGGGTAGGTCAGGTGGATTCTGATGATGTTTTGAAGAAAATTATGACGTGTTTTGCAGGTGTCTTGGATATAGCGTATGAGAGAAAAAGGAGTTAAGGTTGACTCTACAAGTATTTCAACAACTGCAGGGATGGGTAAAATTAGAAGTAGGTTTGTGAAGAAGGGGAATTAGGAATTCTGTTTGAACATTGTCTCACTCTGTGCTACAATAACAAAATACTTGACACTAGGTAATGGGTTTATAGTAATGTGTCACTTATGATGGAGATATATTCTAAGAAAAGCATCAGTAAGTGATTTCTTGGTTGTGCAAACATACTAAGTCTATAGTATTTAGTATGTACATAGAGTATACTTAACTCAAACCTATATGGTATAGCAGTCTACGAACCTAAACTACATGGTATTGTCACTGTTACATAGCAGTCCATCATGGACCAAAATGGCGTTGAGTGGTACATGACTATTTCTCACCTTTCTGGAGCCTGGAAAGTGAAATCGAGGTGCTGGTAAGTTTGATGCCTGGTGAAGGCCATTTCTGTGTTTTCAAAATGGCACCTTGAATGCTACTTCATAAGAAATGGAAGGGTTAAAGAAAAAGGAGGGAAGGCAGTTCTCTGAGGTTTTATTTTATTGAGGGTGGGTCTTTCATGTTGCTCAGGCTAGTCTTGAGCTCACCATCTTCCTACCTCAGCCTTGTGAGTGCTGGAATTATAGGAATGTGTCACCATGCCTGGTTTTCTCTGAATCCATTTTAAAAAATAAGGGCATTAATCCCATTCACAAGGGTGAGGCCCTTGTGACCTAATCACCTTCCATAGGCTCCACCTCTTAGTTATATTTCAACACATGAGTTTTGGGGGGACACATGCATTACATCCAAGCAAATTTGTTACATTGAAGATATTTATTAACAGATTTCTTTTTATTATTATTATTTTATTATTCATATGTGCATACAAGGCTTGGTTCATTTCTCCCCCCTGCCCCCACCCCCTCCCTTACCACCCACTCTGCCCCCTCCCTCTCCCCCCCCAATACCCAGCAGAAACTATTTTGCCCTTATTTCTAATTTTGTTGTAGAGAGAGTATAAGCAATAATAGGAAGGAACAAGGGTTTTTGCTGGTTGAGATAAGGATAGCTATACAGGGAGTTGACTCACATTAATTTCCTGTGCGTGTGTGTTACCTTCTAGGTTAATTCTTTTTGATCTAACCTTTTCTCTAGTTCCTGGTCCCCTTTTCCTATTGGCCTCAGTTGCTTTAAGGTATCTGCTTTAGTTTCTCTGCGTTAAGGGCAACAAATGCTAGCTAATTTTTTAGGTGTCTTACCTATCCTCACCCCTCCCTTGTGTGCTCTTGCTTTTATCATGTGCTCATTGTCCAATCCCCTTGTTGTGTTTGCCCTTGATCTAATGTCCACATATGAGGGAGAACATACGATTTTTGGTCTTTTGGGCCAGGCTAACCTCACTCAGAATGATGTTCTCCAATTCCATCCATTTACCAGCGAATGATAACATTTCATTCTTCTTCATGGCTGCATAAAATTCCATTGTATATAGATACCACATTTTCTTAATCCATTCGTCAGTGGTGGGGCATCTTGGCTGTTTCCATAATTTGGCTATTGTGAATAGTGCCACAATAAACATGGGTGTGCAGGTGCCTCTGGAGTAACCTGTGTCACAGTCTTTTGGGTATATCCCCAAGAGTGGTATTGCTGGATCAAATGGTAGATCAATATTTAGCTTTTTAAGTAGCCTCCAAATTTTTTTCCAGAGTGGTTGTACTAGTTTACATTCCCACCAACAGTGTAAGAGGATTCCTTTTTCCCTGCATCCTCGCCAACACCTGTTGTTGGTGGTGTTGCTAATGATGGCTATTCTAACAGGGGTGAGTTTTAATTTGCATTTCCTTTTTTGCTAGAGATGGTGAGCATTTTTTCATGTGTTTTTTGGCCATTTGAATTTCTTCTTTTGAGAAAGTTCTGTTTAGTTCACTTGCCCATTTCTTTATTGGTTCATTAGTTTTGGGAGAATTTAGTTTTTTAAGTTTCCTATGTATTCTGGTTATCAGTCCTTTGTCTGATGTATAGCTGGCAAATATTTTCTCCCACGGATCTAGTTTCAGTGTTTTGCAGACTGCTAACCAGTTTTCCCAGCAGTTTTTGTTGAAGAGGCTGCTATTTCTCCATTGTATATTTTTAGCTCCTTTGTCAAAGACAAGTTGGTTATAGTTGTTTGGCTTCATATCTGGGTCCTCTATTCTGTTCCACTGGTCTTCATGTCTGTTTTTGTGCCAGTACCATGCTGTTTTTATTGTTACTGCTTTGTAATATAGTTTGAAGTCAGGTATTGTGATACCTCCTGCATTGTTCTTTTGACTGAGTATTGCCTTGGCTATTCGTGGCCTCTTGTGTTTCCATATAAATTTCACAGTAGATTTTTCGAGCTCTTTAATGAATGTCATTGGAATTTTGATGGGAATTGCATTAAACATGTAGATTACTTTGGGGAGTATAGACATTTTTACTATGTTGATTCTACCAATCCATGAGCATGGGAGATCTCTCCACTTTCTATAGTCTTCCTCAATCTCTTTCTTCAGAAGTTTATAGTTTTCCTTGTAGAGGTCATTCACATCTTTTGTTAGGTTTACACCTAGGTATTTGATTTTTTTTGAGGCTATTGTAAATGGAATTGTTTTCATACATTCTTTTTCCATTTGCTCATTGTTAGTGTATAGAAATGCTAATGATTTTTCTATGTTGATTTTATATCCTGCTACCTTGCTATAGCTATTGATGATGTCTAGAAGCTTCTAAGTAGAGTTTTTCGGGCCTTTAAGGTATAGGATCATGTCGTCTGCAAATAGGGATATTTTGACAGTTTCTTTACCTATTTGTATTCCTTTTATTCCTTCTTCTTGCCTAATTGCTCTGGCTAGGAATTCCAGTACTATGTTGAATAGGAGTGGAGATAGTGGGCATCCTTGTCTATTAACAGATTTCTAAGAATAGACAGATAGATGCATCTGGAATAGAAAGGAGAAATCTAAAGTTCATATATAAATTTATAAATCATATATATGTACATTATATACATAACTATATATGATATAGATATGTCATAGGATGGGATAAAATCCCACAGGGAAAGAGTATAGAGAAGTAACCCATGGTCTGGATTCTGGGGCACACCAATGATTAGAGCTCAGGAATGAGAGGAAAAATCAACAAAGGACCCAAAGGAGGAACAGCCAGTGAGATAACTGGTGAGGAAATGATGTCCTAGAGGCCAAAGGAAGAAAGTGTTTCAAAAAGGGAAAATTCATCTATTTAGAATGCTGCTGAAATGTCAAGCCAAATGAGGACTGAATTTACCATTGATTAAAAACCTAGAGATTCATTTGAGGCTTTGAGAGGTACTATTTTAATTCAGTGATAGAGACAAAATCCTGATTGGAGATAACTTAAGAGAGAAAGTGGGAGGAACTGGATATAGTGAGTATAGATAGCTCTTTCAAGGAATTTTGCTGTAATAATAAGAAGAGAAACAGGCAGAACTAGAAGGGGATGTGGGGTAGATGGAAAGCTTTATTTAAAAAATAGTAGATACTGAAACCCATAGAGAGGAAAAAATAATTATTGAGGCAAGAGAGAAACGAGAATTACCAGAGTTACCTTTCTTGTAGTGCTGGGGATATTACTCTGCCACTGAGTCACATTCCCAGCCTGGAGTCATGTTTTTCAGCAGACAAGAGGAGATGGAATTAAGGACATGAATAGAGCTAGTAGTGAAGGAGTCAGGATTTGAACCAAATCCCTCTTATTCTGCTGGGCATAAATGTATGCACCATAGTCCCAGCTACTCAAGAGGCTGAGGCAGGAAGATAACATTAGACCAGGAGTTTAAGGCCAGCTTGGGCAACATGGCAAGAGTCTGTCTAAAAGATATTATCTGGGCTCTGGTGGTTCACACCTGTAATCTTAGTTACTCAGGAGGCAGAGATCAGGAGGATCGCAGTTTGAGGTCAGCCCCAGCTAATAGTTCACAAGACCCTATCTCGAAAAAACCCTTCACAAAAAAGGGCTGGTGGAGTGGCTCAAGGTATAAGCCTTGAGTTCAAACCCCAATACCACAAATAATGATAATAATAATGATGATGATAGTATCTGTCAGAAAAGCCTACACCACCCACAAGCCTTAAACCCATTGGGGAATTTGGTGGGACCGTGACTCTCCAGCATGACAAGCCAGCACTAGACATGACAATTTTGTGCTCCCCATATTGCAGAGATCTGTGCTGAGGCAGTATCTTGAGAGAGGTCTACAGTTCAAGACTATGCTACGGAAGGACTTGAGAACAAGGATCAATCACAATTGGAGGAGTCTTGGGACACCCATTCACGGTGTCTGGGAGGGAGACAGCCATGAGAGATGGTTGTGGAGAAGAGAGTCTGATGTGGACCCATGGAGCTGGGGCAGTGAAGGGCCTGGTGGTTGGTAGCACTGCCCTTCCTGGCAACAGCAAGGCCCAATGCTTGAGGATCACTGCAGAAACAAAGCACTGAGCCCTTAGCTGGTGGAGTGCTCCAGCTCCAGGAACTGCCTGCTGGCTGTGGGGATTTGCTGCCAGGTGTAGCTTGACACTGAGTTATTCTGGGGAATTGAAATCAATGAACAATTGCACCTCAGGGAGTCTTGAGACAACAGGCCACAGTACCTGAGAGGGAGACCACCCTGAAAGGTCATTTGTGAAGAGCAAAAGGGTCTGATGTGGACCTGGAAAAGTTTTAAACAGCCAGGAGCTTGAGCAGTGAAGCGCACAATGATTGGTGGCCCTGCCCTCCCTGGATAGAACAAGCCCCATTGCCTGAAGATCACAGCAGAAGCAGAGCACCAAGTCCATGGCAGACAGAGTGCAACAGATCCAGGAATTGGCTGCCAGCCACAGGCATTTCCTGCCAAGCAGGGTTTGAGACTGAGTTACTTGAAAACCAAGGAACCATGGCTCAGGTAGCCTTGGAGTACCCTGTCACAGTGTCATGATGATAGATAGCCATGAGAGAGTGTTACAGAAAGGGAGAGGGTCTGACCTTGACACACCAAGACGTTCAAGCAGCAGGGAGCTTGGACAGCCAAGAGTGTGGTGATGAGTGGCAACAACAAGTCCCATTTCCTGAGGATCACTGCAGAAACAGCACCACAGTTGTGGTTGGCAAAGTGCTCAACATCCAGGATCTATTTGCTGGTTTCAGGTGCTTGCTGCAAGATGAAGCTGAGACCTCTGAGCACAGGCCTCGGGGATCACATAACATCCCCCAGCCTCCTCCTTCCCACAGGGGATGAACTGCTGGGTGGTGTCTGAAATAACTAAGACCTTCAGGCAAAACTAAAATGAATCCCTGCACCACCAGTGTAGGAATCAGTGCTCTGCTCCTCCCACTGTCACATTGGTGGGAATACCCTTACTGTTGCACATGGGCTACCCCTGGAGGCACGAACCAGAGACCTGGGCAGCAAGTGGGAACCTGCCTGGCCCATAGACTACAAAGCTCTGTGTGGCCAGCAGTACTTTCCAATAAAGTGGGGAAGCTTCTAAGATGAAAGCAGCACAGAAGGGACACCTGACCCTTACCAGCCTCCCTCTGAATCCATATATAATACCAACCTATACACAAGAAAGGGCAAGAGACTCCAGTTAGTTTTCCTATATCTGAGTGGTGCTGGGATCAGGTCTGGTGCCCTGTGCAAGTGGTCAAATGTTTGACTACTGAGCTATACACCCACTCTACTGATGAGAAACTACACTGCAACCCTACCTGAACATTGAGATTATCAAAATTTCCAAAAAATGACTTGGCCTCAGATATGCAAATATCAACACAAAAACACAGGAAATATGAAAAAAAAAAAGCCACAAGACACCTCCAAAGGTTAACAACCCCATAGTAACCAACACAAAGGATAGTGGAAAGGAAGAAAACCCAGACAAACAACTCAAAAGCATCAATAGAAAAATAATCAATGAGGCCAAGAATGGTGGCTCACACCTGTAATCCTAGTGACTTGGAAGACAGAGATCAGAAGGGTCATGGTTTGAGGCCAGTCTGGAATGGAAGAAGATTTTCCAAGCATCTCAATATATGCAGGAAAAGTCATCTGCAAAATTTAATATCCTTTCATGATAAAAGGTTTAAAGAAACTAGGAATAGAAGGAACATACCTCAATATAATAAAGGCTACATATAACAAACTTATAGCCTAAATGAGCAAAAACTGAAAGTATTTCTTTTATTTATTTTTTATTATCATATTATTGTTACACTGGGGGTACACTGTGACATTTACAAAAATTCTTATATCATATTCACCTCCTTCATCATTCTCCTTTATTCTCCCTCCCCCAGCTCATTCCTGGATAGTTTCAACAGGTCTCATGCATTATCACACACGAGTGCATAATACTTCTATCATATTCACCCCCTACACCCTTTCCTTATGTCCTCTCCCATTGGTATCAATGCCCAGACAGGACCTGTTTTTCCTTCCCGTTCTCCATTTTTTTAAAAAAATAAGCATTTCTTTTAAAAGTTAGGAATGAGACAAAGATGTCCACTCTCTCCACTCTTATTCAATATAGTGCTTGAATTCTAGCCAGAGCAGGAAGGTAAGGGAAAGAAATAAAATGGATACAAATAGGAAAGGAAAAAGTCAAATTATCTATATTTGCAGATAATATAATCCTGTACTTAAAGGACCAGAAAGACTCCACTAAAAAAAAATCCCCCCAAAATGAACAACAACAACAAAAAACCCCCTTAGATCTGATAAACATTTTTGGCAAAATAGCAGTATAAAAAATTCAATATACAAAAATCAGTAGCTTTTCTATACACCAATAACAAACTAGGAGACAGAAATCAGAAAAAGTTCCATTCACAATAGCTTCAAAAATACCTAGGAACAAACTTAACTAAGTATGTGAAACATCTCTACAATAAAAACTACAAAACATTGAAAAAACACTAGAAGATGGAAAGACCTCCCATGTTCATGGATTGGCAGAATTAGTATAGTAAAAATGGCTATACTACCAAAAGCAATCTACAGATTTAATGCATCAAAATCCTAATGTCATTCTTCACAAAAATAGAAAAAAATAAATCCTGAAATTCACATGGAAAAACAAAAGACCTTGGATAGGCAAAGTAATCCTGAGCAAAAAGAGCAATGCTGGAGGTATCATAATATCTGATTTTATACCACAGATCCATAGTAACAAAGACAGCATGGTACTGGCACAAAAACAGACATATAAATACCAATGGAATGGAACAGAAGATCCTGAAATAAATCCACACAGCTATAGCCATCTGATTTTTGACAACGTAGAAAAAACAACATACGCTGAAGAAAAGACAGTGTCTTCAATAAATGGTGTTGATAAAAATGGATATCCACATGTAGGAGACCAAAACTAGACCTCTATCTCTCACCCTGTACAAAACTCAATTCAAATAGGTCAAAGATCTTAATGTAAGATCTGAAACTTTGAGACTATTCAGGAAAGCATAGGGAAACATTTGAAAATATAGGTATAGGCAAAGACTTTGGATAAGACTCCAATTGCTCAGGAGATAAAAGCAAGAATTGACAATGGAATTGCATAAAATTATTAAAGCTTCTGTTCACTGAAGAAAATAATTACCAACCATTATAGAATGAGAGAAAATTTTTGTGAGCTATTCTTCACACAAAGGATTAATATCCAGAATATATAAAGAGCTCAAAAAAAGTGAACACCAAAACAACAAATAATCCAATTAATTATTGAGCAAGCAAATTGAACAGTAATTCAATGGCTAATAAATGCATGACGAAATGTTCAACATCCTTATCCATAAAGGAAATGCAAATCAAAAGGACACTGAGACTCCATCTCACCCCAGTCAGAATGGCTATCATCAAGATAACAAATAATGACAAGTGCTAGTGAGGATGTGAAGGGAAAATGAACCCTTACACACTGTTGGTGGGCATGTAAATTAGTGCAGCCACTATGGAAGTCAATTTGGAGTTTCCTCAACAAACTAAAACTAGAACTGCCATACAATCCTGTTATACCACTCTTTAACCTTCCCATTTCTTATGAAGTAGCATTCCTGAAATCCCAGCCACCCGAGAGGTGGTGATTGAGAAGATCATAATTTGAGGGCCGAACGAGCCCCGTCTCAACATAAAAAGCTGGGCATGGTGCCATGTGCCTGTCATCCTAGCTAGGCAAGAGGAGTAAAGTAGGAGGGCCACAATCCTGGCCAGCCTGAGCCTAAACCCCATACGCTACCTCATAAATAACTAAAGCAATAGGAAAGGCTGGGGGTGGGGTCAAGTGGTAGAGTGCTTGTCTAGCATGCATGAGGCACTGAGTTCAAACACCAGTACCAAAGAAGAAGAAAGAGGAGGAGGAGGAGGAAAAAGTGAAGGAAGAGGAGGAGAAGGAAATATCATAATGAGACCCACAGAAAACTGTTAAAAAGGAGAGGGGTTATGAAAGAGTAATATATATGGGAAGGATTTCGGCCAAGCACATTATATGCATGTATGTAAACATCCAATGAAATCCCTTTGTAAAATTAATTTATGCTAATAATTTTTGAAAATCTCTCTTTAAAGCCAATTACCCTCTAACCACCATGCTATAGCACTAGTGAGACAATACCCATTAAGAATCTCCAGGTGCTCAGCACCACACTTTGCATCATGTACTCAGGCAACTGCTTACTTGAAATTCAGGCCACCATTTTCACTTGCCTTTTGATTGGGGAAAGGAATTAAATCTATAAAACATGACACCAGCTTATCTTCTGCTTTCCTAAAAGCTCTCCCTTTCCCCTTCTGATTTCAGTTGTTACTGTAGAACGAAAGAGGACCCCACAACTAGGATAGCGACTGCTGGGGCTTTTGTGTAATCCTGGCTTAATGGGCAAAGAACACTATTTCTCTCCCTTCCATTTTCCTGTACAGACCTCTAATGTTGCTCTTGCTGGTTGTTACAGCAATTCTAGAAGTAAGAGTCATTTCTGAAGGTGCTTTTTCACCTGCCCAGAGGAATAGGCAAGAATGTTAGCAGATGGGAATGAGAAATAGGGTGGAAAGCAGGAAACTGTAAGAGCTACCCTGTTGCAACTGTGCTTCTCTGTAGAGTTGCGGAAGAGCAAAATGAGCCCTCTTAGCACAGGCAAGTCTTAGTCCCCACCTTTCTGTTGCTAGCCACAGGCAGCAAGGGTCAGATGTGGTACTCTGGGGTGCCATTTGAGGTGGCTGGGTTGTTTAACCCCTGAGAAGTGAGCAGACTTGAGTAACAAGGGCCAGTGATAGGACAATGACAAATTATCTGCCAATTTCCCCAGTCAGGTGACACTATTTGAACATTTTTAGGCCATAAATATAGTGATCTGGGCCAAGGGAAAGGAGAAATGGAAGGAGGCAGGGTGAGGAAGTAAGGTAAAAGATGTTGGAAGGATGTCAGAAGGAAACCAGAAGTGAAAACCCAGGCATGTCCTGCTTAATTCTAAGCATTTGGCTCCTTAATTCATAGGTGTCAGTTATAACAAAAGGGCATTTCTGCCCACCCCACCCCCAGAAAACACAAATACACACTTGAATGTGAAACTTACGACTTTGAATATCTACCTCAAAGCAAGAAGAAAACCCAGAAGTCATTTTTGGGCTATAAGTCTAAGTTTTCCTTCCTGTTCTCTTCCTATGTTTGCAGGGCCCGCAACCAATGTAGTACCCAGCATCAGCTTTTATGAACCTCCTTGACTCACCTCCATTAAAAATGCCATATATTAAGAGAGCTCACGGAGTGCAGTTGGAGTACAATATTATGTTATTTGTTTCTTAATCTAATCCTCTGCCTTTAGATACTGGAAACAAGAATTAGTCAGAGTCTAATCTCTCCAGGGATGCTTTTCTTTCCAGGCAAGCCTGCTCTGTCTCCTATAGAAAACAGGATGAAATCCAATCTTGAGATGATGTGTCAGGAGAAGAAAAGAGAGGCCCAGATGATGCGAATGGCCCTAGAATGCTGATAAATCTTTTTTCCTAAAATCAACATCTTGGCAAGCTCTCTTCTGTGTAGAGTAACCAATCCCAGTCAGATGTCACTCTGTTAAAATAAGCTTCAGTGACTCCTGTGGACGCAAATGAGGGGAAAAATATTGAATGCAAAAAAAATAAAAATAAAAGAATAAACGATACCAGGACTAGAAGTACAGATCATAGAGCATTTGCTACACACACACACACACACACACACACACGCACCTGCACACACACAAATAAAAAAGAACTGATAAAAGATTTTGGGGTTTTAGCGGGGGTGGTACTGGGGTTTGAACTCAGGGCTTTGCGCTTGCTAGGCAGGTACTGTACCACTTGAGCCATGGCCCCAGCCCAAGAATAAAACTGAGAACAAAAAGTGCCATGGAAAATATCTTTCTTCCTTCTATATTTTTTGGGTTCATTTCTTCTTTCTTTTGCTTTAAAACAATTGAATATTCATTAGGGCAGGGCTTCTCTACTCAGAATCAGAGTTCTTTTGACTTTTAATTTTTGGACTCAATTGTTCATTGGTTTCTTTCACTTAGAAACTCTAGACTAAATCCTATATTCAAATATCTTCTATTTGCTTGAAGCTCTTTATTTTGAAGTAATTATAGATCCACATGTAATCGTAAGAAATACTAAATAGAGGTCCTAAACATCCCATGCGCACTTTGCCCAGTTGTACTTGCTTTTCTTCTCCTGTGATGCTAGGGATTGAAGCCAGAGCCCTACCCTGGAGCTTTATCCCCAGCTATATTTGCTTTTTAAAGTCCAATTAGAAGCCAGGCATGATGGCATGTGCCTTTAATCCTAGTACTCAGGGGACTGAAGCAGAAGGATCAGAAGTTTGAAGCCAGCCTATATTACACAGTAAGACTCTATCTCAAAACAAGCAAAAACAGACCAATTACAGTTTATTATGTGGATTCTTTACTTTCATGCTCATCATTACATTCACATATTATGCTGTACTACATCAGAAGAACTAGGATATGCCCTAGGCAACAGATTACCCAAAATGGCACATTTCAAAGAGAAAACAGAAAACCTCCATCCCAGGCTCATGCAGTCACTGCAAATCATTATTCACTTGCCTTGAAGACAAATTGCACCTTTCTCTACGCAAAGTTCCTGTTCTAAACCAGATTAAAGGAAATAGCAAATATGGAAAGGAACAGCATCTATAATTGTGCTTTGGACTGATAGCAGAACACGAGCTGTGTGGGTCACACACACACACACATGCCATGCTGTGTATCCCTTACAGGGGAAGGTGGGTGTCTGGAGATGAAATCTGGAGGGCAGAACAGATGGAAGGTTAATGAAGAGAAGAAGTGGAGGAAGGCGGCAGGAAGTAGCCCTGAAGTTAAGGCTCTTTCACAAAGAATAGCGCAAGGTGGAGGAGGCTCAGGAAAGTGGCTGGGATGCATGGAGTTGAGCTAAGAATGAGTATAAGATGTTTGTTTTTGGAAACCCTGCTGTCTATCTGTGATGAGCGTACCAGTGGCCAGTCCAAGGGCAAAATGGGGATTCCTGTCTCTGAATTCATCTGTTTTTTTCCTTCTCTGCTTCCAAATTCATCAAAATCTGGAGAACCCCCTCCATGTGAGAACTGCTCTTAAGATATTCAGTCCCCAAGTACTTTGAAAGCAGATGCCAGCTATGCCAAATGAATCCTTGAAAGAGCTAAATCACTTCCTGATTTGAAGCAGTAAGTAAAAATGCTTGCCTATCTCTCATGACAGCAGGAGGTAGAACCAATGCTCAGGTGATGCAGGTAATGAGGCTGAGGACCTGGGCTCAAAGTCCCTGTGGCCTGTTTACTTCTCTACTCCCAGCCCTGAACAGTACAGACTGTGCCCCTATTCACAACCTGGTCCTCTTCCTAGTCAGCTATCTTGCAAGGGTGGGATGAGGTGGGGGTCAGGCTGTGAATTTAGACATATCTGGCATAGGAACTTACCTTTCTACTCATTTCTCTCTCTCTCTCTCTCTCCTTCCTTCTCCTGCCTGTTTCCTCTCAAGTTTGAGATAATATAGCATGTAACTACTTAATAAATGATAGCTGCTATTATGTTTATCACTGTTAATAATAAGATTTATCAGAAGAAATGCAGAGTCACCTGGCCCCTACTCACCTGTCCCCAGACACCCTTTAACTCACTCCAAGAGGGGATGCTATCATCAGTACCCTTTAGTAATCTGAAGTCAAATGAAATCTACCCCCTTTTCCCATCTAACTCTACTGCTGGGGCCATCAATCAAAGCTCTTTTCCCAACCCCAGGAGGGGCCGTTAGCTTTCTCCTCACATCTAACCGGGAGGAGCTAGGGTAGAGGGCTTGCTGGGAGCTGGATGGATGTGGCCAATAGCTCACAGAATCCTCCAGGGGTTCCCAAGCAAGCTTTCCAAAACTACTTTCAGCATATTGATTTCTGACAGCGTTGCAAGTCAGGAAAAGAGCAACTGCAAACTGCCAGCTTGCCCACAGCTCAGAATCAATTGCACATGTAGCAAATGCTTGGGTTTTTTTTCCCCTTTTCTTCTTCCTCTCCTGCAGGAAAGTGTGTGGTTTCTAATAACACTCCTGCTATGTGGTGGGAGGCAATGCGCCATTTCCACCCGAAGCTACAGATTAGAAAGTTATTCCACGGGAATTTTCTCACTTGACTCACTTGAGGTAGATTTGATTTCTACTCTAGGATTAAAACGTGAACATTAGGGATTAGAAAGAGGGCACTCCCTAAGAAACGGTTACTGAGTGACTTACTTGACAGATAAGGGGCTAGCTACTTTACATGCATATTACCTCATTGATCATTACATCCACCAGGCAGGTAAGGAATATACTGTGACTACATATCGGGAATGAGGAAAAAGGCTCTGAGAGGTTCCATCACTAACCTGGGATGGCAAGAACTCATCATGGAGGACAAGGAGCTGAACTCATATTCATTTACTTTGTTACTCAACTATTAATTTAGGAATCAAAACCCACATTTACTTTTATGTTAGTTTCAGCATCAGGGACTTAAAATATTTCTTACTAAATGCGGTATTTATATACAATGGAATTTTATTCAGCCATAAAGAAAATGAAATTTTGTCATTCTCAGGTAAATGGATGGAACTGGAGAACATCATCTTAAGTGAAGTTAACCAGGTTCAGAAGGCCAAAGGCCACATGTTTTCTCTCATATGTGGAATATAGACCTAATACAAATGCAGCAATATTATGACAAACAGGTCACTCTAAGAGGATGTCACATACGAGAGAGGGAGGGTAAAAGAAGGAAGTTGAGAAGGTGAGTGGTTGATGTACTTCCTACACGAGAATGAATATAGAAATCACCATAAGACAGGAACTAAGGTAGAAAGGAGAAAAATAGAGGAGGTGAACCAATTTGGGCTGTAATATATATTTGCATGGAAGTGTCACAATGAAACACCTGTATAGCTATCTTAAACAAACAAAAATGTCTTTTTTCAAAAATAGAGAACAGGAAGGTAAAACAGGTCCTGTCTGGGGGTTAGTTCCAGTGGGAGGAGGGAGGCTAATGGAAAGGGTGTGGTGAAATGTGGTGAAAATATTATGTACTCATGTATATAAATGGAAAAATGAGACCTGTTGAAACCATTACAAGAATGCGGGGAAGGCGTGATGAAGGAGAATGATGGAGGGGGTGAATTCAACTATGATATATTGTAAGAGCTTTTGTAAATGTCACAATGTACCCCCAGTACAATAATAATATAATAAAACTGTAAAAAAATAAAAATATTTCTTGCAACATTTAATCTCAGCAAAAACAAAGAATAGGCATTTATGCATCCTGAAGATTTAAAAATAAGCTGTCCATGAAATTTTAGCTAGAAAATACCTGTTTGTATGTATTATTTGGAACACAGAGGTCCTCAAAACATGTTTATTAAAACAATGATAATGACAACAAAGGAGTTGAGGAAATACAGCCAGTAGAAGTGAAGGTTCCTTGGGCCGTTACCATCCATCTTCCATTCATCTGTGGCTAGCCTAGATTGGAATGAACCAGTTGATCTCTAGTAGTGCAGCAAATTCTTCATTACTATATCATGGTCTAGACAGAAAAGAGAAAAATGATTCTAAACAGTAGCTCCAGTTTGTAAGGCCAGATTCTTATCAATCTTCCCGGTTGTTTTGAAGGAATATCAAAGCTAGAAGGAAATTTAGAGGTGAGTGGCTGAAATCCTTTCAGATTTCAAGGAAGAAGTGACTTGCTCAAGCTAGTTGAATCCAACTGAGGTGTCCTGATTACCAATGACACCTCACTGGTGTCAACATTACAGTGATCTGTAATGTTGTTTCCTGCAGTTTGTCACTTGTGATCAAGCTTGGTCTAAAAGTATTAAGTGAAAAATTCCAGAAATAAACAATTTGTAAGGTTTTTTGTGACACTGGGATTTGAACTCAGGGCCTCACTGAGCTTGCTAGGCAGGCGCTCTACTGCTTGAGCCACTCTGCCAGCCCTAATTCATAAGTTTTAAGTTGTGCAATTCATAAGTTTTAAGATACTGAGTATCTCCCACCATTCCTCTGTGTCTTGCCAGGGATGCGAATCATTCCTTTATACATTGTATCCATGCTATAAATGCTACCCACCCCTTAATCACTTAGTAGCCATCTCAGTTATCAGATATGGTGGTATCACAGTGCTTGTGTTCAAGTACTTAATAATAGCCCCAAAGTACAAGTAAAGATTTTGGCAACTTGAATATACCAAAGAGAAGCTATAAAGTACTTCTTTTAAATGAAAAAGTGAAAGTTCTTGAGAAAACTACACACACAAAAAAACATTGTATGCTAAGGTTGCTAAGATCTATGGGAAAAATAAATCTTCTGTGTGTGAAATCGTGAAGAAGGAAAAAGAAATTCACATTGGTTTTGCTGTTGCACCCAAACCACAAACGTTATGGCCACAGTGAGTGTTAAGTGCCTAGTTATGATGAAAAGGCATTAAATTTCTGTATCTATGAATAGGAGAAAACAAGGTATAGAAAGGGTTCAGTGTTGGTCTTATCAACACTGTGTCCCCTGCAGATAGGGGGACTACAGTACTTTCAGCTGCACGATGCTACTGCCCAGCGAAGCATTCTCAGGCTATGTCAAGGGCAGGGACAGTCCTGAAAAGTCCTTTGCTTTGCCCAGTATGCCACAGCAAGTTTTTGGCTGTGTTTGAGTTTGTGACATTTAACCACAAACTTTTCTTAAGACTCCTGGAAGAAAGACAACAGCCTGACTGCTTCATGATTTAAATAGCCAGATGATGCCAAATTGACTTTCTTATGACAAGGTAAGTGGTAGTTTAGGACTATAAGCCAAGAAAATATTTCTCTAATGATGATAGTCTATTACCATTAATAGAAGTTTTGAATTTGAAAGCTTGAGTAATAATTTGTTAGTCTTGAAAATTTTCTTCAACTTGGCTCAGGCATTCTAGATTATAAGTAAATGGTTTAATAATGTTAGTATCTGTTTAAAGTCATTTTACCCTAAATCAAAGACTTCTTTTTGTATTTCCACCAAAGCTTTTATTTCTTTTCTTAGTATATACCTAATATATGGTTTCCCTGTGAAAGCGAGACTTTCCCATTACTGTCATAAGATTGGATAGCACCAATCATCTTTTGAGCTGATAGAAGATCAGAAATATTGCAAATATTGTGTCTAATTGTATTTGTTTTGGAGATACTCTTGTCAAGCAGGGAGAGGTTGGGATTTGTGCCTTGCTGCCAAGTATGAGGAAAGCACAGCAGGAAGTAGGCTAGGCAGCAAATCACGGACCAAAGGTTAGAACTTGGAGAGTGTCTGTCTCCTAACACAGTGTTTTCCCAACTAGTGAGTCAGGCCTCTTATCACAGGATACAGTGGGGAGCAAGGAAAAATTGCTGCAAGGGGAATCAGGTAGGTTAGAGGTCAGGGATCTAAACAATGAAGCCCAAAGGAACAAAATATCCACCAGATACTAGAGAACCATCTAGAGAAGTTAGCTTGATAGGTCTGGAGACTACAGGAGTCTTACAAATAAGTGCAAATGTTGAAGGACAGACTTTTAGAAAGGATATCTTTTAAATAAAACCAGAACTGGGCATGGTAGTAAATGCCAATAGTCCCAGGTACTCAGAGGCTGAGGCAGGAGGATCTCTGGAGTCCAGGAGTTTGAGGACAGCCAGGACAGCATAACAAGACCCTATCTCTTAAATATAAAGAAGGAAATAAAATCAAAGCCAGAAATAGAATGCGACTATTGTTATTCTTTAGTTACAGCTCTGATTCTTTTTTTGTATTTTTTTCTAGTGCTGGGGATTGAAACAGGGCCCCACACACTCTACTACTGAGCTGTATCCCCAGGCATCACAGAGCTCTGTATGTTGCAGGAGCTCACGTTATTGTTGTCTCATGCTGGAGACCATGAATGGAAAGAAAGAGAAAGAGAAAAGCTGCTTCAGTATGACTGAACCCATTTAAAAATGGCTATTTTTTTTCTATTATGGTGAAAGAGATAGCATGTAGCAATGGGCTTAAAAAATCTAGAAGTTTCAGCCAGGAATGGTGGTGCACACCTATAATCCCAGTACTCAGGAGGCAGAGGCAGGAAGATTGAGTGTTCCAGGCCAATCTGGGCCATTATAGCAAGACCCTGTTTCAAAACAAGACAAAATAAAACAAAAAAAGAAAGAAAGAAAATCAAGAGCCAAGCCTGGGATTATCATGGAATGGAAGGATGAGGGAAGGAGAGGGAGCATACAGTGTCCGTTTTCTGTGATTTGGAGCCAACGGGGGCATTCTGGGCTCGGCCTTGATGGAGAATATAGGGCAGAAGGAGGATTTTATTGAATTAGAGCTGTACCAGGTATTTCATCTTTTGTTACTACAGTGAAGCACTGGAGGCAGGCTAACCATAATGAAAACAGGTTTACTTACCTCACAGTTTTGGAGGCTGAAAGTCCAAACAGTATGGAATAGGTTCTGGCAAAGACCTCAGCACATAGTAGGAGTTCATGTGGGAGGAAGAAATCATGTGGCCAGACAGGAAACTGGACAGGAGTGTGAGGAATCAATTGTACTACCTTTATAAGGAACCCCTTTCTCTATAACTAACTCAGGGTTTGCAAAGACTACTTTAATGCCATCCAAAAGCAGGGGCCCCCATGATCTCAGGACCTCTCACTAGGCCTCACCCCTAAAGGACCCATCACCTCCCAAATTACCACATGGAAGACCAAACCTTCAGCACATGAAGCCTTGGAGGACAAATCACATCTAAACCATAAGCACCACTTGCTCAGCTCACCCCATCCTTTTGCTAAATATTTATTGTGCTATTTGGGAACTTTTGCAAACTGAGAGGATAACAATTCTTTTTTTTTTTGGTGGGACTGGGGTTTTGAACTCAGGGGTTTGTGCCTGCAAGTGCTTTACCACTTGAGCCACACCTCCAGTCCATTTTGCTCTGGTTATTGTGGAGATGGGATCTTAAGAACTATTTGCCCAGGCTGGCCTTGAACCAGAATTCTCCCAATCTTAGTCTCTCAAGTAGCTAGGATTACAGATGTGAACCACTAGCGCCCAGCAGGATCAGAATTATTCCTGTGTTCCTAGAGTTCAGAGGCTGAGTTCATGGCAGCACACACCTTTCTCTTTCTCTGGGATGTCAGATTCTGTTGCCTTTGCCAGATTGTGTGCAGTTCATGTATTCCAAGGGTCTTCAACAGTTCTGTGGGAATGTGACGCGGAGGCCCTGTCGTTCATGTGAGCTATGAGATTTATTGCTCCAGGGTGGTGCAGGGCTTCCCAGCAACAGCAATTCCTGGCCCTGCAATTAAAGACCCTGGTGGGTCCTGAGTCTGATTGGTTTTAGCCTCTTCTACACTCTCAGTATTCATTTCCTGACATGAGTGATCTGGTGGACCTCAGGGACAAAGAATGTTGAGCAAAATGAGCCAGTCACAACAGAGTACATGCTGAATGATAGTACTTACGTGACATTCAAGAACAGGCAAAGAGAATCTATAGCCATAGAAAGCAGAGAACGACTACCTCTGGGAGTGGGGACTGATGGGGAGGTAGCTTGAAGATGGTGATTACAGGGTGATACATTTGTCCGACTCATGGAGCTGTATACTTAAGACTAATAATGCATCTTAGTGTATATAAATTAACGAGCAATAAAAGAGAAAAAATAAAAGCAGTGATCTCTTCATAGATAGCCAGCTCATCTACCAAGATGATATGGTCTGCTGAAAGACAATTTTGTATATAGTTTCAGGTCCCTGGCTTTGGGGCTGGCAGATAAATCTGGCATGAAATCTTACCGCGGGCACTCACAGGTAGTATGGCCTGAGCTTCCATTTTTCTCATCTGTAAAGTGGGAATCATAATAACAGTAACTACCTCCCAGGGCTGTTTTTTTCTCCCTGGTACTGGGGTTTGAACTCAGGGCCTCATGCATGCTAGGCAGGTGCTCTACTACTTGAGCCACTCGCTGAATCTTTTTCGTGTTGGATATTTTCAAGATAGGGTCTCACAAACTATTTGCTTGGACTGGCTTTGAACCAAATTCCTCCTTATCTTTGCCTCCTGAGTAGCTAGGATTACAGGTGTGAACCACCAGCACCTAGTTACAGGGCTGTTTTATCATGGGGATTAAATGAGATACTGTATGCAAATCATTGTGCTTGATCAGCCTTGGTTAGATTTTCTTACTCTAGTGACTAAACCTGTAGTAGTTTTCAATCTTGGCTTAAAACCATCCCCATCTTAAGGCCCTGCTTCCAGAGTTTCTGATGGTATTGGTCTGGGTTGTGGCCCAAGGCTCAGTATTTCTAAAACCTATCCAGATGATTTTCCAGTGCAGCCAGAACTGACAACCACAGGGCTTAGATTTATTCACATCTCCAAATGGCTGCTCTTTTTCCATGATGTTCCTGGCAATTTCAGCTTCTTGTGTTGTTCCCTCTTTTCTGAACTCCTTCAGAATTAAGGTATAACTGCCGTACAACCCAGTGCACAACTCCGAAGTGTGCAGCTCTGAGTGTTTCCATATGTGTACACCTGTGTAACACTACCCAGATCAAGATCCCTGTGATACTACTCGGATTAAGACCCAGAGCACTTCCAGCAATCCCAGGAGACGTCCTCCTTTTCTCTTCCCATCAGCACCCTCAGGTACCTGCCAGGCCGACCTTTCTCCCCATAGATGACTTTTGCTTGGCGTTGAACTACCCCTGAATTTTTTTCTGCTTCCCTGGCCTGTGCAGTTCACTTGTAATAGGTAAGATTTGTCTCATTGGCTTAACTTGTGTTTATATCTCCCTCCTGCATTGTTATCAAACCTTTCTAGTTTATGAGTCTTCTCCCAACTGGATTTGAAGCTCTCCAGGGCAGGAATTGCCCATGGGTCTAGCACATACTTCTGCATATAATAAAGGGCCAGGTGAGCATATACGGAATGAATTCTGATGTTGAATGAATCAGAGGGGGAGAAACACTATGCAGACAGTCAGATCAAGACAAAGGCTTCTCTTCATTCTCCTCCATACACACGCAGTTATTTTTTACTGCTAACACTTCATATAATCTCAGGAATTGTGCATTGTTGTTTGCTTGTGGGAGCTCAAACATGCCTTTGTCAGGTTCTACTGCAGATAGAAGGGCAGTAGATTCAAGGAATAAAGGGCAGGAGGAGAAAAGGTTGGATGGCCAATCAGAGTTTGCTCTGGCCCCTGTTGTTGAAAGAACACTGGACCAGGAGTTAGAAACCCAAGTTCTGGTCCTGGCTCTGCCACTAACTTGTGTGATCTCAGGTAGGTCACTTCACTTTTCTGAGCCTTGGATTGTCCATGATATACAGAGGAAATGATTTCTGAGACTTTTGTCCTTCACAGCATTCCACAGGTTACCTGGGTTCAAAATTGGGAAGGCAGTTTGGCTAAAGAATTTAGAGCATTGTCCCCAAAAGCAGAAGGATGGCTTTTATCACCACACCAGGTAGATCAGTTGTCTGCCTTAAGATTCAAACAAGACCTGGCTGCAAAGGCACGGAGGCTGGAGGCTGGAGGCTGGAGGCAGAGTTTATAGAATCCAAGAAGATAACAGTCAGCAGGTATTCTAGGGACCACTTCTAGTTCAACCCCCTCAGTTTGCTGAGGGGAAAATCATCCTCAAGTTCTCTCCGATCTGAGCCTGGATTCCGGGTTCCCTTTTCACTGTGTGCCACAAAACTCTCCTTAGAAAGCAAAGTTCATTTGCTCTTGTGAGTGTTTGGAGACAAGAAGGCTCTGGCCTGTGTCCCAGCAAAGAAATGATCAGGACATTCATCTGCAATTTTTTGAGTTTCTAAAATATGACACACGATTTCAGCTCAGTTCTTGCTGCCTTTTACCTATGGGGACAAATATCTAGAATTTATTTAATATTAGCTATAGGTTTGTTATTCTGATAGGTGCTGGGGGGGTTATGAAAGATTAGGGCCCTTCCCTTCTTTCAAAGAGCTGGATGTGGGAGGCAGGACTCACAATGAAAGAACAATGGAAGGCAGTATGTGATTGAGAATAAAATGAGTGGAGCACTCAATCAATGCTGTAGAAGTTCGGAGGAGGGAGAGAGCTCTGGGGACTGGGTGTAGGATTGGGAAGTGTGTTTTTCCTCAGGCTTTGAAAGATGGGTAGGGTTGTTTATGCAGACCTGGGGGAGGGCACTGAATTCGAGTGTGCATGCCCATGTGCATAAGCACACACGCAAATGCAAATGCACAGATGGGTAACAACAGGTACCATTTAGTAGGCACATTCCATGCAGCAGATACTCCATAACGTTCTATGAAATTCAACTCACTCAAATGTGTATAATCCTATGACTATCTTTCAGTTAATCGATAGGAAATTGAGGCACAGAGAAGGTCAAGAAATTGCCCAAGGTGACACAGCAAATAACTGGCATAAATGGGACTAATTAGAATTCAGAGCTTAAAAACATTTTATTCTTCTACTTAGGAAAAAGAGGAATTTGTGGCTCAGGTGAGGAAATTGGCCTGGCTATAGTCATTAAAGACAGTCATTTTACAAACACAGGAGTGGCCAGGCCACATTCCTAACTGAAGCCCAGCATGGAAATTGAAGGGATTAATGGAGTCATTACTGAGTGCTATGCTACCTCACTCTTACTTCTTTGAAAATAGGAACTTGAGGTCTCCAGAGGCCACATGCCATGGCCAGGAGCTCTTCAGCTTTGCTCCTTCATTATGCTGCCGGACCACTTACCAAAACACCTCAGAAGAATAAATGAGCAAGCCTCTGAACCAATTCTTGTGTGCTTTTGTGCTTTCTTAATTAGCACTTGAACAGCATCACGCCTGTGGTAGACGCCACACAAAGCAACCTGGCTATATTTGTCAAGAACACCACACTTGGAAAGGCTGGGAGGGCAATGACCTGATAATACAATGGATTCTATTTTATGTTTTGAGCCTGGTTTGCAGCCAACCTCTGAAAGTGTTTCCTAGGCAAGGTGCCTAACTGTGTTTTTCTGGATATTCTTACCTCAGTGTTCAATAAATACGAAATCAGCATGAGGTAGATTCTGAAGCTGTCATTTTCCCATTTCCTTGACCCAAGAAAAGCAAACACAGTGAGTGGATGGGTAGAAAGCAGCAGTGAAGAGTGGACCCTGTCCCTGGGCAGCTCTCAGTGTCCAGGCTGCCCTTTCCATGTGTGCATTAGGAAATACTAGCTCTCAGGGAGGGAGGAGGGAAAGAGGTCAGGGGAAGCTGCTTTTTCTCCAGCTAGGCTTCCACTGAAAGCATGTCAGGAGTGAAGGGAGAAGGAAGGGAGGAAGAGGGAGGGCCAGGGGTGAGCTTTGTGGCTGGAGACAGAGAAAACTTGGGACCAGAGCAGGAGGAAGATTGGGGAAAGGAAGTCTCTGACCTGGAGACCAAAGTTGGGGAGTGAGGCTGTGGGTGAGAGAAGACACCTTCCTGCTCTTGCCTGAATCTACCACTTCACGGCAGGAGGGAAGGAACAGGCAGAGGCCCACTGAAAGCCAAGCTTGCCCAGCTGCAACTGTTCATCGCTAGCTAGCTAGGCTTCTTTCTTCTACAAGAAGTTAGAGGGGGCCGGCTGAGTGCCTACTATGTGCCCAGTGTCTAAGGAGGTGCCTGGAGAACCAGGGCTCAGGAGGCGGAGTCAGTCAACAAGGCTTCAGAGGGGAGGGAGTTGTGTCTGGGTGGTGAAGGAGGGCGGCTGTGCACGCGTGCGGGCTCAGAGTTCAGAAGAGGAGGCAGGCGGGGAGGAGGAGGAAGGAGGCGGAGATTGAATCGCTGGAGGGAGGCGGTTGGTGGTGGGGGGGGAGCCAGGAGGACTCGGGCTGGGAGGTGTGAATGGTGGATACGGTGGGGGGAGTGCGGGAGGCATGGGAGGGAAAGGGGCAGGGCGGGGCAGTGGTGGCCCGAGGACTTGGGGGCGGGGGGAGGCGGGAGACTGAACTGGACCGAGGAGGGACGAGGGCGGAGGGAGGCGGTGGCTAAGGGGAGGAGAGAGGGAGGGGAAGAAGGAGGAAGCGAGCGCAGTTGCTGCAGGGGGAGGAAGATCAGGAGGAGGAGTCGTGCGCGGCGGCGGCAGCGGCGGTGGCTGCGGCCGCGGCCGCCAGGGGAACCGGGCGCCGGGGCACCCGGAGTGCGGGATCGGAGCGATCGCCCGAGCCGGGCCCAAGCTGCCGGTGAGTGGAGCCCCGAGGGCGCGGCGGCCCGTCCCCGGGGCCTAGCGGGAGGAGCGGGAAAATGCGGTGGCGCCGGGGCGGAGGGTGGGGGCCGCAGGAGCCCAGCCCCTGGCTGGCCCGGCCTCCAGCCCTCCCTCTCGGCTTCCTCCCGCCGCTGCCTGCGCGAGGGGGGCAGGTCCCGGGCGGGCGGCGGGCTGAGGGTGGTGCTGCCCGGAGGGCGGGCGTCTGGGGCCGGGGGTGGAGCTGGGGGATCGGGGGTGTACCCGGGGGCGGGAGGCTGGACCGACCCGGACGGCTGTAAATTGGCTGAAGGGGCCGTCGGCGGCGAAGTTGCTAGCTGGGGGCAGAGACGGCCACGCGGTTGCAGGAGTAAGAGATCCCCCTTGTGGAGTGCGTGAGACGAGGAGTCCGGTGTCCCTGCCATCCCCGTCGCCCTCCCCGCCTGCCCGGCCCCGCTAGCTCCCTTCCTAGCCTCCGCCTGTCCCCTCGCTGTCACCCCTTTGGTCCCTCGGTTTGCTCCCTCCGCAGTGCCGAGTCCTTTCGGCCCCCTCCGGCTTCCCCTGACCCCTGCTTGCTTCGCCACCACCCCGGTTCCCCTTTTCTTCCCTCGCTAGTTGCCCCTCCCCGCTTCGTTAATTCCCCGGTGCAATTGCCTCTTTGAGACCTATTTTTTCCTCTCCTTCCTTTTAGATTGGCCAACGGCTCCTTTCAACCCTGCCTCGTTGGTGGCCACTGGAGAAGCGCGGGGGGCTCCCCAGACAGCCGTGGGGACGAGTTAGAGCCAGCACTATACCCTGGGCCTCGCGTGTAGCTCCCCCTCCCCTGCTCTAGGTGCCCCGGTGTCCTGAGGGGGGTGCGGGGTGTGCCCTCCTTACATGTTCTACCACCTGGGCAACCCTCTCGGCTTGTGGTCCATCTCTCTCTTGCTTCCTGTACGGTGGTCGAGGGGAACCAACCACTTTGCATCATGTCCCGGTATAGCTACCAAAGTCTCCTGGACTGGCTCTATGGGGGCGTGGACCCCAGTTTTGCAGGCAATGGGGGCCCCGACTGTGCTGCCTTCCTCTCTTGGCAGCAGCGGCTGCTGGAAAGTGTGGTGGTCCTGACCCTGGCCCTGTTGGAGATCCTGGTGGCCCTGCGGCACATCCTGAGGCAGACGGAGGACGGTAGGGGTGGTCGTGGCAGCCAGCCACAGCAGGTGACCCAGCGGCCAGAGGAAGGCAAGGAGAGCCTGAGCAAGAATCTGCTCTTAGTAGCCCTGTGCCTGACCTTCGGGGTGGAGGTGGGCTTTAAGTTCGCCACCAAGACCGTCATCTACCTGCTCAACCCCTGTCACCTGGTCACCATGATGCATGTGAGTCTGTTGACTTTTTCCTGGGCAGCCTAAGTGATAAGAGTCATTTTATGTGCTCAGGACACTTGGTAGTGTAGAGCACTTCATCCCTGTGGGAAGTGGGACCCTTAAAAATGATTTTCCAATGAGTGGCTGCCATTGTGCCAATTTCAGATTTGACTTTTTTCATGTTTGCACAATGTGTCAGCCTCACAGTGGAGGTGAGGAAGCTTGTGCCTGAACCCTAGAAAGGAGGCACAGGCTGGAGGCTCCTCCCCTCCTAGCCCTGAGCAGGCCTTGTCTTTCACAAGCAGGACATCCAGCTCCAGCCAGGTGTCCATGGCTCAGCGCTCTTGCCTTTTGTGGTAGTTAATTTTCTAGGGGTCTGGTGGCACTCTTTGCTGGAGGTGGTCACATTAGCTTCCTTTTCTTCACTGTGGTACTTTGGGGAAATACTTTTATGGGTTTCTCTTAATGACTCTTTCATTTGGGAGTTGATCCTCTTAGGGTGAGGCCTGCCTTTGGTTTCTTAGGTGCCAGAGCCACCTCAAACTCCTACCACGAGGTCTCTGAAGCAGACCCCAGGGTGGCTGGGGGGAACTTTGCCTGGTGATTCCTTCTGTGGTGAGAGGGTATTTATTTACTCTTTGCACACCTCTCCATCTTATCACTCCCATTCTGTCTCCTGTGGTCATACTCTAGGGGTACTCAAAGAGCTGATTTTTTTTTTACCTCCCCAACTGCTACCCTTTAGCAATGCTACAGAAAACAAATACGATTGACATGAGAAATTGCCAGATACAGAAAAATAATCTGGGTGAGGACCAATTGTGAGACTGTCTTTCTGTATACTCAGACTGTGCAGAGATGTTCTGAAGCTATGGAATCACAGAGGAGGAGGAAGGGGAGAAGGGGGAAGGCAGTCGGTCTTTTGTAGCTTTCAGGCTGTGGAAAACCTGGTGTCTTTTATTCAGGGGCAGTTTGAAAACCTGTCATTAGCATTTTTATTGCTTTTATATTTGTAGAAGGTTGTTCTCTGGAGACTTATGACAGCCCTATGTGGGGCAGGAGGTTGAAATGATTATCTCCATTTTATAGCCTTGGTGGGGCTCAGGGATGGAAGGTCGCTTGCCTTGCAGCCAAACTATGAATTAGCAGCTGGGCCAGAAAGCAAACCCACTCTCCTTTGGAGTTGGAAGCTGTCAGTCCCAAGTTGGGGTGGCAGCGGGTGATGGAGCAGTGGAGGGGGAGGGGCAGAGGCAGATGAGCATTGTGCTAAGGTTCTCCTGGTTCAGAGACTGGCTAGCTCTGTGTTCCTAGGAATGCATTCGATTGCACATTCTTGACCTCAGTTTCTCAATCTGGAAAATGTGGCCAATGACCTGTGGTACCCTCCCATCTTGCAGATGTGGTAAGGAGGTGTGGATCGCTTTGGGGTAAGGAGGCTCTTATTGATTGGGTGGCTATAAGTATGGAACAGAGCTGGAGGGGGCAGCCCTTTTTTTTTAGAGTGGGCTTCTTGGGAAGTGATACCATTCACAGGAACTCCAGGGCTGGCCCAGCTAGACCTTCTGTGTAAATTTGAGCCAGTCCTTTTTTTCTTATTTATGAATGGCCTTTTTGTTAGTGAGAAGAAACAACGCAACTCAGCTGCTGCTGTGTGTGAGGCTTTCTGCTGTATGAGGCTCTCTGGACAGGAGTGTTTTTTTAGGACGGCAGGTGGTAAGGGTCAGAGGATGCCTCTTCTACAAAGGGGTCTTGAGAACTCTGGCAACCACCTATCTAGAAGGTCAACAAAGGACTAAATTCAGCCTTCCTGGGGCTGCTGCTGGTGTGATGACATCAAACCTGGCAGTGCCATGGTGGTTTTTAGAGGAAAGATTTTAGAGGGTTTTAGAAGACTCAGGAGACCTAGGTCTGGCATTAATGCGTCATATGACTTTGGGGAAAGTACTCTTCCTGGGCCTCAGTTTGCCCACCTGTAAAATGAGGTAGAGTTGCACTCGTGACGTTCCACAGTCCGTGTTCTGTGATTCATTTGTCCATAAGCAATAGATAGGGATGCAACTGAGAGTGATTCTGGAAAGCTGTTGACCTGCTTGTGCGGAGAAAGGAAATTTGTTTCTTTTCTGTGGATGTCAGGTAACCAGCCAGCCCCTCTTTGTCTTTTGCTGCATGTGTCTCCTAGTAAGCTTGACCAGGCCACATCTGGGGACACATGCAGAGGATGACTTGACTCTGGACTGAGTCCTGTCACTTGTGTTTTTTTGTACTGTTCTCCTTAAACTCTTTAGCTATAAGGTGGGGCAGAGAACAGAGTCATGCTGAGGAATTCTTGAGTAACCTACTGGGGATCCCAATTTTCCATCCCCTGTGTGGGGCTGTTCCCTGAAAGCAGAATGTATAGATTTTTATTGCTTGAGTCACACTTCCAGCAGGAATGTATAGATTTTTTTAAAGATGTGAGTCCTAAAAAAATTAACAGATGGTTGGAAGCAATTTTCTGACTTGATGGCAGCAGGGACTAATGATTGCAGGTAAGGTTAATAATTCCTTTCATTTATCTAGCACTTTACTTATAAGGCACTTTGATATGCATTCTTATTGAAGTTTATGATAGATCAGCTTTGGCCTGGAGAAAGATGCTAAATTGTTACCTATGACTGTGTCTATTCCAAAGGAGAGATATTATGTATTAAAGAAATGCTTTGGTAAGTGAATTAGCTGATTTAGGCTATAATGTAGTAGAAAACTCTGGAGTTTAGAAGTCCTGACAAGGAAAGGGAGATGTTAGCTGAAGTGACAAGGAAAGGGAGATGTTAGCAAGAGACATACTAATATGTATCTCTCAACTGGATAACTCAATTTTGGCTTTGTAGAAAGGCCTTCATCCTCAGTTTGTAACAAGGTTGATGTTGCTTTAGGCCAGGAAGTAGAGGAGTTGGAGCAAAATTGGTTACTTTGCCAGTCTGCCATTTTCAGTCTGCAAAATATTCATTCCCAACGCCTTGTTACACAGACCCTCGTCACAGCCAGGCTGCCTTTGGGTGACTGCCAACTGTAGTAGCATAAGGAAGGGCAGAACTTGTGTCTGAATTCTGCTCCTGATTAGTATTCCTGCTGTCTGGTTTCTTTTTGGTCTCTTCCAACTTCTCAGATGTCCTAAGACTGTAGACTGTTAGAGGGTTGTAGGACTTACGTAGCTCTGTCTCATAGCTCAGCTCCAGCCTGAGATGTTTGGGGAGGTGGTTTCAAAATCAGCAAGTGCCTACGTCATCGCACCATTTTTAAACCCCTTGCTAAATATCCATGGCGTCTACCAACTATACCACTGGGACTTTCTTCAAGCTTGGCCAGTCAGTCCCCTTTTGCCCATGACTTTGGCAGGTATGGGTGACAGTGTGTTGTTTGTGCTGCTTACCAAAGCTCTCTCCGAGCAAGTTAGGGACAAAGGTGACTTTAGATTTGAGCTGTAAGCCTGTGGCAATTCAGGCATACCAGGAAGAGATTCTCATAGTTATTTAAGACTTAAAAATCCACAATTTCTCAGCAGAAGGGTTAAAATGCCAGGCTGGGTGGAGTGGTAGGTGCCTGTAATCCGAGCACTTGGGAGGTTTATGCTGTAGGATAGTGAGTTCAAGGCCAGTCTGGGCTACATAGCCAGTTTGAGGCCAGACATTGTCTCAAACAAACAAAGGAACAAAACAAAAGGCCAGACAGTTTGGCTGATTGTGTGTAAAGACAAGTGGTCTTAACTCAGTGACCTTTTCTCTATCTTTGTCTTACAAACTTAATGAGAAGATCCCATTTGGATGTCTTATTTAATTGCTCAGTTCCTGTTGGTTTTGTATGTGTCTGCACCAACATCTCCTGACTGGGCACTGAACTTAGCTGGGCACAACATTTGCCATTTAACCCTCTATGTCTATGCACGGAAAGCAGGCAGTGTCCGTTTTGCAAATAATAATAATTGATGCTGTTCACCCAAAACACTAGGATTTTTTGGGGGAGGGCTTTAATACTGAGCCCCCTATGTTTAGAGTTGCTTTTGTTATTTGATTTCCTGTCTTCTTTACAGTATATCAGAAGCATGATTTCCACCGAATATGGCTTACTTACTTTGGGTTCACTGTTTGATTTTCATCTTCCCTCTTTGCTAAAAGTGGAGCATGGTATGTGTTCAAAAAATTGTGAGCTTTTGGTGGCATGCTTTGCAGCTCACTGAAAACACACTGGTGCCTTCAAGATACTACATAATGGATTTGTTCTAGAGAAAACCTGATGGAGTTCAGAATTGGACTCTATTTTTCCCCCTTGATTTGAGAGCAGACACACCTCCTAGTTCTCCATCTGTTGTCTGGAGCACTGATATGATTCCTGCTTGGAACTGATGTCGGTGGGTAATGGGTACAATAAGGACACAGCCATCTGCTGATATCCTATCAGATGGACTGTGTCCTGTGTCATCAGTCCATGGGGACATGAGAGGATGATGTTTATATGGGCCTCAGCAGTGAGGCATGACATTTCTTTTTAGTTTGTTTTATTCCTCCCTCCCCAAGGAAATTTGCAAAGAATTTTCCCATCTTTCATTGTTATAGTCTTTGGGGGCATCCACTATAAAGAGAGGTGGTGTGGACTGGTGGATTAAACAACTGCCAGACAGCACTGGGATTTAAAAATTATGATGCTTGTTTTGCTCGTGGCTTGCTACGGGAACTTGAACAAATGATTTAACCTTTTCCTGTCCCAGTTTGTACCATGAAATGGACCACATAGAAAGAAAACATTTTAGTCCTCCAAATAACTATGTGGTAATTTAACCAGAGAAGCTGAGCAAAACTGATCAAAACTGGCAGATGACCAATATGGTTTTCCTTCAGGCTCAAAGATGGGCAAACCTCAATTCCTTTCCACCTTTCTGGGTAGCTGCTAGAAGTCATGCCTCTAACCAGTCTCTGTTGTTTTCTCTGGATCCTGGCCTGCTTCTGCATGCCCTTGTACCACACAGCATGCAAAACTGGGTGCTGTAACTCTTCACAGAGGCCCAGCCTATGCCAAAGCGAGAGGAAAGATTTTCTTCCCAGCCATTTCGTGCTGTGCACCTGTTAATACAACCCAGCATCACGCTTGCTGTTAAATAACCGTATGTTGCTGGTACCTGCTCAGAGGCTGATCCACAGGCTTCCTGGATTTTTGTTCCTTCGCCATAGATGTGGCACCTTCATTTCCCATCTTTGTGGGATTTGTTTTGTATTCCTTTCCTCTGGAAAGACTCCTGAAGATTCTCCAATCTGGAACCTTTCTAGATCATTCCGACCTGACTCCAGTTACTCTTGTCATTCTATTAACGCTTTGTCCTCCTTTCCCAACCCTCGGATTACTTCTCAGAATAGTGGCAGCTGAGATGTAGAGTGCACACTTAGCATGTGTGAAGGCCAGGATTCAGGCCCCAACATCAAACAGAATTTTTTTTTAAGAGATTGAACTCTAATAATTACCTTTGTATGGAGGTAGGTGATCTTGTGTTTGACCCGGTCGCTTGTTTTTGTGTTTCTTCAGTTTCCATTGTTAGCAGGAACAATTTTTATAAGGAAAGGCATACAGTAGTGGAACTCCCTGGGAACTGAATACAGTGCTGTACTTGCACGTTAATTGTTTACTGTATGCCTGGGTACTGGTGACTGACTGACTGATAGAGTTCACTTTTTGCTTTCCTTTCTTTTCCCTCTCTGGTGGCCCTGTCTGTGTTCCCTTGAGGTGGCATGGACACAGTTTCAATGTCTAGTGTGCCCATGATGAGAATCTTTCCATCTGTTTCTTGAAATACCCAGAGGAGAGAGGCAGTCGTCAGCTCTAACTCACATGTCTTTTTGTAGCATTTCCATTACAAGAGCTGGTTATTGGAACAGAGGCCCAAAGTATCTGCTCGCTTTCATCCTGATCAGGAAATTATGCTGTTGGATCTTGCTTTTAATCCCTTGGCGGACATCTGGACATGCCAACTTTCATTTCTTGCTTCTTTAATATCATATAAATGAAAAGAATGTTATTAGGCCAGTGACTCACTACCCCCCACCCCGTATTTTTCAGTGGTTGGCTCATTGTTATCACGTCTTAAAAAAAATACTCTGTGCAAGAAGAGCCAGCTTTCTCAGCTTCTCCTAGCCTTTGAATTTTATTATTATTATTATTTTTTTTGCAGTGCTGAGGAGGGAAGCCAGGGCTTTGTGCATACACGACAAGCCCTCTACCACTGAGCTGTGCCCCTAGCTCCAATCCTTTTGTGTTCTCTGTTTTGTTACATTGAGAGAATCTTGTCTCAAATGTTCCTCTCCAGCCAGTAACTAGCCAGGTGCACATGAAGAGACTGTGGGTGTGGAAAGCAGTGATTGTCAGCCTTTCCTTATGAAAGAACCTCTTGGAAACTGGTTATAATGCAGCTGCTTGGCTCTCTACACGGCTGCCTAAGCAGGTCAAGGATGAGGATGGAACGTTGTGTTTTTCACAAACTCCCTGGTAGCTCTACTGCTGGTGAGCATTGGATCCCGCCTTGAGAGACGTTACCTGGTAGCTAAAGTATTAAGTGGGAAGTTGGCTCAAGTGCTGTCCTGACTGGCGTGAGTCTGGGGGCTGGTGAGCAGGCATTTAGTCTCTGGTAGCCCCTCGGTGTTCATGTGGATGTTAGGTAGTATGGCTCAAATTAGAGGTTGATGCACCAAGGATAGTGTGAGCTGGGTTTTAAGACATTTGTGGCGTCCCGCGAGTTATGTCAACCGGGTATTTTAGCCAAGCCTCCTTTGTTGTTATCTTCTAGTACTTAACACTCCTCCTCCCAGATTCTGAGATCTTCAGACTAACAAGAAGGAAGGTCCACACCTGACTTTTGCATGCTAACTCACTGTGAAACTCTTCTTTTAAATACTCAGGAGAGTTTGTCATTCTTGCATTCATTCAACAAACATTTATGAATCCCTACTGTGTGCCCAACATTGGAGCCAGGCGCTGAAGATTGAAAAATAAATAAGAATCAGTCTTTGCTCCCGTGTTGTTCACAGTTTCAATGAGACACACAAGAAAACTAGACCAAACTACATTATACTGCGTATATAGTAATAGATTTGAGTGATGCATAGAGCGAAGAGGGTCTTTTTGTCCCAGTGCATTTAAGGAAAGCTTCCTGGAGGAGGTGACATTTGAGCTCAGCTGGCTCCTGCAGGAGGCTTGTTAGCTCCATGACAGCAGGGACCCTTGTTCTATGATCTAGTGCCTAGAACAGGGACTGGCTCTAGTAGGTGCTTAATAAATACGAGTGAATGAAGGAGGGCAGTAGAGGAAAGGGATTGCAGGCATACAAAATGGTGGGTGCAAAGGCTTAGCATGGCTCCCGGGACATTGTCTCAATTGTAACCTGGAGCCATTTGCATTTATTCTCAGGGGTGCGTTCCTTATTTCTCTCCTGGCAAGCTGAGTGAAACTTTCGGAATGCTCTGTCTTTCCTGGGCTGTAGATAAGAGCGCTGTACATGCTCATGAATTCTTAATAGGTGACATGTGAAACAGAACTGTGTTCTCTGGGCTGTCCCCAGGCGGGTCCCTGCCGTCAAGGACAGATACATAGAACACTGAGATAAGCGAGCAGGCACTGAATGCGTGGGGCTGGCAGGCATCCCACGTGCAACCAGGAGAACAGTTTTAGTAGCTCATGCCATGGTTGCTGACCTGAACAAGTTCCACAGCACAACTGGCAAAGTATGGTGCTGTGTGCTTTTCCCTCCCTCCCTCCCTCCCTCCCTCCCTCCCTCCTTCCCTTCCTCCCTCCTTCCTTCTTTTCCTTTTTCCTTCCTTCTTTCTTTTCCTCCCTCCCTTCTTTCCTTCCTTTCCCTCTCCATCCCCCCTCTAGCTCTCTCCTTCCCTGGCTTCCTTTCTTTTTTTGAAAACATTGCTGTCTTTCTCCCTTTCTTTTTCATATTCTTTCCCCATTTCTCTCTACCTAACCCACCCCATCCAAAGCCTGCCTCCTTCCAGAGTTTTCCAAGCTCCAAAACAGTTCCTTCTACTGCTCAGAATGCTCATTTCGTCAGAGGATGTGACATCCATGATGGAACAGGGAGGAAAGCAGTTCCATTTAAGAGGTTCACACTGAAGTGAGGGTGGCACATGGACAGACTCCACTGGCATTGGGGAGAAGATGAGTTTTTAAAAATGACCTCGGAGCACCCTCTCTTGGGACTGCCCCCAACTCTGGGGGCTCCCCTCTCCCACTTTACACCTTTCTATCTCAATAAACTCTCCCACTTTTTTTTTAAATGGCCT
Organism: Castor canadensis; assembly: GCF_047511655.1. Taxonomy (NCBI): domain Eukaryota; kingdom Metazoa; phylum Chordata; class Mammalia; order Rodentia; family Castoridae; genus Castor; species Castor canadensis. The sequence goes on along the minus strand of NC_133405.1, from coordinate 44,649,663 downwards.
TGTTACCTTAGCTTGCTCTCTGATTGGTGGAGTTTGTTTTCAAGCAGGAAGCCTTTCTCACATTTCTTGCCCAGGTGTTGACCTCTTCCTCCCCCTTTCCTGGGCAGGAGAACTGGGCTTATCAGTGTCTTCCTGCCCTGCTTGCTGACCGCCAAGGCATCATATTAATGTTGGTGCCCCTTCAAGGTGTTTGGATGCCATGGTTAATCCGAAGGCCTGGGGAGGACCCCTTCTTTTGGGCACCAGTCCTCTGTGTACTCAGCTCTTTCCCAGCTGCACAGGCCAGGGCCCACAAATCTGTGCATGGTGTGGCAGGGCACTTGGACCTGTTGCCAGCCCAAGGTCCAGAAGGGGAGAGCTCAGGGGTCTCTCAGATGGCTTTGGTTCCTGTCTATCGCTGCTGGAGGGAGGGCCAGAGGGAGGAAGGGAGCAAGGGAGTGGGAGTCCCGTCCTGGGTTGGGTGATTCTGAGGGAACGAAGTAAATGGCAGGAGGCAAGAGGTGAGGGAAGGTTGGCATGCTTGGCAGGTGCAGCGTGAGCAGCAGCCCGAGGGCATGGGCTTAGGTGTGTAGGAGAGGGAACCGGGGTCATCTGGAAGGGAAGGGAGGGGAAGCATGGGCCGTCCTCACTCCATCCCGATGCTTTCAGTCTCTCCATCTAGACCCTGCGTCAGCAGCAGAATTACCTTGGGGTATCTTTTGCCTGTGAGTTGAATCGCCTTTGCCAGTCGACCAGCTGTGTTTGCAGAAAGACTGGCTGACTGTTGCTAGCAAAGAGACACTTCATTCAGGTGCTGATTAAATAAGGCGCAGAGCCAGATTGCACATTAAGGCCTTAACTGTGGCTCTGGGAGCCCTGGGTAAACACTTATTAGATGTTCTGGGCAGAGCATTAGGAGAGGCTGGTGGTAAGGTGTTATCTTCAAATATCAGGCTGGAAGGAAAATGGGGTGAGGAGACTTCTAGAAGGAAACTTGATCCTCTTTTCCTAGATTAACCAGACCTGAGTCTCTGCCATGTCCACAGAAGGGCTAGAAAGTCTTCCTCATTGGTATTTAACGGCCACATTCTTGCTGGGACTCTGCACATCTGGATTGGCACACAGTAGCAACCTTGACAACGTAGGGAAGTAGAAATGTCCCCTTTTCCTAATGCAAGTTCGACTTAGTGCAGGGGGCTTTTTGGATCATGTTTTCTGGGTTTGGATTAGAGCTCTATCAGCATGTGACCTCAGGAATATTATTTACCTGCTCTGAACCTCAGTTTTACTCATCTGTAAAATGGGAATCCTGGTAATATGTAACAAATAGAGTTGTGAAGATTAAATGAAGTCACTTAAGTCAAGCATCGGCCAGAAGTCCTGCCTCATTGTGTACACTCAATAAATGATGGCAGTTTTTAGTGGCGGTGATAATATTGCTATATAGTTCAAGGTGGCAGTGGTGTACTGGGTAAGAGATTATAGGGCCTGAGGTGGTATAGAGGTTCAAATCCTTCCACTGGCTATGTAACCCTGAGCCAGTTACTTAACCTCTTAGCCCATGTTTCCACATTTGTAAATTGAAATGATCATACTTTAACTTACCAGTATTGCGAGGATTACGTGAGGCAAGTGAGAAAATGGTAGCAAAGCATTCATGGAAGTAAGTGGCACATAGTACACATTGAATACATTTTAGCTGGGATAATGATGGTGACAGTAATTCCAGCATTACCACCACTACAATGCTGACAACAGAAGTGAGGACAACCATCATCATTATGACAGTGGCTGCTGGGAGCTCATGTGCCTGACATCGGGATAAGATGGTAGGAATTTGATAGAGGAAGGTAGATTTAAGAATCTCCACTAAGAAAAGCTTCCCTGGCATCTTTGTGTCAGCCAGTGGGCAAAAATACTGCTTCTGTAAAGCTAGCACCTGGATGGTAATCTCTGGGGGGCAGGGTTGCTTGGGTATTTGAGGCCTAAAAACAGCTTTGTGGGTAGTGTGACAGTTACCTTAAGTTACCCTGTTCTTTTTTGAAGTATTTGGAGGTGGCTCTCATGGTTGGAAGGGTGGCTTTCCAGGGACCTCCTGGCTTACTTATTGCTGCTCTGCATCCCAGGGCTGGCTCCGTGGTGCGAGCTATCTTGAGATTGGTAGTCTAGGAAACCAGCGACTATGAAAGGAGTGGTTTGGCGTGGGTGGGGTTTCAGGTGAATGGGTTTATTCTTCCTTTTTCATTAATGCCTTTTGATGGAGGGTTAGGTAATTATTAGTGGAGAAAGGGGCACTCACAGAGCTGGTAGAAAGGCGGTTTATTTTTTATTTATTTTTTGCCAGGCTGGGGGTGGAACCCAGGACTTTGCACATTCTAGGCAACTGCTATGTGCCTGAGTTACGCTTCCAGGCTCAGAAAGGCAGGTTTCAAGTGGACCAGTATCTTAGCTAAAGGAGAAGCCCATCATAGTGGAAATGTGCGGCTTAGGGGAATGGACTTTACTGTGCCTTCCCCAACACATCAGCAATTAGAAAAAGACAGACAGTGCTCCTCCTCCTCCTGGGTGTGGTGAACCTGTCTCTTTTCAAGATCTGCTGCTCTGTTTCAGAATAGACTGGGGTCCAAGCCACCAGTGACTAGAGGATGACCTGTTAAACTGCAGAATTCCACAGCCTAGACTGTTGTCATATGACTCTTACTGCCATGGATGGGGGGTTGCCCATTGCTGCCCTAGCCATTGGAAGACCTCTCCTGTCAAGAGGCAGTTATTGAGAAGGCCAAGGTCACATTTTCTGTGATAATCCTGGTTCCCTGGGAGGACTGCTTAAGGGGGCATTTCTAAAGCCAACAGCCACTCAAAGAAATAGCAACCCTTAGAAGTTCCCTCATCCCAGGACCTAGGGAAGATGATGACAAAGGGTCCTCTTTATAGCAGCACTTGATCCTTGTTGGTTTGCATTTGTTAAAAGCTTCCTTTTTTGAAGTCCCAGGCACTTGAGTGTGTGTGCCTGTAGCTGCACTTTTTTCTCTTCACTCTACTTTATTCTCTGCGCCCTGCAGGAATATTGCTGAGGGTTTTGGGCACAAATGCCTCATTATCTTCACTACTTTCACGCCGGGGCCCTTGGGCTCCCGGCTACTGCTTCACAGTGCCCTTCCCCCAATTTCCTGGGTTCACAGGGCACCCCGAGGAAAGGGGCTGGTTTTACCTGTGGGTCTCCATTCAGCTGCTTCCTGGTCCAACTGTTCTCAGAATAGCCCAGTGACCAAACACCAGCCAAGTTCATGTGTTCTTGAGTGCTTGTGAAGTTTCTGGCCAGTGAGTGAAGGAAACTGATTGACCCCTATCCCTGTGGCAGCCCTCCCTGGACAGGGCTCTTAGCAGGAGTACTGTCTTGGACAAAGGAGTCAGGGGTGACCTTTAGGTCAAAGCTGAGTTCACTTTGTGGAGAAGAGTGTGAAGCCTGTGGATCCCAGGGTCTCCTGACTGGCTGGCTTGTGTTTGCTCAGATGGATGTGTGTGGAAACTAGGCTCACATCAGCTTCCCAAATTTCTTACTCCCTGCTTTGTGTCTGTTCTGAAAAACAATTTGCAGAGTACATTGTGCTCTGTACCTGTTTTTTTCGTTTTTTAATCCCCCTTTTCCACAGTCAGTTCCCAAGGAACTGGGATGAAATGCTGGCTCTTGCTACTTCATTTTGCTGTGTATGTCTTCCCTTGGCATGGGACAGCTGGTGCCTCTGCTCATTCCAGGACTCCTTCAGACCCTTAAAACACTGTCAACCAGGAACTAGATCAGATTAGCAATAAAAAGTATCGAATTTCAGAGGAAGAAGTCACTGTACTTTTTGGTTAGCTTGTATACTCATAAAAGTTCAGACTAGTAGTAATAATAATACATGTAACCTTTTTTTCAAGACAGGGTATATGTCTCTCTATGTAGCCCACACTGGCCCCAAACTTGAATCCTACTGCCTCAGCCTTCAAGTGCTTCAATTACAGGCATTGCAACTCCTGGAACATTTTTGAGCACTCATTAACTATGCTACAGGCATGGTGAGAAGTCTACTGCCTGTGTATTATCTCATTTGCAACCTTCCACAAAGGTCATTTTTGTTTTATCTAATTCTTTCATTTGCTTCTTGTAGACACAGGATGTTCTAGAGATACTTTCTCAGATTGTGGAAACAGCAGAGTAGTATCAAGTCAGAGCTGAAATGAACCTCAGGAGATCAGCTCAGAGAGCTCCCCCCTCCTTTGTTTTCTGGATGAACAAACTGAGACCTGGGGCGGGGGTGAACAATTGTCCAAAGTCACACAGCTCAGTAGAAGCCTGGCTGGGTGTCCTGATTCCCAGCTGAGTGTTTCACTCTAATACCCCAGATGGCTTTGTTCCACCTCGAATGCCTGCCGTCTGCAACGCTAGACTGTTCTTCTTACCCACTTCAGAGAAACAGAAGTTTTGGTGGTGTTTAGGGGATTGAACACAGGGATTTGCACATGCGAGACAAGTGCTTTGCCCCTAAGCTACATCCCCAGCCCCAGAAATCTTGGGTTATTTCTTTTGAGCATGGTTGTCTGTTGCAATCTTGAAAATGCGGATCTTTTGGCAGTAGGCCAAAGGGCCTGTCTACCTGAACTGGTACAGCAACTGCTTTTTTAATTTGGCTTTTCTACCTTTGCTTCCTCTCTTTCACAGAGGAGCCTGGCCCAGTGCTGGCATTGCTTGCTGCTTACTGTGGGCAGGTGTTCAGAGAGACGTGTGTGCACATGAGCCTGCGTGTGGAACAGTGTCACCTGCCTCCAGATACTGGTTGTTTAGAAATGAGCCATGCAACTGTGGTTAGAGATTGACGCCATTCTCCAAATAGAGGCATGTGTCTGATCTTAATGAAAAACTGTATGAGGCTTCAGGGCAAGGGAAAATCAGAACCCAGAACCTTCATCTAGCAGAAGCAACAAAGGCCCAAAAATAATATGCCAGTCCAGTGGGAGAGGTCAATTTGTCTTGGAAAATATTGCAGAGACAGAGAAACAGTGCTGGATTGTGCGTTAGTCAGACCTGTGTCTTGGTTGTAGGTTCATTACTAATTGGTTGACAGAACTGAGTAGTTTTGGCTGGTCAGAGAGCCTGCTGTGCCTTAGCTTTCTTATAGACTAAAACATACACTGTGCTAGTTAAACATGGAGGCTCTGTAGCCTTCCTAACCAGCCTCAAATCCCAGTCCTGCTGCTTTCCAGCTTGGGTGAGTTGATTGGCATTTCCGGGCCTGTTTTTTTTTTTTTTGAGATTTTTCAAAATTCATTGCTTTTCCTTTTTGTTACCAGGTAAATATATATAATGTCCCTGGGCCTTTTATCTGTATAATGGGGATAATATTGGTATCTATTTTGTGGGATTTTTGTGAGAAGTAAATCCATGACTGCTTATGAAATGTTTAGAACAGGGCTGTGTGACAAATGCATGGCAGGTATGAGCTGGAGCTGTTGTCATGAGAATTAAGTAAAAGAAGATGTGTGCATATTTTTGTAAAGAAAGCGCTAAAAAGAATCAGCTTTTGGGAGCCTGAACATTCAAAGGTTTTTGTAGCCTAGTGTTTGCTGGCTCAGCTATGGAGGGATATTTTCTTGGTAATCTGGCAAAAGGGAGAACGCTAGATTTATTTATGCCATTGTGTAAATGCTGGGGCCATCAAACAATGTGGAGCTTGCTTTTGCCCCCCCAGTGTCCTCCAGGGGCCTCAAAAACCAGCACATCCTGAGTCAAGTGGCTGGAGGATTTGGGAAGAAAAGCAAGGATTGCTGCTGTGTTAGTTAATGGCATCAAGATCTCTCTAGTGATCCAGGTTCCCATCCCCCTTCCTTCCATCATCTCAGTTTCTGAGTCATCTTTTTTTTCTGAGTCATTGTGATTCTGTCTTTCATTATCTCTTCCTTTTCTTCCTTGACTCATCTGCCCTAATTCATCTCGTTCTTCTTCATCACCATTATCATCACCATCTGACCGGTCAAGCAGCCTCCTGATTAATGTTCTCTCCTTTGGGTGTGTCTTCCTGTTCCACCTCTACTACTACTGCCAAAATGATATCACATAAAATACATGTTGGGTTATGGCATTTTCTTCTTTAAAAACCTCCAATAATTCCCTGTTGCCTTCAACAGGAATGGCAGACACTCAGGGTACTTTATGATGTCCCTGGCTGACTGTGCTAATCAACCATAGGCATGCTGTCCCAGGGAGTATCCATGCAAGTTCAAAATCTTTTTTTTGGCATCGTTTTATACACAAACTTATTGATCAGCCAGACCTGGCACATAGAGTAGGAATGGAAAATTTATAAACCCTTTAAAGAAAGCCTGAGCTCCTTACGAAAGGTTTCAGAACCTTGTATGGTTTTAGCCCCAGCCTTTTCAACCTTTTCTTCTATGTGGTTTCTGACCGTGATGCATGCACCGTGTCCTCCCATGCATCTTGGAGTTTACACTTTGTTCATGCTGCACCCTCAGCCAGAAATACTCTTTTTTCTTCCTGTGGAAATGCTAGTCATCCTTCAAGGCTCTGCTCAAACGCTCCTCGCGAAGCTGTGTTCAAGCCCCCAAGTCAGATTTGACCATTCTCATCTACTTTAGAATCTTATTCTACTGTTTGTTATCAATTATTTACGGATCTCCTCCACTCCTTGGAGTGTGCTTTCCCTGAATGCTAGGTTTGTGTTTTTATCAATTTATCCGGTACATTCTAGATTCTTAGTTTTTTTTTGAATTAATGGAGTCTAGTTCAATCCTGTTGTTTTTCAGATGAGACTATAGCTTAGAGTAAAAGGTCATGGGTTCATTTTGGGATTTGTTAAGTTTCAGATGTTTGAGATAGTTAGGTGTTTGTGGCTGGACTGTCCTGAAGACAGTTGAGATGGGTAAGCACTAGAAATGTGGGTTAGGAGGCATTTGCTAACAGAACATAAAGGAGGAAAGATGAAAGCATCGTACAAGGGAGAGAAGAGAAAGAAGGGTATTCTGGGGAATGTCTACTTACGAGAACAGAGGTGATTCAGTGATGGAGTAGCCATCCAGTAAGTAGAATGAGACTCCAGTGGAAGGAGTTTCAGGAAGCAGGAGCTAGTCTGTGTAATGTGGTGCAAAGGGAGTGAGACCGAGGAAGTCTTGCAAGGCCTGGTCCCTGTGGCCAACCACTCCAGCCATTTCTAAATATTTACCCTATAAATGTCAATATGGGAAGAGTTGTACAAAGCGACATTTATGGTATCAGTGTTGGTAAATAGAGACTATTGGGGATCAGCCCATCAGTAGTAGAGCAGTGGATCTGCTCAGTGAAATATCGTGCAGCTTTTACAAAAAGAAGACTGATGTTGATATAGTATTAACAGAAATAAAAAAAAAAAAACTACCGTATGACAGGAACTCATTTGTCTCACAAACCCAACCAACCAACCTCTTTATGTGCATGTTTGTGAAAACATTGTAAAAGTCAAGAAGAATGACAAATAGTGTTTACTCCTGATTAGGGAAGGGGGCACTCTTACTTATTTCTTACTGCATTTCTGTTTTGCTTGGATTTGTTGTAAGTATAGATTTCTTTTTTCTTTTATTTCATATCTTTTCCTTGTTTGGGGGCAGACAGTACTGGGGTTTGAACTAAGGGCTTTGAGCCATGCTCCCAGCCCTTGTTGCTTTAGTTTATTTTTTTGAGTAGGGTATCACATTTATGCCCAGGCTGACCTGGACCATTTTCTGAGTAGCTGGAATGACAGGTACACACCACAGTGCTCAGTTTTTCTATTGGTTGAGCGGGGTCTTGCGAACTGTTTGCCCCAGGCTGGCCTGGACTGTGACCCTCCTGATCTCTGCCTCCCTAGTAGCTAGAATTATAGGTATAAATCACCCTGGGGCTGGCTCAGATTTCTTTAATAATTAAGAAAAATATTTATTTAATGAAAGAAAAGAGGTTGGGGTGTATAGCTCAATGGTAGAGCACATGCTTACCACAAAAGAGGCCCTTTTGGGTTCGATCACCTGCAATCACTGTTCAATCACAAACAACTAACTAATGCAAATGAAGAAAGGAGGTGATGGGCAGCCTCGAGAGGTAGTTTTACTGAGAGATTCAATGGACTGAGGAACTATGCAAACTCCAAGATAAGACCTGGCACCTGAGAAAATGTCATGCTCCAGGTGCCTGCTGCCTGGGGGGCTGATGGGATGCAGCAAGAGAGGACATGGAGTAAGTGCTGCTGGAATGGCAGCTACTCGTTGCCAGAAAATTCAGCTGAAAGGAGAGGGGAAGAGTGGAAGAGTAGCTAAGTGGCCAAGAGGCAGGAGAGGATGAAGAAAGAATTAAGAAAGCAAGAGCATATGTGTGTGTATGTGTGTCTGTGTGTGTGTGTGTGTGAGAGAGAGAGAGAGAGAGAGAGAGAGAGAGAGAGAGAGAGAGAGAGAGAGAGAGAGAGAAGAGGAAGGGAGGGAGGGAGGGAGGGGAAAAGGGGGGAGCTGCAGAAGGGGAGAGTAGGAGGTCACTCATCATTGTGAGGAAATGTCAGTATGACATTAGGGCAGTTGAGTAGGGACACATGAAATGAAATAGCAATTTTAGGAGTAAGTGAAGCTTCCAGAAAGAATGCTCTCGGGTCAGTTAAGCTTCCGATAAATGCAATAGTTGGGACAAAGGCTAGATGAGACTTTAGGTTAAAAGGACCCCCCCACCCCATACACCCACAAATGAGCCCCTTGTTTAAGATTTGGTTCACCACAAATGTGGCAGTGCTAGTGTTATTCTACTAGCTCAGGGAATTCTGTGGTGAGTGATCGAAAGGGAATTTTGGAGACTCTTGTAGCCCTTGAGGCCCCTGCTGGACCTGCCACTAAATTTGGGTGTAGAAGTGAAGGAAAAACCAGAGTCTTCAATCTTGGCTTTACTTCTCAGTCACCTGGGGCAGAATTAAATAAAAGCAAAGCAATGCCTGCTCCCTCCTCTGCATTCTTAAATGAGTGGGCTGTGCCGGCGGGACACAGGCCTCTTTTTTTCAGTCTCCTGAAGTAATTCTAATCTGCAGACAGGATTAGGAATCAGTCACTAACTAGTGTGCAGTCTTGACCAGATTAAATGTGTTCTGAACCTAAGCCAGCTTCTAGAAGTGTGTGCATATGTATTGAATAATATTTCAATACAGATATCTCTTCCTCCGAATTTCCCAAGCTTTTGGGGTGCACTGCTAGTGTAAAGTGTTCATCTCATCACGTGCTAGTTCGTTCCTTGTTTGTCAAAAGCGATGTGAAATCTATGATGCAAAATTCAGTAGTTCCTCCATAATAGTAGCTGCCTTTCTGAGGCCTTGCACCAGGCTACATTAACTGACTCATCCTGACTCATACAACTTGCAGGCTGGGTGCCAGCACTCAGGCCCAGATACAGAATAATAAGCAGAGTGCCTGCCACCTCGCTGTTCAGTCACTGTCACGTAATATAAGGAGCTTTGCTTTCTTGTGCAAAAAGTCTGGCAGTAGAGAGGATCGAGGAGACCTAGCTGGCATACTGAAACCTGTGATATGTGAGATACTGTGGCAAAGCTACATACTTATCACTTACTAAGCATTTTCTCTGGGCCTGGCATCACACTTGGGAGGTGGGTTTTTGCCCCCAGGGAATTTATCAGTGTTCTTTTACAGCCAGATTACCTTATCTTTAGGTAGCAGGTATGTGGGTACAGAAAATGCTAGAGGTCATTGAGTTTGAGTTCCTGTAGTTCATGACCTTTGTTTTGCAGATAGAGAAAGAAATCCAGAGGGGAAGCTATTTGCTCAAGGTCACATCCCCTGGGAGTTGGCAGAGTGGGGTAGCAGGCCACCATGCTTTGATCTCCTGTTACACGTACCTGGTTTGATGTAAATGAGTGGATGCAGTGGTACCAGCACCAGGCTGGTTCTTTTGGCCCTGTTCCCTGTCAGTTCCCAAGTCAGAAATTCAGATTCAAGTCTGGGACTTTCTTGGAAGCAGGTATAATTCAAGAGAGATGTTGGAGTTGCTTTACCCAGAGCCCTGTCCTCACGCAAACAGGAGGAGGGTATGTTACTAACTACGAATAATTTATTGAACACTTTCCATGTGCTGAGGGATAGATGCTTTGGTTGACATTTCCATTTTATAACTAAAGAAAATAAGATTCAGAGAGGTTAAGAAACATGCCAAAGGTCACACAGCTAGAAAGTTGTCAAGCTGCTATGAATATCTAGATGCAGCTGATTCCAAAACCAACATTGTTAACTACAGATCAAGTATTCCTTATCCAAAATACTTGGGAACAGGCTTCAGGGTTTTTCAGAGTTTAGATAATTTGTATATACTTTACTGGTTGAGCATCATGTAGGCATACAAAAATGGATTTTGGAGCATTTTGAATTTTGGATTTTTGGATTAGAGATGCTCAACTTGTTCTAGATTTAGTGAATTCATTAAAGGAATTTACAAATTACATTTTTCTGTCAGTGAAGAACCTCTTGATAATTTTCCACTAGCCTTTTAAGATAAGTGGCCAGAAGAGAAGCACGTAGCTCTGTGGGGCTGACTGTGTCAGGAGGCCTGCCAGTCATCTGCAAGATCCAGTAAAGTGACTTCCCTTCTCAGATTCAGTTTCTGCATCTGTAAGTGAGAAGGTCAGGTGATCCCTTCCAGCTGTGATATTAGGTGACACTTGGGTTCATTTCCTGCTTCCTGGAAGAATGGAAAAATTGGAGAATTGGTTAAAAGACAAAGTGCATCAGAAACATAAAAATGGGAGAGTCCACTGGTGCATTGTGGATCCTGGGTGGGTCAGTTAACATCAAGTGATTTTACCATGCTTAGCCCATTGTACATTGGTTCTGTTTCCTTGTGGGGTTTTTTTAAAAAAATAATTTTTTGGTTCTCCTGGGGTTTGAACTCAGGGTCTCATGCTGCTAGGTAGGAATGCTATTACTTGAGCCACACCCCCAGCCTTTTTTGTGTTGATTGTTTTTGAGATGGGGGTCTCGCTTTATACCTGGGCCTGCCTGGACTATGATCTATGATCTTCCTATTTGTGCTTCCCTGAGTAGCTGGGATGACAGGTATGCCCCACCACACTTAGCCTTGGTTGAAATGGAGTCTTGCAAACTTTTTGCCCAGGCTAGCCTTGAACTACTATCCTTCTGCTCTTTTTGTTTCCCAAGTAGCTAAGATTACAAGTGTGAGCCACAGTGCCCAGCTCTTGCTTTGAGGATTTATAACGAAATAGAATTTCTTTTCAGTTAGCTCCTTACACACATCAGAAAGTACATTCTTTAAGTGGCTGTTATTTAATTTCAGGCCTTGTAGTCTCTATAGATGTTTGTTAACATCAAATAAAGGCTGAAAGGACACTTAAGTATGTATGAGATGGCCATATTTTATTGCTCTATGTTAGCATTCCTAGGATCCATGTTCTATTTTGCAGTGGGGCTTTGGGAAACGTTGGCTTCTAGAACAGAAGTGATATAAACAATAGCTCATAATACAACTTTTATCTCCCGGTTAAATTTAAGAGCAAGTAGATACATAACTAGATCTAGTGCAATTTGTCTTGCATTTACCCATTTTGTCCTGGAAAGAGTTAATGTAACTAAAGGTACTACTCTCTGAAACCCAAGTGATACTGCAGTTAGAGTGGTAGCTTTGATCTGACACATATTTTGCATATTTTGTTGGGTGTGTGTATCTGTGCCCTTGAGCCCAGAGGCCCTTAGTTTGGATACTGTGTATCAGCCTGCATCAAGCACATACTCTGAGGATGCTCTCCTGAAAGCCAGGCTCTTTTTTCTTGCTTTGCTGGCTCTTGCAAGTCTCTGGGCTCTTGTAAGGCTGAACAGATTAGGTCTTGCCATTAGGAGGAACAATACAACATCTTTGACCTGGGGACAGGAAGAGGAGGCCCTAAGATGCAGGCATAATGGTAGTGCTTCCTGGCACTTGGTGCCACACAGAGGTTAAGCTCTGTGCTCACACTGTGCTTAGGGCTTTCAGGTTAAAGTCCTTGGGATATCCATCACTGGTGGGCACAGGTATCAGGACAGTCGTGGCTGTAAGCCCAGTATTGTCACACGCAAGGGTTAAAAACCAGGTGGCTTCCAGACCTGAGAGAACACATCCTATCCGTCAGTTCCCACCTTCCTGCAGGAAGTGGAAGCTGATTTTACCTCATTTCTCACCTAGGTCTGGATAAATGCACTTGAATGTAGGTTCCTGCCTTGAATACCCTGGTTGTCAAAAGAGGGAGGTGATGCCACAGAGTGGCAGTTTTTTTATGGTTTTTTTTTAAATACTGCTCAGTCATGCCACGCAGTGGCACCGACATTTCATCCGAGCACTTCCCAAATTGGGGACCCTTCCTGTTGGCTGCTTTTCAGTCCTCTAGGCAACTAATTACTGTCACCCTGTTTCTTATTTGTAAAATGGGCTAGGAATCTTATGTACCTCATCAGGTTATTGGCAGAACTAAGCGAGTGAATGTTTCTAAATTCCCAAGAATGCTGCGTGGTGCATGGTAGGTATTTAAAAATATTAGTTACTGCCCCCTCCAGTGGGGCTCGTAGCACCTGCCTTTCTTTCTGCTCAGACCTCATGAGCCTCTCTGGCCTTTGTCTGAAGGGGCTGAGGTTTACCCTTTTGAAGACCTAGAGCAAACATCGGACCGCTGAATGCTGTCTTCCCGGGAAGCTTCACGTTGTTGACTTGCTGCCACTTAAGAGTTGGTAAGAGTGAGGCAGAAATCTCCAGAGAGAGGGTGTGTTCTTCTGCTAATTGCTGTGCAGACAATAGGGAGTGTGGGTAATGAGCTGTATGCTGGCTGTGGCAGTTCAGTGCCCAGCCTTCGGGAAAGCAGAGGTGAGTTTCACTGGTCTCTGTGACAGGTGGCTCTCTCACTCCTTACCCTGGAGATGTCTTGGAATCCAATAGCTAGAACCTTGGAGCCCCGAGTAACAGGCCTATTAGTTCCTTCTCCACAGTAATGTGTTAGCCCTTACTTGGAGAGCCAGGCACTCTTCTAAGGGCTTTTATGTGTATGAATTCACTTATCCTCATATGAATTCTCATAGGTAGGGGACGGAGCTTGACCAAAAGTCACAAAGCTAGTGGGGTGAGAACTCTTTTAGAAACCAGGTGATCTGACTCCAGAGCCCAGGGGCTCTGGTCATTTCCATTGCCTTCTTAACCGACGTGTTGTAATTTTGTTGATTGCTGGAGTCTAGAAATACAACTGATGATTGTTCATCACATTTGTATCCAGAGACCTTGCTAAATGCTTTTGAGTTAATTATAATTAACTTATTTGGGGATTCTTTTGAGTTCTCTATGTTGGTAATCATACATAATCAGCAAATAATGAGACCCTTGTCTCTTCCTTTGCAGCCATTTTATATATATATATATATATATATACACACACATATAAATCCAATTTATTAATTATGGATTCTTACATAGTTACTAATATTTAGACTTTAGCTCTTAGTCTTCTATGGTTTGGCAGAACTGGGGTTTGAACTTAGTGCTTGCTAGACAGGTGCTCCATCACTTGAGACACGCCTCCAGCTCATTGTATATATTTTTATGTCTTTTTCTTGTCCTACTATTCTGGTTAAGACTCCCAGTACAATGTTTAGTAGAAGTGTCAGTACTTTGAACATTTATATCGTTCCCTACCTTAAAGGATATATTTTTTTAAAGAACATAACACATTTTGGTTATTTATTAAATAATATTTACTAAATAATGTTTATAAATATTATTTATTAAATAAGTTTAAGTTTCAACTACTAACCAGTACTTTGTGAAAACACTGATAGTATATTGTCATACTTAAATGTTTTTCTTTAAAAACATAATTCCGGTCCTTATATGTATTACAAAACGACCTTAAAGGAAGAAGAGAGATCTTTTCTACAGTGCTTAAGATAATATGGAAATGAAAGGCAGTCTAACAAAAATGCGAGTCTTCACAGCTATATGATTTCAGCAGCCAAAGCTGGATGATGGGCCGAAATATTACTGTACAGTGGGGCAAAACATATAAGTAATAAAGAATATAAGCTTACACCTGTAATCTTAGCTGCTTGGGAGGCAGAGATAGGAGGATCTCAGTTTGAAGCCAACTCCAGCAGATAGTTTGCAAGACCCTATCTCCAAAAATCCCATCACAAAAAATAGGGCCGGTGGGGTGACTCAAGCAGTAGAGTGCCTGCCTAGCAAGTGTGAGGCTGAATTCAAATCCCAGAACTGCCAAAAAAAAAAAGAATATGTTTTCATGATGCTGCTGCTATAGATTTTTTTATTGATACTTTTTAGTAGATTATAGAAGTTCCATTCTATCTGTCTTGCTAAGAAATTTTTTTTTTTGATGGTACTGGGTCTTGAACTCGGCCTTATGCTTGCTAGGCGGGCGCGCTACCACTTGAGCCACTCTGCCAGCACTAAATTTTTTTAAAGTCATGAATGGATGTTGCGTCTTTTTCTTTGTCTGTTGAGATGATCATACTGTTTTTGTTTTTAATCTTTTCATGTGGTGAATTACATTGATTGATTGTGTAATATTAAGCCAACTTTGTATTCTTGAAATCAAGTTACTTTGCTCCTGATAGTATCTCCTTGTTTCCAGAATATGGTTTGCTTCCATCTTGTTTAGTAGTTTTACATCTGTGTCGTGAGTGAATCCAACTCTACTTTTTCCTGTCAGGTTTTGGCATTAACTTTATGCTAGCTTTATAGAATGAACTGGGTCATGCTTCCTCTTTTTAAAAAAATTCGGGAAAAGTTTGCATGACATCAGAGCTATTTGCTTCTTGAATGTTTATTAGGACTTTCCTGGCATACTATCTGGGGTGGGGTGTTGCCTTTTTGGGAAGAATTTTTCATGTCTTCTAGTTCTTCTTTTAGTTAGAATTGGTAGTGTTTTTCTTGCAATGTGTCTGTTTGGTCCAAATTTTAGAATTTATTGGTCTATAATAGTTAATAGCCTGTTAACTGTAGAAATAACAGGCAATTAAAAATCTTCCTTTTCATTTTTAATATTTCTTATTTAAAAAATAATTTCACCAGTAGTTAATAAGTTTTCTTCAGAAGCCATTTGGGCTTTGTTGATACTCTGTAGATGTCTGTTTCCTGTTTTGTTAATTTGTACTTCTGTTTACATTTGTTTTCTCCTTCATACTTTCTTCAAGTTTTTGCCTTTTGTTCTTTTCCTAACCTAAGTTGGATGCTTAGCTCACTTATTTCCAGACTTGCTTATTTGACTGGAAGTATTAATGGTTAGCAAGTTTTGCTGTCTAACTTCAGCTGCATTTCACAAATTTTGATATGTTGTGATATTTTGTTATCATTTAGTTTCCAGAGTTTGGACTGTCTCTTGTGATTGTTTAACTCATGGGTCGTTTAGAAGGATTTGTTTTAAGTTCTAAATCTTTTTCAGCTGTCCTTTTGTTGTTGATTTCTTATGTGGAAACATTGTCATCAGAGAATGTGATCTGTATATTCTCTTGCTTTGAAATTTGTACAGGCTTATTTTGTAACTCAGCATGAGGCTTATTTCATCTACTAGATGAACGAAGTTCATTTTGCTGCTGTTCAGTGGCCTTGCCCAATTCTTCCATCTGGCTCATTTATCAATCACTGG